>NW_028152249.1:0-490000 GCF_964638095.1 Poromitra crassiceps
CGATGCTAACCAAACTTGGTACAGGTGTGGAGGGATGTACTCTGAGCCTATATCAGAAGTATTTTGTCATTTAGCCTTTAGGGGGCGCTATAGCAGCATTCAGTGCCTGTCCCTTCTAAATGGTTTTATTTTGAAGGGCGGCAGGAAGTGCAGATTCATTCTCATTATGGCCAGCCTTCCTTCTTGTATGACACTTGACACTTCTGAGTTGATTTCAGAAGAGATAGTGTCATTTGGCGTGTAGGGGGCGCTATTGTTTGCCTATGGGGGGCGCTACAGCAACGTATCTCCGCAACCGTAACTCGTAGAGACTCAATGATGGCGGCGTTGGAATCGGGGTGAAAAAGTACGCTAGTGGTGGGCAGAATCACGATTGCACCTTCCGTTTCCGAGATAAAAGCAATAATTATTGTGCTTGCTGACAAGCAAGGCACAATCTTGAAGTCCCACATACTTATTATTCCTATTCTTATTATATCTGCCAAAAAGTTAGCCGCGTAATAACTCCCTCAATTTTTGCGCCACATAGACATGCCAGACCTCAAAATGAGCGGCTCATTGAGGACATGGTTGCTATGACTTTGCTAAGGGTTTGTGAAAGCGGTTTGGCCGCAATTCGCCATTAAGCGCCATTTTTTTCCCCATTGACTTGCATGGGGTTTGGAAAAATCTTGCAAAATCTTGCAGTAAATTAGGTGTAATTCAGAAACCATAAGAGCTAGAATTACGAAACTTGATGGGGAGGTGCACTGAGGGGTCTTTTACTATCCCCGAAAAAATTGCACCAATTGACCATATGGTGGCGCTATAACAGCCCTCCTTACCTTTTGGTCCATAACTTTTGAACCGTAGGGTCTATCATCAAAATTATTTTTTCCCTGGATTCCTTGGGTCCTCCCGCATCTACTCAACTAGGCCACGCCCATTTGCGTCTGACTAGATTTTCCGCCATTTTGCATTTTGTCCAAAACCCTTTTTTTGCCATTTCTCCTTGGAATTTTGTCCAATCTTCACCAAACCAACGCACACATCATGTTGGGAGTGTCCTGCACAACACTGATTTGGAAGTTCAAAAAAAAAACACACCATTGCGATATAATCCACTTCCAATCTTCTGTGGGTGGGGCCTATTTCACAAAAATCGTCCGATGCTAACCAAACTTGGTACAGGTGTGGAGGGATGTACTCTGAGCCTATATCAGAAGTATTTTGTCATTTAGCCTTTAGGGGGCGCTATAGCAGCATTCAGTGCCTGTCCCTTCTAAATGGTTTTATTTTGAAGGGCGGCAGGAAGTGCAGATTCATTCTCATTATGGCCAGCCTTCCTTCTTGTATGACACTTGACACTTCTGAGTTGATTTCAGAAGAGATAGTGTCATTTGGCGTGTAGGGGGCGCTATTGTTTGCCTATGGGGGGCGCTACAGCAACGTATCTCCGCAACCGTAACTCGTAGAGACTCAATGATGGCGGCGTTGGAATCGGGGTGAAAAAGTACGCTAGTGGTGGGCAGAATCACGATTGCACCTTCCGTTTCCGAGATAAAAGCAATAATTATTGTGCTTGCTGACAAGCAAGGCACAATCTTGAAGTCCCACATACTTATTATTCCTATTCTTATTATATCTGCCAAAAAGTTAGCCGCGTAATAACTCCCTCAATTTTTGCGCCACATAGACATGCCAGACCTCAAAATGAGCGGCTCATTGAGGACATGGTTGCTATGACTTTGCTAAGGGTTTGTGAAAGCGGTTTGGCCGCAATTCGCCATTAAGCGCCATTTTTTTCCCCATTGACTTGCATGGGGTTTGGAAAAATCTTGCAAAATCTTGCAGTAAATTAGGTGTAATTCAGAAACCATAAGAGCTAGAATTACGAAACTTGATGGGGAGGTGCACTGAGGGGTCTTTTACTATCCCCGAAAAAATTGCACCAATTGACCATATGGTGGCGCTATAACAGCCCTCCTTACCTTTTGGTCCATAACTTTTGAACCGTAGGGTCTATCATCAAAATTATTTTTTCCCTGGATTCCTTGGGTCCTCCCGCATCTACTCAACTAGGCCACGCCCATTTGCGTCTGACTAGATTTTCCGCCATTTTGCATTTTGTCCAAAACCCTTTTTTTGCCATTTCTCCTTGGAATTTTGTCCAATCTTCACCAAACCAACGCACACATCATGTTGGGAGTGTCCTGCACAACACTGATTTGGAAGTTCAAAAAAAAAAACACACCATTGCGATATAATCCACTTCCAATCTTCTGTGGGTGGGGCCTATTTCACAAAAATCGTCCGATGCTAACCAAACTTGGTACAGGTGTGGAGGGATGTACTCTGAGCCTATATCAGAAGTATTTTGTCATTTAGCCTTTAGGGGGCGCTATAGCAGCATTCAGTGCCTGTCCCTTCTAAATGGTTTTATTTTGAAGGGCGGCAGGAAGTGCAGATTCATTCTCATTATGGCCAGCCTTCCTTCTTGTATGACACTTGACACTTCTGAGTTGATTTCAGAAGAGATAGTGTCATTTGGCGTGTAGGGGGCGCTATTGTTTGCCTATGGGGGGCGCTACAGCAACGTATCTCCGCAACCGTAACTCGTAGAGACTCAATGATGGCGGCGTTGGAATCGGGGTGAAAAAGTACGCTAGTGGTGGGCAGAATCACGATTGCACCTTCCGTTTCCGAGATAAAAGCAATAATTATTGTGCTTGCTGACAAGCAAGGCACAATCTTGAAGTCCCACATACTTATTATTCCTATTCTTATTATATCTGCCAAAAAGTTAGCCGCGTAATAACTCCCTCAATTTTTGCGCCACATAGACATGCCAGACCTCAAAATGAGCGGCTCATTGAGGACATGGTTGCTATGACTTTGCTAAGGGTTTGTGAAAGCGGTTTGGCCGCAATTCGCCATTAAGCGCCATTTTTTTCCCCATTGACTTGCATGGGGTTTGGAAAAATCTTGCAAAATCTTGCAGTAAATTAGGTGTAATTCAGAAACCATAAGAGCTAGAATTACGAAACTTGATGGGGAGGTGCACTGAGGGGTCTTTTACTATCCCCGAAAAAATTGCACCAATTGACCATATGGTGGCGCTATAACAGCCCTCCTTACCTTTTGGTCCATAACTTTTGAACCGTAGGGTCTATCATCAAAATTATTTTTTCCCTGGATTCCTTGGGTCCTCCCGCATCTACTCAACTAGGCCACGCCCATTTGCGTCTGACTAGATTTTCCGCCATTTTGCATTTTGTCCAAAACCCTTTTTTTGCCATTTCTCCTTGGAATTTTGTCCAATCTTCACCAAACCAACGCACACATCATGTTGGGAGTGTCCTGCACAACACTGATTTGGAAGTTCAAAAAAAAAACACACCATTGCGATATAATCCACTTCCAATCTTCTGTGGGTGGGGCCTATTTCACAAAAATCGTCCGATGCTAACCAAACTTGGTACAGGTGTGGAGGGATGTACTCTGAGCCTATATCAGAAGTATTTTGTCATTTAGCCTTTAGGGGGCGCTATAGCAGCATTCAGTGCCTGTCCCTTCTAAATGGTTTTATTTTGAAGGGCGGCAGGAAGTGCAGATTCATTCTCATTATGGCCAGCCTTCCTTCTTGTATGACACTTGACACTTCTGAGTTGATTTCAGAAGAGATAGTGTCATTTGGCGTGTAGGGGGCGCTATTGTTTGCCTATGGGGGGCGCTACAGCAACGTATCTCCGCAACCGTAACTCGTAGAGACTCAATGATGGCGGCGTTGGAATCGGGGTGAAAAAGTACGCTAGTGGTGGGCAGAATCACGATTGCACCTTCCGTTTCCGAGATAAAAGCAATAATTATTGTGCTTGCTGACAAGCAAGGCACAATCTTGAAGTCCCACATACTTATTATTCCTATTCTTATTATATCTGCCAAAAAGTTAGCCGCGTAATAACTCCCTCAATTTTTGCGCCACATAGACATGCCAGACCTCAAAATGAGCGGCTCATTGAGGACATGGTTGCTATGACTTTGCTAAGGGTTTGTGAAAGCGGTTTGGCCGCAATTCGCCATTAAGCGCCATTTTTTTCCCCATTGACTTGCATGGGGTTTGGAAAAATCTTGCAAAATCTTGCAGTAAATTAGGTGTAATTCAGAAACCATAAGAGCTAGAATTACGAAACTTGATGGGGAGGTGCACTGAGGGGTCTTTTACTATCCCCGAAAAAATTGCACCAATTGACCATATGGTGGCGCTATAACAGCCCTCCTTACCTTTTGGTCCATAACTTTTGAACCGTAGGGTCTATCATCAAAATTATTTTTTCCCTGGATTCCTTGGGTCCTCCCGCATCTACTCAACTAGGCCACGCCCATTTGCGTCTGACTAGATTTTCCGCCATTTTGCATTTTGTCCAAAACCCTTTTTTTGCCATTTCTCCTTGGAATTTTGTCCAATCTTCACCAAACCAACGCACACATCATGTTGGGAGTGTCCTGCACAACACTGATTTGGAAGTTCAAAAAAAAAACACACCATTGCGATATAATCCACTTCCAATCTTCTGTGGGTGGGGCCTATTTCACAAAAATCGTCCGATGCTAACCAAACTTGGTACAGGTGTGGAGGGATGTACTCTGAGCCTATATCAGAAGTATTTTGTCATTTAGCCTTTAGGGGGCGCTATAGCAGCATTCAGTGCCTGTCCCTTCTAAATGGTTTTATTTTGAAGGGCGGCAGGAAGTGCAGATTCATTCTCATTATGGCCAGCCTTCCTTCTTGTATGACACTTGACACTTCTGAGTTGATTTCAGAAGAGATAGTGTCATTTGGCGTGTAGGGGGCGCTATTGTTTGCCTATGGGGGGCGCTACAGCAACGTATCTCCGCAACCGTAACTCGTAGAGACTCAATGATGGCGGCGTTGGAATCGGGGTGAAAAAGTACGCTAGTGGTGGGCAGAATCACGATTGCACCTTCCGTTTCCGAGATAAAAGCAATAATTATTGTGCTTGCTGACAAGCAAGGCACAATCTTGAAGTCCCACATACTTATTATTCCTATTCTTATTATATCTGCCAAAAAGTTAGCCGCGTAATAACTCCCTCAATTTTTGCGCCACATAGACATGCCAGACCTCAAAATGAGCGGCTCATTGAGGACATGGTTGCTATGACTTTGCTAAGGGTTTGTGAAAGCGGTTTGGCCGCAATTCGCCATTAAGCGCCATTTTTTTCCCCATTGACTTGCATGGGGTTTGGAAAAATCTTGCAAAATCTTGCAGTAAATTAGGTGTAATTCAGAAACCATAAGAGCTAGAATTACGAAACTTGATGGGGAGGTGCACTGAGGGGTCTTTTACTATCCCCGAAAAAATTGCACCAATTGACCATATGGTGGCGCTATAACAGCCCTCCTTACCTTTTGGTCCATAACTTTTGAACCGTAGGGTCTATCATCAAAATTATTTTTTCCCTGGATTCCTTGGGTCCTCCCGCATCTACTCAACTAGGCCACGCCCATTTGCGTCTGACTAGATTTTCCGCCATTTTGCATTTTGTCCAAAACCCTTTTTTTGCCATTTCTCCTTGGAATTTTGTCCAATCTTCACCAAACCAACGCACACATCATGTTGGGAGTGTCCTGCACAACACTGATTTGGAAGTTCAAAAAAAAAACACACCATTGCGATATAATCCACTTCCAATCTTCTGTGGGTGGGGCCTATTTCACAAAAATCGTCCGATGCTAACCAAACTTGGTACAGGTGTGGAGGGATGTACTCTGAGCCTATATCAGAAGTATTTTGTCATTTAGCCTTTAGGGGGCGCTATAGCAGCATTCAGTGCCTGTCCCTTCTAAATGGTTTTATTTTGAAGGGCGGCAGGAAGTGCAGATTCATTCTCATTATGGCCAGCCTTCCTTCTTGTATGACACTTGACACTTCTGAGTTGATTTCAGAAGAGATAGTGTCATTTGGCGTGTAGGGGGCGCTATTGTTTGCCTATGGGGGGCGCTACAGCAACGTATCTCCGCAACCGTAACTCGTAGAGACTCAATGATGGCGGCGTTGGAATCGGGGTGAAAAAGTACGCTAGTGGTGGGCAGAATCACGATTGCACCTTCCGTTTCCGAGATAAAAGCAATAATTATTGTGCTTGCTGACAAGCAAGGCACAATCTTGAAGTCCCACATACTTATTATTCCTATTCTTATTATATCTGCCAAAAAGTTAGCCGCGTAATAACTCCCTCAATTTTTGCGCCACATAGACATGCCAGACCTCAAAATGAGCGGCTCATTGAGGACATGGTTGCTATGACTTTGCTAAGGGTTTGTGAAAGCGGTTTGGCCGCAATTCGCCATTAAGCGCCATTTTTTTCCCCATTGACTTGCATGGGGTTTGGAAAAATCTTGCAAAATCTTGCAGTAAATTAGGTGTAATTCAGAAACCATAAGAGCTAGAATTACGAAACTTGATGGGGAGGTGCACTGAGGGGTCTTTTACTATCCCCGAAAAAATTGCACCAATTGACCATATGGTGGCGCTATAACAGCCCTCCTTACCTTTTGGTCCATAACTTTTGAACCGTAGGGTCTATCATCAAAATTATTTTTTCCCTGGATTCCTTGGGTCCTCCCGCATCTACTCAACTAGGCCACGCCCATTTGCGTCTGACTAGATTTTCCGCCATTTTGCATTTTGTCCAAAACCCTTTTTTTGCCATTTCTCCTTGGAATTTTGTCCAATCTTCACCAAACCAACGCACACATCATGTTGGGAGTGTCCTGCACAACACTGATTTGGAAGTTCAAAAAAAAAACACACCATTGCGATATAATCCACTTCCAATCTTCTGTGGGTGGGGCCTATTTCACAAAAATCGTCCGATGCTAACCAAACTTGGTACAGGTGTGGAGGGATGTACTCTGAGCCTATATCAGAAGTATTTTGTCATTTAGCCTTTAGGGGGCGCTATAGCAGCATTCAGTGCCTGTCCCTTCTAAATGGTTTTATTTTGAAGGGCGGCAGGAAGTGCAGATTCATTCTCATTATGGCCAGCCTTCCTTCTTGTATGACACTTGACACTTCTGAGTTGATTTCAGAAGAGATAGTGTCATTTGGCGTGTAGGGGGCGCTATTGTTTGCCTATGGGGGGCGCTACAGCAACGTATCTCCGCAACCGTAACTCGTAGAGACTCAATGATGGCGGCGTTGGAATCGGGGTGAAAAAGTACGCTAGTGGTGGGCAGAATCACGATTGCACCTTCCGTTTCCGAGATAAAAGCAATAATTATTGTGCTTGCTGACAAGCAAGGCACAATCTTGAAGTCCCACATACTTATTATTCCTATTCTTATTATATCTGCCAAAAAGTTAGCCGCGTAATAACTCCCTCAATTTTTGCGCCACATAGACATGCCAGACCTCAAAATGAGCGGCTCATTGAGGACATGGTTGCTATGACTTTGCTAAGGGTTTGTGAAAGCGGTTTGGCCGCAATTCGCCATTAAGCGCCATTTTTTTCCCCATTGACTTGCATGGGGTTTGGAAAAATCTTGCAAAATCTTGCAGTAAATTAGGTGTAATTCAGAAACCATAAGAGCTAGAATTACGAAACTTGATGGGGAGGTGCACTGAGGGGTCTTTTACTATCCCCGAAAAAATTGCACCAATTGACCATATGGTGGCGCTATAACAGCCCTCCTTACCTTTTGGTCCATAACTTTTGAACCGTAGGGTCTATCATCAAAATTATTTTTTCCCTGGATTCCTTGGGTCCTCCCGCATCTACTCAACTAGGCCACGCCCATTTGCGTCTGACTAGATTTTCCGCCATTTTGCATTTTGTCCAAAACCCTTTTTTTGCCATTTCTCCTTGGAATTTTGTCCAATCTTCACCAAACCAACGCACACATCATGTTGGGAGTGTCCTGCACAACACTGATTTGGAAGTTCAAAAAAAAAACACACCATTGCGATATAATCCACTTCCAATCTTCTGTGGGTGGGGCCTATTTCACAAAAATCGTCCGATGCTAACCAAACTTGGTACAGGTGTGGAGGGATGTACTCTGAGCCTATATCAGAAGTATTTTGTCATTTAGCCTTTAGGGGGCGCTATAGCAGCATTCAGTGCCTGTCCCTTCTAAATGGTTTTATTTTGAAGGGCGGCAGGAAGTGCAGATTCATTCTCATTATGGCCAGCCTTCCTTCTTGTATGACACTTGACACTTCTGAGTTGATTTCAGAAGAGATAGTGTCATTTGGCGTGTAGGGGGCGCTATTGTTTGCCTATGGGGGGCGCTACAGCAACGTATCTCCGCAACCGTAACTCGTAGAGACTCAATGATGGCGGCGTTGGAATCGGGGTGAAAAAGTACGCTAGTGGTGGGCAGAATCACGATTGCACCTTCCGTTTCCGAGATAAAAGCAATAATTATTGTGCTTGCTGACAAGCAAGGCACAATCTTGAAGTCCCACATACTTATTATTCCTATTCTTATTATATCTGCCAAAAAGTTAGCCGCGTAATAACTCCCTCAATTTTTGCGCCACATAGACATGCCAGACCTCAAAATGAGCGGCTCATTGAGGACATGGTTGCTATGACTTTGCTAAGGGTTTGTGAAAGCGGTTTGGCCGCAATTCGCCATTAAGCGCCATTTTTTTCCCCATTGACTTGCATGGGGTTTGGAAAAATCTTGCAAAATCTTGCAGTAAATTAGGTGTAATTCAGAAACCATAAGAGCTAGAATTACGAAACTTGATGGGGAGGTGCACTGAGGGGTCTTTTACTATCCCCGAAAAAATTGCACCAATTGACCATATGGTGGCGCTATAACAGCCCTCCTTACCTTTTGGTCCATAACTTTTGAACCGTAGGGTCTATCATCAAAATTATTTTTTCCCTGGATTCCTTGGGTCCTCCCGCATCTACTCAACTAGGCCACGCCCATTTGCGTCTGACTAGATTTTCCGCCATTTTGCATTTTGTCCAAAACCCTTTTTTTGCCATTTCTCCTTGGAATTTTGTCCAATCTTCACCAAACCAACGCACACATCATGTTGGGAGTGTCCTGCACAACACTGATTTGGAAGTTCAAAAAAAAAACACACCATTGCGATATAATCCACTTCCAATCTTCTGTGGGTGGGGCCTATTTCACAAAAATCGTCCGATGCTAACCAAACTTGGTACAGGTGTGGAGGGATGTACTCTGAGCCTATATCAGAAGTATTTTGTCATTTAGCCTTTAGGGGGCGCTATAGCAGCATTCAGTGCCTGTCCCTTCTAAATGGTTTTATTTTGAAGGGCGGCAGGAAGTGCAGATTCATTCTCATTATGGCCAGCCTTCCTTCTTGTATGACACTTGACACTTCTGAGTTGATTTCAGAAGAGATAGTGTCATTTGGCGTGTAGGGGGCGCTATTGTTTGCCTATGGGGGGCGCTACAGCAACGTATCTCCGCAACCGTAACTCGTAGAGACTCAATGATGGCGGCGTTGGAATCGGGGTGAAAAAGTACGCTAGTGGTGGGCAGAATCACGATTGCACCTTCCGTTTCCGAGATAAAAGCAATAATTATTGTGCTTGCTGACAAGCAAGGCACAATCTTGAAGTCCCACATACTTATTATTCCTATTCTTATTATATCTGCCAAAAAGTTAGCCGCGTAATAACTCCCTCAATTTTTGCGCCACATAGACATGCCAGACCTCAAAATGAGCGGCTCATTGAGGACATGGTTGCTATGACTTTGCTAAGGGTTTGTGAAAGCGGTTTGGCCGCAATTCGCCATTAAGCGCCATTTTTTTCCCCATTGACTTGCATGGGGTTTGGAAAAATCTTGCAAAATCTTGCAGTAAATTAGGTGTAATTCAGAAACCATAAGAGCTAGAATTACGAAACTTGATGGGGAGGTGCACTGAGGGGTCTTTTACTATCCCCGAAAAAATTGCACCAATTGACCATATGGTGGCGCTATAACAGCCCTCCTTACCTTTTGGTCCATAACTTTTGAACCGTAGGGTCTATCATCAAAATTATTTTTTCCCTGGATTCCTTGGGTCCTCCCGCATCTACTCAACTAGGCCACGCCCATTTGCGTCTGACTAGATTTTCCGCCATTTTGCATTTTGTCCAAAACCCTTTTTTTGCCATTTCTCCTTGGAATTTTGTCCAATCTTCACCAAACCAACGCACACATCATGTTGGGAGTGTCCTGCACAACACTGATTTGGAAGTTCAAAAAAAAAACACACCATTGCGATATAATCCACTTCCAATCTTCTGTGGGTGGGGCCTATTTCACAAAAATCGTCCGATGCTAACCAAACTTGGTACAGGTGTGGAGGGATGTACTCTGAGCCTATATCAGAAGTATTTTGTCATTTAGCCTTTAGGGGGCGCTATAGCAGCATTCAGTGCCTGTCCCTTCTAAATGGTTTTATTTTGAAGGGCGGCAGGAAGTGCAGATTCATTCTCATTATGGCCAGCCTTCCTTCTTGTATGACACTTGACACTTCTGAGTTGATTTCAGAAGAGATAGTGTCATTTGGCGTGTAGGGGGCGCTATTGTTTGCCTATGGGGGGCGCTACAGCAACGTATCTCCGCAACCGTAACTCGTAGAGACTCAATGATGGCGGCGTTGGAATCGGGGTGAAAAAGTACGCTAGTGGTGGGCAGAATCACGATTGCACCTTCCGTTTCCGAGATAAAAGCAATAATTATTGTGCTTGCTGACAAGCAAGGCACAATCTTGAAGTCCCACATACTTATTATTCCTATTCTTATTATATCTGCCAAAAAGTTAGCCGCGTAATAACTCCCTCAATTTTTGCGCCACATAGACATGCCAGACCTCAAAATGAGCGGCTCATTGAGGACATGGTTGCTATGACTTTGCTAAGGGTTTGTGAAAGCGGTTTGGCCGCAATTCGCCATTAAGCGCCATTTTTTTCCCCATTGACTTGCATGGGGTTTGGAAAAATCTTGCAAAATCTTGCAGTAAATTAGGTGTAATTCAGAAACCATAAGAGCTAGAATTACGAAACTTGATGGGGAGGTGCACTGAGGGGTCTTTTACTATCCCCGAAAAAATTGCACCAATTGACCATATGGTGGCGCTATAACAGCCCTCCTTACCTTTTGGTCCATAACTTTTGAACCGTAGGGTCTATCATCAAAATTATTTTTTCCCTGGATTCCTTGGGTCCTCCCGCATCTACTCAACTAGGCCACGCCCATTTGCGTCTGACTAGATTTTCCGCCATTTTGCATTTTGTCCAAAACCCTTTTTTTGCCATTTCTCCTTGGAATTTTGTCCAATCTTCACCAAACCAACGCACACATCATGTTGGGAGTGTCCTGCACAACACTGATTTGGAAGTTCAAAAAAAAAACACACCATTGCGATATAATCCACTTCCAATCTTCTGTGGGTGGGGCCTATTTCACAAAAATCGTCCGATGCTAACCAAACTTGGTACAGGTGTGGAGGGATGTACTCTGAGCCTATATCAGAAGTATTTTGTCATTTAGCCTTTAGGGGGCGCTATAGCAGCATTCAGTGCCTGTCCCTTCTAAATGGTTTTATTTTGAAGGGCGGCAGGAAGTGCAGATTCATTCTCATTATGGCCAGCCTTCCTTCTTGTATGACACTTGACACTTCTGAGTTGATTTCAGAAGAGATAGTGTCATTTGGCGTGTAGGGGGCGCTATTGTTTGCCTATGGGGGGCGCTACAGCAACGTATCTCCGCAACCGTAACTCGTAGAGACTCAATGATGGCGGCGTTGGAATCGGGGTGAAAAAGTACGCTAGTGGTGGGCAGAATCACGATTGCACCTTCCGTTTCCGAGATAAAAGCAATAATTATTGTGCTTGCTGACAAGCAAGGCACAATCTTGAAGTCCCACATACTTATTATTCCTATTCTTATTATATCTGCCAAAAAGTTAGCCGCGTAATAACTCCCTCAATTTTTGCGCCACATAGACATGCCAGACCTCAAAATGAGCGGCTCATTGAGGACATGGTTGCTATGACTTTGCTAAGGGTTTGTGAAAGCGGTTTGGCCGCAATTCGCCATTAAGCGCCATTTTTTTCCCCATTGACTTGCATGGGGTTTGGAAAAATCTTGCAAAATCTTGCAGTAAATTAGGTGTAATTCAGAAACCATAAGAGCTAGAATTACGAAACTTGATGGGGAGGTGCACTGAGGGGTCTTTTACTATCCCCGAAAAAATTGCACCAATTGACCATATGGTGGCGCTATAACAGCCCTCCTTACCTTTTGGTCCATAACTTTTGAACCGTAGGGTCTATCATCAAAATTATTTTTTCCCTGGATTCCTTGGGTCCTCCCGCATCTACTCAACTAGGCCACGCCCATTTGCGTCTGACTAGATTTTCCGCCATTTTGCATTTTGTCCAAAACCCTTTTTTTGCCATTTCTCCTTGGAATTTTGTCCAATCTTCACCAAACCAACGCACACATCATGTTGGGAGTGTCCTGCACAACACTGATTTGGAAGTTCAAAAAAAAAACACACCATTGCGATATAATCCACTTCCAATCTTCTGTGGGTGGGGCCTATTTCACAAAAATCGTCCGATGCTAACCAAACTTGGTACAGGTGTGGAGGGATGTACTCTGAGCCTATATCAGAAGTATTTTGTCATTTAGCCTTTAGGGGGCGCTATAGCAGCATTCAGTGCCTGTCCCTTCTAAATGGTTTTATTTTGAAGGGCGGCAGGAAGTGCAGATTCATTCTCATTATGGCCAGCCTTCCTTCTTGTATGACACTTGACACTTCTGAGTTGATTTCAGAAGAGATAGTGTCATTTGGCGTGTAGGGGGCGCTATTGTTTGCCTATGGGGGGCGCTACAGCAACGTATCTCCGCAACCGTAACTCGTAGAGACTCAATGATGGCGGCGTTGGAATCGGGGTGAAAAAGTACGCTAGTGGTGGGCAGAATCACGATTGCACCTTCCGTTTCCGAGATAAAAGCAATAATTATTGTGCTTGCTGACAAGCAAGGCACAATCTTGAAGTCCCACATACTTATTATTCCTATTCTTATTATATCTGCCAAAAAGTTAGCCGCGTAATAACTCCCTCAATTTTTGCGCCACATAGACATGCCAGACCTCAAAATGAGCGGCTCATTGAGGACATGGTTGCTATGACTTTGCTAAGGGTTTGTGAAAGCGGTTTGGCCGCAATTCGCCATTAAGCGCCATTTTTTTCCCCATTGACTTGCATGGGGTTTGGAAAAATCTTGCAAAATCTTGCAGTAAATTAGGTGTAATTCAGAAACCATAAGAGCTAGAATTACGAAACTTGATGGGGAGGTGCACTGAGGGGTCTTTTACTATCCCCGAAAAAATTGCACCAATTGACCATATGGTGGCGCTATAACAGCCCTCCTTACCTTTTGGTCCATAACTTTTGAACCGTAGGGTCTATCATCAAAATTATTTTTTCCCTGGATTCCTTGGGTCCTCCCGCATCTACTCAACTAGGCCACGCCCATTTGCGTCTGACTAGATTTTCCGCCATTTTGCATTTTGTCCAAAACCCTTTTTTTGCCATTTCTCCTTGGAATTTTGTCCAATCTTCACCAAACCAACGCACACATCATGTTGGGAGTGTCCTGCACAACACTGATTTGGAAGTTCAAAAAAAAAACACACCATTGCGATATAATCCACTTCCAATCTTCTGTGGGTGGGGCCTATTTCACAAAAATCGTCCGATGCTAACCAAACTTGGTACAGGTGTGGAGGGATGTACTCTGAGCCTATATCAGAAGTATTTTGTCATTTAGCCTTTAGGGGGCGCTATAGCAGCATTCAGTGCCTGTCCCTTCTAAATGGTTTTATTTTGAAGGGCGGCAGGAAGTGCAGATTCATTCTCATTATGGCCAGCCTTCCTTCTTGTATGACACTTGACACTTCTGAGTTGATTTCAGAAGAGATAGTGTCATTTGGCGTGTAGGGGGCGCTATTGTTTGCCTATGGGGGGCGCTACAGCAACGTATCTCCGCAACCGTAACTCGTAGAGACTCAATGATGGCGGCGTTGGAATCGGGGTGAAAAAGTACGCTAGTGGTGGGCAGAATCACGATTGCACCTTCCGTTTCCGAGATAAAAGCAATAATTATTGTGCTTGCTGACAAGCAAGGCACAATCTTGAAGTCCCACATACTTATTATTCCTATTCTTATTATATCTGCCAAAAAGTTAGCCGCGTAATAACTCCCTCAATTTTTGCGCCACATAGACATGCCAGACCTCAAAATGAGCGGCTCATTGAGGACATGGTTGCTATGACTTTGCTAAGGGTTTGTGAAAGCGGTTTGGCCGCAATTCGCCATTAAGCGCCATTTTTTTCCCCATTGACTTGCATGGGGTTTGGAAAAATCTTGCAAAATCTTGCAGTAAATTAGGTGTAATTCAGAAACCATAAGAGCTAGAATTACGAAACTTGATGGGGAGGTGCACTGAGGGGTCTTTTACTATCCCCGAAAAAATTGCACCAATTGACCATATGGTGGCGCTATAACAGCCCTCCTTACCTTTTGGTCCATAACTTTTGAACCGTAGGGTCTATCATCAAAATTATTTTTTCCCTGGATTCCTTGGGTCCTCCCGCATCTACTCAACTAGGCCACGCCCATTTGCGTCTGACTAGATTTTCCGCCATTTTGCATTTTGTCCAAAACCCTTTTTTTGCCATTTCTCCTTGGAATTTTGTCCAATCTTCACCAAACCAACGCACACATCATGTTGGGAGTGTCCTGCACAACACTGATTTGGAAGTTCAAAAAAAAAACACACCATTGCGATATAATCCACTTCCAATCTTCTGTGGGTGGGGCCTATTTCACAAAAATCGTCCGATGCTAACCAAACTTGGTACAGGTGTGGAGGGATGTACTCTGAGCCTATATCAGAAGTATTTTGTCATTTAGCCTTTAGGGGGCGCTATAGCAGCATTCAGTGCCTGTCCCTTCTAAATGGTTTTATTTTGAAGGGCGGCAGGAAGTGCAGATTCATTCTCATTATGGCCAGCCTTCCTTCTTGTATGACACTTGACACTTCTGAGTTGATTTCAGAAGAGATAGTGTCATTTGGCGTGTAGGGGGCGCTATTGTTTGCCTATGGGGGGCGCTACAGCAACGTATCTCCGCAACCGTAACTCGTAGAGACTCAATGATGGCGGCGTTGGAATCGGGGTGAAAAAGTACGCTAGTGGTGGGCAGAATCACGATTGCACCTTCCGTTTCCGAGATAAAAGCAATAATTATTGTGCTTGCTGACAAGCAAGGCACAATCTTGAAGTCCCACATACTTATTATTCCTATTCTTATTATATCTGCCAAAAAGTTAGCCGCGTAATAACTCCCTCAATTTTTGCGCCACATAGACATGCCAGACCTCAAAATGAGCGGCTCATTGAGGACATGGTTGCTATGACTTTGCTAAGGGTTTGTGAAAGCGGTTTGGCCGCAATTCGCCATTAAGCGCCATTTTTTTCCCCATTGACTTGCATGGGGTTTGGAAAAATCTTGCAAAATCTTGCAGTAAATTAGGTGTAATTCAGAAACCATAAGAGCTAGAATTACGAAACTTGATGGGGAGGTGCACTGAGGGGTCTTTTACTATCCCCGAAAAAATTGCACCAATTGACCATATGGTGGCGCTATAACAGCCCTCCTTACCTTTTGGTCCATAACTTTTGAACCGTAGGGTCTATCATCAAAATTATTTTTTCCCTGGATTCCTTGGGTCCTCCCGCATCTACTCAACTAGGCCACGCCCATTTGCGTCTGACTAGATTTTCCGCCATTTTGCATTTTGTCCAAAACCCTTTTTTTGCCATTTCTCCTTGGAATTTTGTCCAATCTTCACCAAACCAACGCACACATCATGTTGGGAGTGTCCTGCACAACACTGATTTGGAAGTTCAAAAAAAAAACACACCATTGCGATATAATCCACTTCCAATCTTCTGTGGGTGGGGCCTATTTCACAAAAATCGTCCGATGCTAACCAAACTTGGTACAGGTGTGGAGGGATGTACTCTGAGCCTATATCAGAAGTATTTTGTCATTTAGCCTTTAGGGGGCGCTATAGCAGCATTCAGTGCCTGTCCCTTCTAAATGGTTTTATTTTGAAGGGCGGCAGGAAGTGCAGATTCATTCTCATTATGGCCAGCCTTCCTTCTTGTATGACACTTGACACTTCTGAGTTGATTTCAGAAGAGATAGTGTCATTTGGCGTGTAGGGGGCGCTATTGTTTGCCTATGGGGGGCGCTACAGCAACGTATCTCCGCAACCGTAACTCGTAGAGACTCAATGATGGCGGCGTTGGAATCGGGGTGAAAAAGTACGCTAGTGGTGGGCAGAATCACGATTGCACCTTCCGTTTCCGAGATAAAAGCAATAATTATTGTGCTTGCTGACAAGCAAGGCACAATCTTGAAGTCCCACATACTTATTATTCCTATTCTTATTATATCTGCCAAAAAGTTAGCCGCGTAATAACTCCCTCAATTTTTGCGCCACATAGACATGCCAGACCTCAAAATGAGCGGCTCATTGAGGACATGGTTGCTATGACTTTGCTAAGGGTTTGTGAAAGCGGTTTGGCCGCAATTCGCCATTAAGCGCCATTTTTTTCCCCATTGACTTGCATGGGGTTTGGAAAAATCTTGCAAAATCTTGCAGTAAATTAGGTGTAATTCAGAAACCATAAGAGCTAGAATTACGAAACTTGATGGGGAGGTGCACTGAGGGGTCTTTTACTATCCCCGAAAAAATTGCACCAATTGACCATATGGTGGCGCTATAACAGCCCTCCTTACCTTTTGGTCCATAACTTTTGAACCGTAGGGTCTATCATCAAAATTATTTTTTCCCTGGATTCCTTGGGTCCTCCCGCATCTACTCAACTAGGCCACGCCCATTTGCGTCTGACTAGATTTTCCGCCATTTTGCATTTTGTCCAAAACCCTTTTTTTGCCATTTCTCCTTGGAATTTTGTCCAATCTTCACCAAACCAACGCACACATCATGTTGGGAGTGTCCTGCACAACACTGATTTGGAAGTTCAAAAAAAAAACACACCATTGCGATATAATCCACTTCCAATCTTCTGTGGGTGGGGCCTATTTCACAAAAATCGTCCGATGCTAACCAAACTTGGTACAGGTGTGGAGGGATGTACTCTGAGCCTATATCAGAAGTATTTTGTCATTTAGCCTTTAGGGGGCGCTATAGCAGCATTCAGTGCCTGTCCCTTCTAAATGGTTTTATTTTGAAGGGCGGCAGGAAGTGCAGATTCATTCTCATTATGGCCAGCCTTCCTTCTTGTATGACACTTGACACTTCTGAGTTGATTTCAGAAGAGATAGTGTCATTTGGCGTGTAGGGGGCGCTATTGTTTGCCTATGGGGGGCGCTACAGCAACGTATCTCCGCAACCGTAACTCGTAGAGACTCAATGATGGCGGCGTTGGAATCGGGGTGAAAAAGTACGCTAGTGGTGGGCAGAATCACGATTGCACCTTCCGTTTCCGAGATAAAAGCAATAATTATTGTGCTTGCTGACAAGCAAGGCACAATCTTGAAGTCCCACATACTTATTATTCCTATTCTTATTATATCTGCCAAAAAGTTAGCCGCGTAATAACTCCCTCAATTTTTGCGCCACATAGACATGCCAGACCTCAAAATGAGCGGCTCATTGAGGACATGGTTGCTATGACTTTGCTAAGGGTTTGTGAAAGCGGTTTGGCCGCAATTCGCCATTAAGCGCCATTTTTTTCCCCATTGACTTGCATGGGGTTTGGAAAAATCTTGCAAAATCTTGCAGTAAATTAGGTGTAATTCAGAAACCATAAGAGCTAGAATTACGAAACTTGATGGGGAGGTGCACTGAGGGGTCTTTTACTATCCCCGAAAAAATTGCACCAATTGACCATATGGTGGCGCTATAACAGCCCTCCTTACCTTTTGGTCCATAACTTTTGAACCGTAGGGTCTATCATCAAAATTATTTTTTCCCTGGATTCCTTGGGTCCTCCCGCATCTACTCAACTAGGCCACGCCCATTTGCGTCTGACTAGATTTTCCGCCATTTTGCATTTTGTCCAAAACCCTTTTTTTGCCATTTCTCCTTGGAATTTTGTCCAATCTTCACCAAACCAACGCACACATCATGTTGGGAGTGTCCTGCACAACACTGATTTGGAAGTTCAAAAAAAAAACACACCATTGCGATATAATCCACTTCCAATCTTCTGTGGGTGGGGCCTATTTCACAAAAATCGTCCGATGCTAACCAAACTTGGTACAGGTGTGGAGGGATGTACTCTGAGCCTATATCAGAAGTATTTTGTCATTTAGCCTTTAGGGGGCGCTATAGCAGCATTCAGTGCCTGTCCCTTCTAAATGGTTTTATTTTGAAGGGCGGCAGGAAGTGCAGATTCATTCTCATTATGGCCAGCCTTCCTTCTTGTATGACACTTGACACTTGACTTGACGCACGCACGCTATTATGTAGACATCAGACATACCTATACATGTATTACAAGTGTTATATCGCTCATGGTCTCACTCTCATACATTTTACATATTATCTTTTGAGCAGCTGCAGCTCTTCTCTGTTAAAAAACACATGCAAAAAGTGTACTGGAAGCAGGAATCTAGTGTGATTTCACCAGATAAATATAGCTTAACAGTAACTCTGAGCAGGAGTGTTGCATTCTGGGTACAGAGAATCATATAGACAAAAAAAAACATTAAATTAGCTGTATCTCAGAAACCATATGAGGTACAGCTATGAAACTTGTTAGGGAGGTTCACAGAGGGGTCTTTTACTATCCACGAAATAATTGCACCAATTGACAAGATGGTGGTGCTATAACAGCCCTCTTTATGTTTTGGTTCATAACTTTTGAACCGTAGGGTCTATCATCAAACTTTTTTTTCCCTGGATTCCTTGGGTCCTTCCGCATCTACTCATCTAGGCCACGCCTATTTCCGTCTGACTACATTTCCTGCCATTTTGAATTTTGTCCAAAACAGTTTTTTTGCGCTTCCTCCTTGAAAAAGTAAAAAAAAAAAGAAAAAAAAATTGCTCCAAATTACACCAAACTTAAACCGAAGCATCATCATCATGAGATGAATTCACGCACCTAGTTTCATGCAGTTTCATCCATTTTCCTAGGAGTTATGAGCATTTGTTGTTGGGTTAGTATTATCTGTTGTCGGCAACATCAGAAGATCATAACTCCTAGGAAAATTGATGAAACTGCATCAAACTTTGTGCCTGAATCCTTCTCATGGCATAGATGCTTCGGTTTAATTTTGGTGTCATTTGGAGCCCATCAAAAAAACAGTGTTTTATAGTGTTTTTGGCCGTTTGTTGGCCGTATCTCGGGAACGGAAACAGCTACAGACACTGGACTGACACCGTTAGCTAGATCGTCGAATTTTACGTCTAGTAGATGCAGCGTCGAAGTTCGGGAGTCAACGAGAAGGGCGCATAGCAGCGCATAAGTGTTTAAAATGTAGTTACAACATCAGATGATCATAACTCCTAGGAAAATCGATGAAACTGAATGAAACTTTGTGCCTGAATCCCTCTCATGGCATAGATGCTTCGGTTTAAGTTTGGTGTAATTTGGAGCAAAAATTAATTTTGGTCGTTTTTTGGCCGTATCTCGCGCAAGTGTAACAGTGTGCATAAATAACATATTTATAGTTCAATTCATGTTTAATTTGGGACCAGCAACCATCATTTCTATTTATTAGTATGTTCTAATGAAAGTGCTTACCAGAAATCCTATGTTGTGTTTTGCTATGTACACGCAGTGCATTGTGGGTCACTCACAGACAATGGCTTCCTTCTGTGGGTGAGTTTGGTCCTCCGTGCTCTCAGCTTTAAATTGCTATATAAATGTGGTTTGCATCACCATATTATGTGTAGAAGCAGTCAGAATCAACAATTGACATTATCCTGTACTTCCAATGCAACCTGTTTTCAGTTGAACTGCTACATTTATGTTTACTGACTGGAAGTAGTCACGTAGCGTTCTGAGCTAACGTAAGAGGCTAATTAGCGTTAGCTCTGAGAGCCGTTCTTGAAAGTGTTTAACTTGCCTTTCACAGTAGCTGGAGCAGAGAGAGACCAATACCCACCATGCCATGCTGATTGTGGTTGTTGTGTATCCCACCCTTTCAGGTATGTTTATGATAAAATGTGTTAAAAATATTCCTTTTGTGAAGGCTGTTCACATACGCACGTTGCGTGCCTGCTATTTTTAGTAACCAATAGCAGGTGGCAGTGAAGCTAAAAATATATTATCCTGTATAAAAGACCTGTAAAAACGGAGCATTTGGATTTAGGAAACAGGGACCTGTATATAATTGTCATGATTATATGTCTATGTCAGGGGCACTCAATTAAAATTCAAAGAGGTCCAGTAGCTGGAGCAGAGAGAGACCAATACCCACCATGCCATGCTGATTGTGGTTGTTGTGTATCCCTCCCTTTCAGAATAAACCACAAATGCTCCATCCTTCCGAATCCTGTGAAATACTTCAGCAGAGGCAGATACCATAGGTCACACAAGCAGCTACAGACACGGGACTGACGCCATTCGATAGCCCGTCCAATTTTACAGCTGACTCTGAATCAGAGTCAGCTTCAGGTTCAAAGTCGTACGGTCTCACTGCTGCCATTTCGTGAAATTTCATCTGCGCTGCACTAAGTGCTCTACCTACCCAGATTGACAGATCAGGCGGCCAATCAGAGCGGGGCACCTCATCGGCCAATCAGCGGCGCCTCTGTGGCCAAACCTGCATATTTAATGAGCACAGACCTAGAATGGCTAGAAATGCAATAAAAAAAAAACTTGTCTCCAAATGCCAAACAGTATGCATGACCTTATTTTAAAGACCCCTGACAAATGTTTAAAACAGCAGAAAACTACACAATATGGGACCTTTAATCATTTCATACAAAAAGGTTATGACAATATATGACTATTAACATACAAATAACGCTGTATGTCAAATCATGTTGCATAAGTAGATTAAAGGACTTAAGCCATTAGTTTAGCGAGGTGACGATGTGATGAGTGTCCTGCACAACACTGTTTCGTGGTTTTTGAAAAAAAATGCACCGTTGCGATATAATCAACTTCCAAAGTTCAGTGGGTGGGGCCTATTTCACAAAGATCGTCCGATGCTAACCAAACTTGGTACAGGTGTGGACGGATGTACTCTGAGCCTATAGCACAAATATTGTGTTGAAGGTGGGGACTGGGACTTTTCCAATGGGAAACACCCACGTCCCAGGTGTCTGGAAGGCAGCATTAGTCCCCCTAATTGCATGGGCAGGGACCTTGCAAGCCAGGCGGTGCATGGCGAGGACGCAAGCACAATTACATTTTCGGTAGGAAATGTAGACATTCTAGTTGCAATTGCAAATATAGCCTAAAACTATACAAAAAGTGGGTGTGTTGCTGCTTTGATGTAGTAATTTTGCAAAGTTTCAAATTAATTCCTAGAGTAATATATTTTGTCAAATTGTATTTGACATTAGTAAATAAAAAAGCATTTAGAGTGATAAGAGTAATAGAGGCTATTTTGCACCGATAGACTTAGGCTATATAGGTGTGCCTTGAGATTTTGTCGTGCCATTTGGTATGCCATGGGCACAAAAAGTTTGGAAACCACTGATGTAGGCTATCTCTATGTATCTCTTAATACAATATTTTTCTTTACACTCTTTACAAATTATATAGCCTTGTACATTGCACTCTTCACAACAACCTGTGATATATCAGTCAATGTTTGAGACGGGTCCTTTGCCTGTCTCATTGAAAACAGAATAGATAATTATTAACTGCAGCACTCTGCACAGCACACTGTAGGCTATGTAAGATGGCTCAGACTGAAAAGTTATTAGTGTGTCTGTCCAGTAACACCATGAGTAACACACGATAACATAGTAAGTACCCAGGTTATTTCGGGACACATTACAGATGTCACACAAAGGCCCCACTCGCTGGCTTTACCGACGGGTCCTGAAGGCGTCATGTGCACCAGGCACGACAGGCAGACTGGAGAGGATGATGCAGCTGCGAGTGTTTGTCTGCTCTCAACTCCGTGAATATCACTTTAATCTTCATAAAAGCGGCTCATTACCCGCTGTACACAACATGCACTAGTTCTGCACAAGCACTCGCGGGTCTCTCCTCCTTTCACCGACTCGCTCACTAATCTCAACGTGTTTGTTGCGTCGCGTGTAACGTTAATTAGACGAGGAATCCCGCAACTTCATTTCAAAAGCACAACAACGAACAGTTAGTGATGGTACCAAACTTTGGGAACTTCCAATACCGAACCGTTGATACAGTACACAGTAAACAAATTTAGATATTTTTACAGAATCGATATTTCGAGGCCAATTGGCCAGAAAACCAGGATAGCCTCGATTTCTATTTTTCTGCGCGGACCATGATCTGCGGACCAGGATCTGCGGCCGTGAGCGACTCTGTCAAGCTGAACAAGATCAGATCAGGGCAGACAGGAAGTCCGAAACCGGACATTCGTCAAATAAAACAAATTTCAAAGTAAAAGCCCATCTTGATGAAAGGGTGCCAGGAGTCGTGTATGGAGCAATTGGGACACACATGCTCCCATAGGCCAGCCTAACAATAGAAAACAGTGAACACTGCTCTGTGTTTGTGAAAGACTGCGTGTGTGTGTGTGTGTGTGTGTGGGGTGGGGGGGGGGGGGGGGGGGCTGTGTTACCTCCTGGCTGCTGGGGCCAGTGTGGGGTGTGAGTGATCATGTCTGTGTGTGTGTGTGTGTGGAGGGGGGAGGGTGTGTGTGTGTGTGTGTGTATGGGGGGGGGGGGGGCGGGGGACACCTGTGTGTGTGTGTGTGTAAACTCACACACACAGGTCTCCATAACTGGGATAAGCCCTCCCCTGCTCTACTCTGCTCTCCCATTGGAGCGACTGTTTCGGTGGCAGCCGCATGTCCGCTCCCGGCTTATTACAAACTCTGTCATTGGCTGCGACCATGTCGATCAGAGCGGCTTCCGCTCCCTCCTCCCTGTGTGTACTTTATACCCTTTATAGTATATATAGCCTTTATATAGTTTATATAACCTTTAGTATAAAGGGTTATAGGAACTTTGAAAACCTCTCCTCCCTCTCTCCTCTCCTCCCTTCTCTCCTCCTCTCTCTTCCTCTCCTGACCTCTCCTCTCCACAGGTTGCCCTGCGTCGTCAGCAGGCCCAGGAGGAGGAGCTTGGCCTGAGTTGTCCGGTGGCTCTGTCTGGAGGTGGAGAGGTGGTGGTGAAGACCGAAGACTCATCACCAGACTGTCTACATTGATGAGGGTCCTCCCCCCCAACACCTCCTCCCCCTCTGCCACAGGTGAGGGGTCGCTAACTCATTCACTCACCCAGCCACCCTCTCATTTAATAATGCAGAACACTGAGGACACCTTACACCACATGGTTCAAAACAAGCAGCAAATATCAAGGCAATCAAACAGTACTTCATGTAATTCAAAAGATAACTTAAAGTGGAAATGCACCGGAACCGAATGCATTTTAAAGTAAAATGCTTCAATCTGGTGCACTTTGAGAGCAAAATTAAGAGGCTATAAAGAACTACAGACATCATGTTAGAATAATATCCTCTTTACTGTGCTGTTGCTTTAAAATGATCCAAAAAATAAATGTCTCCCCATATAATATAATTTATATTCTGCATACAGGTCACATGGCAGAATACTGCTCAATTAAATACAATGGCCCATCTACACAAACATCACTTACAGGGGAGTTACTTACCCATTCACTTCAATAGAACTGTCCCCCAAAGTCTAGCCCCAATCTAGCCCCAATGCAAAATTTGAACGTTGTGGTGAATTATGCCTCTTCCTTCTATAGCACACAGAGAGGAAGCAAATTGTTGCATTTCTGATCAACTGTCATATATCATGTTAATTTATGACTGATTTGAAACATCAATGACAGACGAATAGATCTGGGGGCCAGGGCTATTTTTCTATTATTTATTTTTTGGGTGAAAATACCGAGGTCATGACCTCTGTGTCCTCAATGGTAGCTACGGGCCTGAGCGTGTCGATGATTTGATTTGACAATTCTGGGGACTGGCTTTGGCATTGGCCAATCCTGGTGTGTTCTACCCCAAATCGAGTGGGATTCAGCATGTTGTCGTGCTACGCGAGTGGGATCCGCAGAGTACCAGGCAGCCAGCTGCTTCTGTGCGGAACGAACGGACAATCCGATGCATGGGTGCTGCCCGCCCGCCTGAAATCTCCGAGGGGCGACCCCTGACAACCAGGCTCTCAGGCGCGCGCCATTATCGCTATTCCACTCGACGTGATAGTCAGGCCATTCAAAACAGTGGCAGACACAGACAGACTAAACAGAGTCAAATCAGTTGGCACAGCGGCCTAACTATACATTTTTAAATAACTTAACCTGATGGTGAAGGGCTGATAAACCAGCCTAATGTGTAAATCCATCTTTGGCCCAGACCCACTCTCCACGCCAAAACCAAACAATGCTCCAAAAGCTTTGGTTCTCTGCACGGTCTTGCCCTTCCGATTGACTCCCACTTTTCATTAAAATATGATTATTATTATTATTGATTATCATTATTCAGTCTTAACCATGAAGATGTCACCTCTCCCTGTCCTGTTGGCATCCTCCTCCTCTCTCTCCTGCTCTCTCTCTCTCTCTCTCTTTAGTCTGAACACAGCATGGTGAACATGAATCTGTACATCACAAGTGCTGTTTCTTGCCATTATTTGCAAATGCAAATTCTGATCTGAATGTCAATGATTATTAAATCCAGAAACATTGTGTCACATGGCTGCATGCTTACTTTAGTAGGTGGTAGCACTGGTGCTAGTAAGCAAAACACAACAACTCAGTAGCACAAAGACAAATTTAGTAGCACACACACTGGTGGCAATAAAAAAAGCTTAAAAAATTATACTGTAGGTACCCCACTCCCATCACTAGACACTCTCTACCATAAACGGACAATCACACGAGCACAAAAAATAGTTTCTGACCCATCTCACCCAGCCAATCACCTGTTCCAACTGTTGCCCTCTGGACGGCGCTTCAGATCCATTTCCACCAAAACAACACGATTCAAAAACAGTTTTTTCCCACTGCCATCAGGTTTCTGAACTCCACTCACCTCTGAAATATCACTGCATACCTCTCCAGCAATGTATATGTTGAATGTTCTGTATTTATGTTGTCATATGTCTGTCTATGTACTGTAATGTCTCATGATGACACATATTCATGTGCTTAACAATTGCTGTACCGAAAGCAAATTCTGCCGACTTGTTGTGCAGTCCTTAATAAATGAATCTGAATCTGAGTTGAACACATGCTTGTTGTTAAGATGTTAACGTAGCCTAGTACTATACTGATACTGCTTATTGATCTGGTACTTTAACGGTATTCTTATCGGTTAGCAGGCGCGGACTGCATAATCGGGCACGTCGGGCAAATGCCCGGTGGCCTGGCCTGGCCTGCAAAATTTTTTTTTTTTTTTTTTTTTTTTTTTGGTGCCCCCAGTCAGGCCACTCACTGAACAGCAGGCCAGGCGCCGCCTACTGGTTTACTAGTGGTTGTATTACTTTATTCAGGGTTAAAGTGGGTGCATCTCATTGTAAAATTGGACTCGGCCCAAATTGGGCTTCAAACGGCCCAAATTGGGCTTCAAACGGTCAAAATTGGGCTTCAAACGGCCCAAATTTTTCGCCGCCGCCCTTCGGACGCCGGCACGCACGTCGGCCTGTATCGGCCTGGCCTGCTTGGTATCTAATGCCCGGCCTGAATTACAATCCCAGTACGCCCCTGTCGGTTAGAGAATAGAAACAGTCCCAAAATCTTTAAATGGGTGTGTTCATAAATTCAATGTGACCATTTGATCTCAGATCAGAGCACTCTGAACAGAGTGTCAACAGCTTTACTCACACAGTCAGAACACCGTCTCTGACAGAACCTTTGTCTCAATATATTGACAAACACATTCAATCTTTAGTTTCCATTCTTCCTTCATATCTTAAAGACACCACTGACTTCCTTAATAAGTTGGGTGCTGTACAAGATTTTGAAAAAAGTGACCTTTTATGTACTATGGATGTAAACAGTCTTTATACTAATGTGCCTCATGTGGAGGGCCATGAAGCCCTCTCCCATTTTCTGGATAAGAGACAGGATCTCACACCCCCTACTGGCTTTTTGACAGATCTCTCTAAGCTAGTCCTAAACTGTCATTATTTTACATTTGAAAATTCTTATTATCTACAGTGTCAGGGTGTTAGCATGGGGAGCCCGTGCTCTCCTAATTATGCTAATGTGGAAGTGCGGGAGAAAGACTCGAAACCAAAGTTGTATCCGACTGGATTTATTTTCTCACACTTCAACTGCGATCATACAGGTAAAAGTGGGCTGCTAACATGTTGCTTTGTAGGCTACTCCCCAAACCATCGTGCCACCTACCTGAACCCCCCGCCCCTGTTAAAGGGGCCCCTACCATCAGGTGAATGTCTTTCCCCATTGTCTCTGCTGTGGTACGCCACACACGCCCCCCCAGAATTCACCCAAACCCCACTCCTAATAACGGCGCGGAGGCCGGATCAGCCGACCGTAACGGCTCTGCTTCACAGGCACACTGTCAGAGTCCTGAACAGCAGACCCTCGGGGCCGAGGGGTGGCGGGGGACCTGCCCAGGTCTACGGGAAAAGAGTCAGCAGGGGGCAGCACAGCAAGGGGAAGGGGGACCACAAGCTTGTTGGGAGGTCGCCCACGCCGTGGGGGAAGCGCCACCTCCACCGACTTTCCCAAATCTAAATGGGCGGGCTTCAGGCGGTCCACCGAAACGTGCTCCTTCCTCCCCCCTATGTCCAGCACAAAATACTTGGTCCCTGCTTCCAGAACGCGAAAGGGGCCGTCATAGGGGGGCTGCAGCGGCGACCGGTGCGCGTCATGCCGCACGAAGACATAACCCGCCGAGAGCAGATCCGGCGGCATGTGCACCTCCGGCACGTCGTGTCTCGAAGTGGGGACAGGGACAAAATCCTTGGCCACGTCCAGGAGCGCCGCCCGCTGACGAGCGGCCGACCAGGGAGCGTCAACCCCTGGAATGAACTCTCCCGGCACTCGTAATGGCTGGCCATACACCAACTCAGCAGATGAAGACTGCAGGTCCTCTTTGGGGGCCGTCCGCAGGCCCAGCATGACCCATGGAAGCCTGTCCACCCAGCCATCATCCACGAGGCTAGCCCGGAGAGCGGCTTTCATAGAACGGTGAAACCTCTCGCACAGTCCATTCGCCGGCGGATGGTAGGCTGTGGTGCGGTGAAGCTTCGTGCCCAGCCCCTCTGCCATAGCACCCCAGAGCTCCGACGTGAACTGTGGACCACGGTCCGAAGTGAGGTCAGCCGGCGCGCCGAACCTGGCGACCCACGACCCGATGAAGGCCCTAGCCACTTCTGCCGTTGTGGTCGACGACAACGGCACCGCCTCCGGCCACCGGGTGGTCCTGTCCACTATCGTGAGGAGGTGAGTGAACCCATGGGAGGAGGGAAGTGGCCCCACCAGGTCCACGTTGACGTGGTCAAACCGCCGCTCCGGAACCAGGAACGGGGCCCAGGGGGCTTTTGGTGTGGCGATGAACTTTAGCCCGCTGGCAGGCTACACACTGTCTAGCCCAATCTCGTACTTCCTTCTTCAGGCCTGGCCAGACGAACTTGGCCGCTACCAGCTTCACAGACGACTTCACCTCCGGGTGTGAAAGTCCATGCATGGCGTCGAAAACCTGCCGGCGCCACTCGACTGGAACCAAGGGCCTCGCCAGCCCCGTAGAGACATCGCACAGGAGCGTGGCGCCGACGTCACCAAATGCCACCTCCTGTAGCCGCAGCCCGGTCTCCGCTGACCGGCAGGCCTGCACTCCCGCGTCGTTGGCCTGATCCGCGGCCATGCCGGCGTAGTCGAGCCCCAGGTGCACGGCGCCCGCCACCGCCCGGGAGAGGCAGTCTGCCACAAAGTTGTGCTTTCCCGCCACGTGCTGGATGTCTGTGGTGTACTCTGAGATCTCAGCCAGTTGACGCTGCTGGCGTCCGGTCCTGGGTGGCTCCGCCTTGGACATAGCGGACGCCAGTGGCTTATGATCCACGTACGCAGTGAACCGACGCCCCTCCAGCAGGAACCTGAAGTGCCGGACCGCCAGGAACAAACCCAGGAGTTCACGATAGAAAGTGCTATACTTCCTCTCATTGTCCCGTAACTTCCTGCTAAAGAAAGCCAATGGCTGCCAGGCACCACTCACCCACTGCTCATAAACCGCCCCCCACCGCGTAGTCCGATGCGTCGGTGGTGAGGGCGACTGGGGCCGTAAGCGACGGGTGTGCCAGCAAGGCAGCGTCGGCCAGCACGTCCTTAGCGTCCTGGAACGCTTTGTCCCGCTCCGAGGACCAGTCCACCGCGGCCTTGGGGTCGTACAGAGACCGCATGTGATGTGCCGCCCGAGGGATGAACCTGTTGTAAAAATTTACCATCCCCAAGAACTCCTGCAGCGCTTTCACAGTCCGGGGGCGTGGGAACGTGGCCACGGCGTCCACCTTGGCGGGCAGAGGAACAGAGCCCTCCGCGGTGACTCTGTGCCCCAGGAAGTCGATGACCGCCACGCCGAACCGACACTTGGCTGGATTTATGATGAGCCCGTGCTCCCCGAGCCGCACGAACAACTGTCGAAGGTGGCCCATGTGCTGCTCCGGCGACGCACTTGCCACCAGGATATCATCCAAGTACACGAACAAAAACGGCATGCTCCGCAACACAGAGTCCATCAGCCGTTGAAATGTCTGCGCTGCCCCCTTGAGGCCAAAGGGCATACGCAGAAACTCGAACAGTCCGAATGGAGTTATTACCGCTGTCTTAGGCACATCCTGCGGGCGCACCGGGACCTGATGATAGCCCCGCACTAGATCCACCTTAGAAAAAATTGTTGCCCCCGCCAAGTGGGCCGAGAAGTCTTGTATGTGCGGGACTGGATAGCGGTCAGGCGTCGTGGCGTTGTTGAGGCGACGGTAGTCCCCGCACGGGCGCCACCCGCCATCGGCCTTCGTCACCATATGCAGCGGGGAAGCCCACGGGCTGTCGGAGCGACGAACGATCCCCAGGCGCTCCATAGCTGCAAACTCCGCTCTGGCAATGGCGAGCTTGGCTGGATCCAGGCGGCGCGCGCGCGCGTAGACCGGGGGGCCAGTGGTGGCGATGTAATGTTCGACTCCATGCTTAGCCACCACCGCTGAGAAAGTGGGGGTGGTGAGAACTGGGAACTCACTGAGGAGGCGCTGGTACTCGTCACCGGTGGCGAGCACATTGGACAGCCCGATCGTCCCCACGTCGCCCCGTGAACACGGGTAGGAACAGAATGAAGTGGCGTCAATCAGGCGGCGGTTCTTAACGTCCACTAATAATCCAAATGCACACAGAAAGTCTGCACCGAGCAGGGGTAGCGACACCCTCGCCCTGACAAAATCCCAGCCAAAACGGCGACCGGCAAAACACACCTCCACATACCTTGTGCCAAAAGTACGTATGGGCGTGCCATTTGCAGCAACCAGGGCGGGGCCTGCCACCCCAGCCATGTCCTCCCTTGCAGATGCGGGCAAAATGCTATGCTGAGCGCCAGAGTCCACCAGCAATCGCCTGCCTGAAACAGTGTCTCTGATAAACAGCAGCTTGCCACCCTCACCAACGCTCATCGCTGCTGCTGAACGCTGGCTCTCCCGTTTCCCTGGGCGCCAAACTTGCAGGGCGGCCGGCACTGCTTTGCCTTAGCTCCAAACCTCCTGTGGAAATAACACAGCCCGTCGTCCTCCCTGCGGTGGCCGCCTGCTGCCGCCACTGCATACGCCGCGTCCTCCGGTGGCGCCGTCCAGACTGGCGCGGGATGCAGCGCGTGCACGTGCAGCTGACGAGTGGCGAGGAAAATCCTGTCCGCCTCGGCCGCCAACGCACGGTAGTCCCTGGAGGCAGAAAGCGGGGACCCTGCCAGGACAGCACGCACAGAGCTTGGCAGCTGCCGCAGGAATATATGCGTGAGGAGGAAAGCCGGATCCGACGAGCCCAGCGTGGCCAAAATCTTATCCATTAACTCAGACGGCTTGCTGTCGCCAAGTCCATTCAGAGACAGAATCCGCTCTGCCTTCTCCACCTCTGACAGTTCAAATGTTCTCAACAGCAAAGCCTTAATGGCCTCGTACTTGCCAGTGGGAGGGGGGTCGTCAAGCAGCTCCAACACTCGGCCGGTTACCGAATTGTCCAACGCGGCCACCACGTAATAGTACCTTGTGGTGTCATCCACAATCCGCTTTAGTCCAAACTGCGCCTCAATGTGGCGAAACCACGAGCGCGGACTGGCATGCCAGAACGGTGGAAGTTTCACGGAGCCCGTGCCAACATTAGCGGCCAACCCGGCACCGCTGCCCGGGCTGTCGGAGACGTCCTCATCGCCGCTTACGTCAGGCCCAGGGCTGAATCCCTTCCTAGGCTTATTTTTTTTCGGCATCGTTCAATCAATAACGGTGCTCAATCGGAGCCCCGTCCAGGGTCACCAATGTGGAAGTGCGGGAGAAAGACTCGAAACCAAAGTTGTATCCGACTGGATTTATTTTCTCACACTTCAACTGCGATCATACAGGTAAAAGTGGGCTGCTAACATGTTGCTTTGTAGGCTACTCCCCAAACCATCGTGCCACCTACCTGAACCCCCCGCCCCTGTTAAAGGGGCCCCTACCATCAGGTGAATGTCTTTCCCCATTGTCTCTGCTGTGGTACGCCACACTAATCTCTTTATGGGTAAATTTGAAGACGATTTTGTTTACCATAACAACCCCCTTTCTGGTTTATTGAAATGTCTCTGTCAATTAGAGGAGTTTAAACTCCACATGAACTCAAGAATGCCATCTATAAGGTTTTCCTTAGAATACAGTCAAGAGTCTGTCTCTTTTCTAGATGTTTGTGTGAGCAAAACAGATAAACTGGTGACGAAAGTAGAAAAAAGACTGACAGGAACAGCTTTCTTGACTTTTCCAGTTAGCATCCTCCGGGGCTTAAAAAAGGTTGAGGATCAGAAGAATTTGCAGCACTGACTCTGTTTTTGAACAGCAGGCGTCTGAGCTCTGCGACCGCTTTAGCTACAATAGTAGAGACTTGAATAATAGCCTCCAGAGGGTGAAGAGCCTTAACAGACATGACCTGCTGTTGCCTAGAACCTCCTCCACCCATGATTTTAATATTGTATGCACCACCACTTTTTCTCCTGCATCTCAGGAAATTAAGAAATGTATTTGACAACATTGGCATATACTGCGTAGCGACCCCCTAGTGGGCCATGTATATGTAAAAAAACCCATCTTTGCCCAGAAACATGCTAGGAACCTGAGAGACAGGTTAGTTAGAGCTGACTCCTACACACGTCCTTCTCATTTTCTGTCAACTTTACTCAATGGGAACTTTCCTTGCTCCAATTGTGTTCAATGTAATGCGATGATCAGAGGAGAGTTCTTCTACCACCCTCACTCTGATCAAAAGTGTTCTATCAAAAGTAGAATTTCATGTAAAGTGTAAAGCGCAAAATATAGAGAGGCAAAGAGAACGTCACTTCCTGCTTCAGCACTGTACCAAGAGATTTTCCTCCGCAATCTATTTTCCCATAGACATTTTGTAAAATGCTTATAAAAATAGTTTTACTTGGTCAAACCAAACGGTTCAGCTATATTTAGAATCGGGAGAGACCATAGAACATTTCACTCAGACCAAAAACAAAACAAAACATCGAAAAAATATTTTCTTATCACCCCATTCATATTGGCCAGTAGGGCCCTACTTACCTGCTAGTAGGGCCCTACTTAGCTGCTATAGGGCCCTACTTACCTGCTAGTAGGGCCCTACTTACCTGCTAGTAGGGCCCTACTTACCTGCTACTAGGGCCCTACTTACCTGCTAGTAGGGACCTACTTACCTGCTAGTAGGGCCCTACTAGCAGGTAAGTAGAGCCCTACTTACCTGCAAATCGATTCTATTCTATTCTGGCCAGGAATCGGTCTTCAAATCTAGCCTTGGTGGACTGCAGCACCTGAATTGGGACACAGCTAGCGTGTGCGCCACAAACCTCCTTCGCTAAAGCAGCGACGGGCATCACAACAACTGAGGGGGGAAACAGCTGGAGGACTAGAACAGGTCAGACCAGGTGGGTCCACTCCAGGCAACATGTGGGCGGAGTTGGCGGCTCCTCGGCGGCGCTGCAGGGTTCAGGAGGAGTACCAGGCTCCGTTCCCCCTGAGGAGCAGCCAGGAGGAGCAGATCAGCTGCTTTCAGGCTCAACTGGTCCACCAGCACGTCCTGGTCTGCAAGCACACACACATCCAGCATATCTACAGCAAGGTCTGACTTCTCTTCATAGCTACTTACACAGTCCCTCCCTACTGATTTCAAATAGTCTCGGACCCTATGGAGCTGCCTTGAATGTCTCACTGTATATTGTACTGTCAATGGTCTCACTCTAGCCCCCCCAGCTATGTTATTTACATTTTAAAAACTGCGACAGTTCACACAACTTTAACACGACATGCATATATTATACATCAAACTCTTGCGCTACTTCTGCTCTCACTCAGAATGTCAAAATATAAGCGATGTGATGTATAGTTTTTGAGATATGAACGTTTGTTTGGCACAACTCATACTAGTTAACAACAGCCACGCATCCGTGGGATTTGCGGTGTAGTGACATCACGCGGAATCAGTGTGACGTCACTTGCCACCCAGAAATGCGGAATGCTGCGGCAGTTAATAGTATGAGTTGTGCCAAACAAACGTTAATATCTCAAAAACTATACATGACATCGCTTATATTTTGACATTCTGAGTGAAAGCAGAATACCACAAGAGTTTGATGTATAAATGTGCATGTCGTGTTAAAGTTGTGTGAACTGTCGCAGTTTTTAAAATGTAAACAGAGACAAGCCGGCTAGAGTCAGACACACAAGCCTCGTGCCACTTGGGCTCCATAGGGTTCCATTGCCGTTGCCACCCAGTGACGCGGTTTGTTTACCAAAATGCTGCTCGGCTGATCCCTCGTATTACTTTTATTCTATTCCTGTGCTGTACTTTGTGTTATATGTAGCTAGAGCGAAAATTCCTTAAGAGAGACTTAATTATCATCATTCACTCTTTTTTTTATGCATTCACTCTAAGAATCCCTTAGTCGTCACTCTTCACGGGCACTCATTCAGCTCTTCAGTCATTCACTTCTTTCCCTCTTAAGAGAAACCCTCTAAAGGTGCATTCACACCGAGATATTTATTTTTCGCTCTGTCGCTCAAGTCAACCCTTTGGAATCGCTCTGTCGCTCTGTTTAAATCGCTCATCAACAGGCACACGAAATGACGGACATGTGGGGGATATAACGTTACGCAATGTCATGCTGTTTGTCCACTACGAGCCACCGTCATTGTTTACAAGCTAAGCCTATCAGCGTGCTCCTAATGCGAGCTGCATACCGGTAGTACAGACTTCACTTCATGTCAGCTGTCAGCCTGTCAATGCGGTTTGTTGCCACACAATAAACCAGCGGTTTGTTCCAAGCCAGAGTGATCCTTGACTCGCTCTCACACGGCAGCCAATCAGCATTGAACAGCGAGCGACTGATGCCAGCGTATTTTCGCTCGAGTTGGAATATTTCATCTTGAGCGACGAGCGTATTTTCTCCCTATCGCTCTGTCTCTGCCGCTCGGACGCCCAGCGATTATTCTCCCAGGCGAATATACGCTCAATCGCTCGTTTGCATTGACTTTGTATGTAAACTCGACGCCAGCGACAAACTTTAATAGGTCGGTGTGAACGCAGCTTAATTGTCACGCCCACTCATTCATAAAATTACGTCATCAATCACCCTTTTCCCGCTTCTATCTAGCGTCACTGTTTGTGGGAGGTAACGTTCATTTTAGGCCAATCAGAGTAAGACACCTTTTCCCATTCAGCCTATCACCATCAAGCTGACAAAGCTAAAAGCTCTCCATTTTCTCTGTGTGATCTGTTGCTTTTCAGTACGTTCCTGCGAATGGCGTATGCGCTGCTGGTACTCACCATCGGGCTGTTCTTGCTGCTGCTGTCTGTGTTCACGCTTCCGATGTCCAACGCTGAGCAAAATCAAGATCCTGATGATGAATCTCTGGATGTTGACTCTAACCAAGGGTCGGAAGGCCGGCGTAGGAGTTCCCGGCTAGCTCTCCGGCTCGAATCCGACATCAATCTGGAGTATGAAATGCTCTCTGCCCAGCTCCTTGATCATGGGATCACCCCAGCCCAGGGCATATCTCTTCCCGATCTCCGCCATCTAGTGGAGGCCTGCTATGAACGGGCTAATGAGCTCGCCCCCATTCAAGATGAGGCAGGCCCCTCCAGAATGTCTCATCCACCCAAGGCAGCTCCAGGCCGGAAGAAAACCAAGAAAACGGGCCCTCCTCCTCCTTCTTCTAAAAGAAGTATACTTCCCGATCCAATGATCCTGTGCTGAATGCCGTGCTGTCCCTGACCAACTCCATTCAGTCATTTGATAGTCGGCTTCGTTCCCTGGAGATAGCAGCTACGGTCTCTTCAAATGCGACCATATCCGCTGCTCAGGCCTCCATGGCGTTGCCGATTCCCGTGCCCAGCGGCCCTGCTTCATCGTATCAGCCCTCTAATCACACCCTGGCCTCGCCCATCGCAGCCCCCGCATTAGGTAGGGAGTATATTCCTCAAGCTAGTAACATCTCAGCCCGACTCAGAGCCAAAATAATTCAAGGCAAGGAAATTAATTTGGTAAGCATTATTCTGCCATCTGCCGAATGCGATAGAGATGTCGTCGCAGCGGGCGATACTTTCACCGCTGTGTTTAGGGCTGCTGATCCCAGGCTAAATCGGGATGTATCCATCGGGCAGTTCCTAGTGGCTTTCGGGGTGTACCGGGACGTTATCTGTTCTGTCTTTCCAGATAGGAGGGAAGAGCTAGATAAATACATGGCTCTGATTGGGGATCTCAACCTTAATTATGCTAAGAATATCTTCTACATGTATCACAAAGCTTTCGCTAGATAGGCAGCTATGCTTATTGCTCAGTCTAACATCCGTATTAATTGGGGTGTTCTGGATACAGAGCTACTGCTCATGGTAGTTGGAGGCGCTCAAGTCATCTGCTGTGACACATGCGGAAAACAAGGCCACGTGTCGGCGCTATGCCCCACTGTGCCATTTCAGCCCCACTCGTCTACTCCTGGGCCCAGCCAGCAGGGCACTCCCACTCCCAGCAGGTGATTCCCTGAGGCAGATCGTCACGGGCGTCAGGTGCACCTCTTCAACAACACACCAATTTGCAATAACTTTAATGAAAATGTCTGCAATTTTCCCAACTGCAGTTTTCTCCACATTTGCAGCCATTGCAACGATGCCCATTCCCGGTCCGTCTGCACCAGGATAACCCGTCCCCCTTCTCGTCAAGAGAAGCGGCGCGGTGCATTGAAATAATGGACTCTCATCCATCCACGCCAATACATGTCGATATTCTAGCATCAGAACTGTCTAATCATCCAGATTCTGTGTTTGTCAACCATCTCCTCACTGGGTTGTCCCAAGGTTTCCGGGTTGGGGTTCTGTCACTCCCTTCAGTCTCTTATGTTGCAAAAAACTTGCAATCTGCATTAAAAGAGCCAGAGGTTGTCGTTCAGTTGCTGGATAAAGAGGTTACCAAGGGTTACGTAATCGGTCCCTTCAAGTCCCCTCCTTTCTCCGTGTTTCGTACTAGCCCAATAGGCGTTGCAACCCGAAAATATTCCGGGAAGAAACGATTGATTTTTGATCTATCCGCTCCTCGTTCCGGCCCCGTTCCCAGCATAAATAGCCTTATTCCCCCAGATTCAGATTCAGATTCAGATTCATTTATTTAGAGAATGGGACTTTACACATTAATGAACAGTACAGCCGTACAGTAAATATGCCAGGTTATAGCCCAAGGGCTAGTTTCCACCTGTAGTCCCATGGCAGGTTGATGTAATCATGAAAGCGAAAGAAAAATTAATAGTACAAAAAAGATTAAAAGTACAGAAGGTTAGTAAAACCAAAAATGATTAAAACACACACAATTAATAGTACCAAAAAAATTAATAGTATAAAAGGTTAGTAAAACCTAAGATAAATAAAACACACAGAGCATGCTGCAGAACATGGCAAATGATATGTTAACACATTCACTGCCAGCCTTTTTTTTTTTTTACTGTAGGTAGCTTTTGCCAGAGGGTTTTTTTGAGGATTCTGGCTCATTTTACAAGAGCCAAGGATAATTTTCTGCTTGGAGTTTGTCAACACAAAGTTCACAAAAGTACTAATAGAATGTGTGCTTTCTCTGTCTAAAAGAGTTAGTTTGTAGAGTTAGTAGTTATGTAGATATTAGCCGTTGAGTACAGCATGGTTTCAGCGTCTGAGACAAAAAGCTGAGATAATCGCAGTTTTGTGAAATTCAATATCAAACAGTCACTTTAACCATTTATTTTTGGCATCAGTGAGACTATCAGACATAAACAATATAGTTCTGAACAGTAATTTCCTCCATAGCAGCACCCGCACCCCCTCTCCTTACAACTCCTCCCTCCGTGGGCGTGTCTGGTGGATTTCAGCAGCGTTTGTCAGTCACAAGCCAGTCTCTCCTGCCTGTCTGAGCAGTGAGCAGCAGCCTCTCGTCGGCGAGCGTGGATGTGGCTTAATCCGTTCTTGGATTTTCGGTTGAGAGCTTTGACGAAGCCTTGTGTGACTCTAGGCTTATGCTGCGCGCTTCAAAGTGTGCTTTCCACCCAGTCCACCTTTGGAAGCCCCCACCGCCGTGCGCCCGTGTGAAAGGTTTTCGCCTACAGTATGAGAATGAGGCTCGTTCGCTTCTGGGTCCTCGGTTGAGCTCAGCTGGAATGCGTGCGTTTCTGGCCAAACAACACTCAATAGTCTGAGCACCGTCGCCACTCAGTGGGTCGGCGGAATGGATTGCACACGCCCGGCGGCTCTAACAGTATAATAGAAGATGCAAAAGGGCCAGATCAAGGATCCACCGTCAAAAAAAAAAAAACGATTTTTTTGACGTATCCATACGTCGCTGGCAGTGAACGGTTGGATTCTGCTTGACGTATCAGTACGTCGTTGGCAGTTAACCTGTTAAGTATGTTAATTGTGATCACATTGTTGGTTTGATCTGAACCATATTTTCAACTGGCCTTTGAAGGTGGCGAGACTAGGGCATTCTCTAATCGAGGGAGGTAGATTATTCCAGAGAGTGCTTCCCATGTAGGATAAGGTCTTCTGGCTAAAGGAAGTTTTTCTAAAGGGGACCTCACAGACCTTGTTCGTGATGGCCCGAGTGACACGGGTCGAGTTGGCGGTCGAACGATATTTGATAAAGTCAGCAAGAGGAGGCGGCGCCAGTCCATGTAGAACTTTGTATATTAGACAGGCAGAGGTGAAATTTCTAAAGTTCTCAAAACTTAGCATGCCATATTTACGTAGGACATGACAGTGGTGATGAGAAAAGGGTTTTTTATCTAGTATTTTCAGGGCTTTTTTATAAAGTAGTTCGGCTGGTTTGAGAATGGTTACTCCTGTCAGCGACCAGCTAGTTATACAATAATTCAGATGCGAAAGGATCATCGAGTGTAAAAATAAAAACGCAGCGTCTGTGGACAGACAGCTCCTTATTTGTCTGAAATTATACAGGTGGAATTTAATTTAGAGCCGTTCTCCCTCCACTATGCCACCGTAGATCATGCTATCAAACTGATCAAGCTAGCTGGGCAAGGCGCCTGGCTATCTAAAGCTGATATAACCGACGCATTCAAAGTAGCCCCCATTCACCCCTCTCAGTGGCATCTTTTCGGCGTTAGATGGAAGCAGGATTATTATTTTGCTGTGCGCTTGACGTTCGGGTGCAGATCCAGCCCATGCATCTTTAACAAGGTGTCCGAGGCGCTCTGTTGGATCCTGCTAAACCGAGTCAGAATCCCCTCAGTGTTGCATTTACTGGACGATTTTCTTTTGGTCGATTCCCCCCATGATAGCTCGGGTTCCTCCTTGGCAAAGCTCAGGAAATGTTTTTCTGAGCTCGGTGTTCGCCTGGCAGAGGAGAAAACCATAGGCCCCGACACGCATTTGGAATTTCTCGGTATCATGCTGGATACTGAGGAGATGAAATCCTCTCTGCCCCTAGAAAAGCTCGAGCGCATTCGTGAGATTTCTAAATCCTATTGCGCCGCTCAGACCATCTCAAAACGTAACCTGCTCTCCCTTCTCGGGCATCTCAACTTTGCAATGCGAGTCATCCCGCAGGGGCGCTCCTTTATATCTCGCTTATTGGAGTTAGCCTCTTCAGTTCCAAACCTATTTGACGTCATCTCACTAGATGAAGGGTGCCGCTCCGACCTCCGGTTCTGGTCCTATTTGCTGGATAATTGGAACGGCATTACTTTTTTCTATAATGAGCTGGTTAACTCCTCAGATTCTCTCAAAATTTTCACGGATGCTGCCCCATCCGTGGGTTTTGGGGGGTTCTATCAAGGCCAATGGTTTGCTAGCCCCTGGCCCTCTGAATTTGCTAACTTCGATCAGTCATCAGCTTTGTATGAGATATTTCCCATCACAGTTGCTTGTCACATATGGGGTCATCACTGGAAGCGTAAACGTATCGCAGTGCTATGTGACAACCAGGCAGTGGTTGACATCATCAATAGAGGGCGCTCTTCCTCCAAAGACATCATGCCATTCATGAGATGTATCACCTGGTCTTCTGTCACTCATAATTTCATTCTGTCTGCTCGTCACGTGCCTGGGCACCTAAACACACTGGCTGACTCTCTCTCCCGTTTTCATTTTCAGACTTTCCGGAGCATCTGTCCCGAGGCCATGCTTATTCCCTCTCAAGTTCCCCCTCTTCATGTCCTAATGTTGCATTAGAGGGAGGCACCTCTATGCAGGTGTATCTTGATTCAGCGAAAGTTTATATGAGACGAGGGTTAGCAGTTTCCACTGTTAAAACGTATGACCTTGCTTGGTCTATCTTTTGTGTTTTCTGTGTCTCTGTTAAAATGCCTCCCAAACCAATCTCTATTAAAACTGTCTGTGCATTTATCTGTTATTGCACCGATGTCCGCCGTTTTAAACCTCCTTACATTCGAGGACTAATTGCAGGCATTCAATTTAATGCTAGATGCTATGATCCATCTTTTCCTAGCCTATATTTAAATCCTGCTATTAAGTTATTGCTTAAAGGGATATCTAAGGTTTGTTCCCCTGTTCCCGATCACAGAAAACCCATCACTCTGTCTGTCCTTCATGTCATGATATTAGCTCTCAGGAATGGATATTTTTCCCCCTATGTGGACTCCATGTTAGAGGCTGTTTTCTTTTTAGCTTTTTATGCTTTTCTTAGAAGTGGCGAATTTTGTAATTCCTCTCTGTCTTTTGACTCTAATAGAGATGTTACGTTTTCTGATCTGGCTTTTCATGCCAGTCATTATAGTCTTCAATTAAAACATTCTAAACGTGGAGGTGCTTGCTCCGTAATCGTAGCTCGCACGGGTTCCCAATTTTGCCCTTTCAGATCCATGCTTAAGTATTTACATGTTAGGCCCAGGTCTAGTCCTTCTTCTCCGTTGTTCATCATCCCTGGGGATCTCCCCATGACTAAATATTGGTTTGCTAATCATTTAAAATGAGTTCTTATTAAATGTAAAATATCCCCTGAGCATTATTCAGGGCACTGTTTTAGAATAGGAGCTGCAACTTCTGCTGCCAACCAGGGGATGTCGTCCTCCTCTCTGCAACTACTGGGGCGCTGGTCTTCCTCCGCCTTCCACACATACATCCGCCCTGACATCAATGTCGTTCTCTCTCATCAAAAATCTCTGAAACCTTGATTGGTAAGTCATTTCCATTACTGGTGGTGGTTCTTCTCAATTCATGTCACTCATGGTCTTGGTCTCCTCATAATTGCACGTGTTAAGCAGCGTCCATCGAGTCGCCCTACACATCTAGGCTATTCTACTTTAATCACTCTTCTCATAATTGCACTTGTTATGCAGAGACCTCAAGAGTCTCCCTTCTCAACGGCCTCCATGTGGCTTCATTCGCACATTAGAGCCTACAGGCTCTTCGCATTTTCGGCTGCTGCGGCCATTTCACCATTAAACTCACGGTTTAGCTCTGGATCGTTCTCCCTAAACGGTCGCCATACTCCAGCTAATATCAAGTAGGCTCATGACCAGCAGAGTCATTGTGGCTTACCTGAGCATTTGGCATCATCCTGAATCTTTCATGTCTAATTGTTCTTTATTATGTTAATAGATTCCTGCTGCCTGGTAAGGTATCGGTCGAAGTCTCTCTCCTCTGGTACGTATTCTCATTCATTTTTTGGGGGGATCTTCATTCCTATTCCTGGCTGATCTACCCCTGCTGATCATAACGTCATAATCAAGCTGACGTTATGATGGAGTCTAATCGCCAAAAATAAACTCTTATGTGCCTACAGGCTCATGTATCTTATCATCTAATAAATCCTTGTCATTCTAGAAATGTGTCTCTCTGATTGAAATAGTTTGACTTCAGTACATTAACGTTAGTTGTCAATTAAAAAAAAAAAAAAAAGCGAGGTAAGTAGAGAGATGCGGAATTGCAAAATGTTGTGAGGCGACCTCGCTCCAACATGTCCGCCAACGCAAGCCATAAAGATAACATGGGGTAGAAGGAAAAACTCTGGTATTAGTAACACAGCACAGTAGGCTAATATAAGACAAGCCAAAATCACACTAAGACAAATGTCTATTTACAAACTTGCATTATATATGATGTAGCTATCTGAGCTGTTTTCAGTGCAGGATTAAAGTTCTTGCACTGGGGAGAGCCGTAAACTAGCACCATGCTTCCTCTGACACATGCGCAGTTGCCAGCCGCGTCTTTTCACCTTACAGCGGGGAGCTTCAGCGGCAGAACGTACTGTAGCACGTGGGAGGATCACGCTATTCCCACCAGTTTCCTTCCGCCCCGACCAGGCGGATACGTACAAGGATACATCCCCCCAATATTCAAGTGTAATACTGTGTGTGTGTGTGTGTGTGTGTGTGTCTGTCATTAATCAGATCAAAAATAACCTAATTAATTGAAACATGTGCTACTGTGGTGCTTTCTTTTCAATCGTTATTGGGGGGGGCAAACATCAAACATTCAAATAGGCTATGTAAACAGTGCAGAGTGCAGACGATGAATTTCAATAAACAAATAATAATTATTATTTCCTCCAAAAAATAGAGTTGGGATAAATCAACTCTATTAATGTGAAATTATTTGCTACACAACTGTACAGTAGCTAAATGGAAATGGAATCATGGAGGAAGCATTACGTTCACCCTGGAAAGCGTGGTGAAACGGTGCACACCGTTTATCAGGTTGAACACACCCTGGGAGCCGAGCGAGGACGAGACAGTCACAGGCAGTAGCCTATGTCACCGTAAGGTGCATAACCTTCACAATCTTGTGATCTATTTCAGTGATTGTGAAGCACTTCCGTTTGGAGGTCTTTATACAATACTTGTAATTTTAACTTTTCTATGTATTATTCTAAATGTATTATTTTCAATGTGTTACTAAATAGTTCCTTGCCTCTACTCGGGACAAGGCACATTACAAAATGTTTTATTTTCCTAATTGATTGTACTTCCGGCATGACTGTATATAGCTGTCTTTTTTTGCCTGACACAGCACAACGCTGAGGAAGGTCTCTGACTGAAACGTTCGTTGCTGCTGCCCAGGTGTACTGAGGAGGAAATAAATCAACAAAAAAGACATTTGGAGTGCTGGCTTTTCTCTTGTCCATAATTCGTGCTTGCCTTGCACCCAGTGAGTTTTTAATATTTTCGAGTGTGCTTGCAACCTGACTTTCTACTTTCTATTTCAGTGATGACAAACATGCCCAGTTCCCCAGTTACACCTAAAGTCAACTAAATTATAAAGTAACGCACTTCAGAATCAGACACAGCACTTTTCACTGCAACTCTGCATCGATGTAGGTATTAGGTAACGCGTTAATTGTGACTTTAAAAAGGAACAGCAGCAGTGAAACTGTATCACTGTGACTGATGGTTAAAAGATAATTCAGTTTTTTTTACAACCTGGACCTTATTTCCAGCTTTAAATATGATTTTTAATTCACCCTGATAACGGTTTGATAAACAAGCGTGGAAACGTTCATCTGTTTTGAACTGAATTGAATTAACTTGGGGACAAGAGCAAAATGGAAACATAATCATATTTTTGTAGTATTAATTAGACTGATCAGCTATATTTATCTACCAAAAATATGAAAAACTTGAAAAATGTGAATGATAAACTCAACTTATACTAAATGTACTTCTTCATTCCTACTGAAGTAGAGAGATGCATATTGTGTCATCAATCAAGCCAAAGGTCACATTTTGCCTTGCAAATGGGTCAGAATATTTGTCTCTGTATCATAAGCTTTAAAATAATCACACTTTTATGTTGAAATATATCCATTAATATAGTATCTGTTAGAGATCAAATGAAGTGGCAGAATCTGCAGATAAAGATTATGTTTAGAAGAAGGTGTTTGTTTTAGGGGCACTTTACATGAGGACGGTTTCCTATGGTGACGGGGAATTATTTGATCGTTAGTGCCTCCCTTTTAGACGGCGACGGCGGATTTGCGCTTAGGAAAGGACACATTTTGAAACCACCCTCCAGAGTGAAATTCTTGGTGACGCTCCCCGCTGAGCGCTCAATGTAATCGCTTTGAGACGGCACATTTCAGGAACTCTGACGTGCTTGCACACGCGATTACGCCATAGCCGTGCGCGAGTTGGCAACCATTTTCAAAATAAAACGTCAGTATGAATGAAGTTTGGCAACATTCAGAATTAAGCTACACTGCGGCCAACTTCAGTTACATGATGGGTTTGACAGATCACAGTCAGCGCTCCCGGTCATCGCTGCTCGTTAAAGATTTCCAATAGGCGTTATTCTGATAAACTGATCACATATACAGTATGTTACTGTTGTCTGATATTATGCACCTTAAATGAAAGGCATCAATTGATCCGAGCTGCTCCAGACTTTTTCCTTTAAGCACATATATGTTACGTTCTCACCCGACAAATATTAAAACTTTAAAACAGTTTGGGGTTTTTTTTAGCTTGAAAACAGCTTTTTGGCAAGTCTAAATGACTGCGGAAGGCGTACTCTACTTCCGTGTTTAAAACCGGAAAGACGATTACGAAATGACGTCATGCAGAAGCGTCCTTGTATGGGCAAAGAATAAGGTGATCACACTGCCACCTAGCGACCTGGCATGTACATTACGCGTTTTAAAAATTCAACAGCGCTCATGTAAACAGGGAGAAGGTGTGAAGGAAACGCTATTGTGTCGTTTCTTCCAGAAACTGTCCTCGCGTAAAGGGCCCCTTAAGCGCAAATTATGCTCGAGCGAAATCGGCGGTGCTGACTGCACCGAGGGGGTCGCCGCAGCTGGGCGTAGGGGGCGTGCAGCTCGTTGAAAATGTGACTCTGCGCCGTCAATTCATTGTTGTGAGGAATGAGGAAATGCCATTTCCTCATTTAACAGTGCTTGTCCCTCATCTAGCAAAGCCTTCTGCAGGCTCACCGGAATGAGTTTTGAAATGGAGGGACAATAAAATGTTCCCCCACCGACATGATTGCAAGTTATTGGTAAACGACAGACAGATGAGGAAGACAGACTTGTCTGTCGAAACGTCAGTCAGCCCCTTCTATTAAACGTGCAGACGGAAAAGAGTGCTCCGGTGTCTTTACTTCGGGTAGTCTGTGTGAAGTGCCCAGGTAAAATATTATTTTAAGCATAAAACCAGTGTCAGTGTGTGTGTGTTGGGGGGGTGGGGCTTAGATTAATTGAATATTTGCTTTTCTGTGCAGTTTTGGCCCAGCTGAAGTCCACAAACAGGATCCTGGAGGGGGTGTCCAGCAGGGTGGGAATTTATTCATTTTAGGGGCGTGGCCATTTGGCCTTTGGCGTCCCAATTTGTTTTAGGGCACAAGGCAACATACCAGGGCACAAATGCCATTGCTCTGTTGTCACCGTGAAGAGAGATTTTTCTGAAATGTGTGTTAAAATGAGTCAATGACACATCCTTTGCAGGGCAGGCTCCATTAAACTGAGACCACTGAGGCATTTAAAGCAACTGACAGCAGCAGGCTGCTAGCAGCTAGCAGGGCACTGCCAAGGTGGCCTTAGGTGATCTCAGGGCATCACGGCCAGTGGGAGGAGCCTTTATTGACGGGACAGTAAGATGGGAAAGGCAGGGAGAGAGAGATGGGACCAATGGCCACGGGTTGGATTCAAATCCGGCTCACGTGCTCTACCAGGTGAGCCACCACGGTGTACTGCTTTAAGGAGGATTCATGTAGAGTTGAGCAGATGAAGAGCTACAGGGCTACAATGGGCTTCTTTTTTCAATTTATGTTATATTTATTTATATTATTATTATTATTATTATTATTATTATTATATAATTTATTGGTGTATGTTTTTATCTGAAATGCTGTGTAATAACTGAGGTTTTCTCCATCTAGCAGGATCTGGAGAATCAGATGCACATTGCCGAGCAGAGGAGACGCAGGCTGCTGAAGGACTTCCATGACACCTGAAGCTCCATCACCACTGCAGAGCACCAGTATCCTCCCTCCCTCCCTCCCTCCCTCCCTTGGTGCACACATCCTGGATACAGGTTTACAGTCTGTAATAGATACAAGTTTACAGTCTTGAGTTTGAAGACAATGATAACCCAATGATCTTAGAGTGAGCCTTATTCTGATCAATCAACCAATTTTATATGTATATAGCACCAAACCATAACAAGAGTTATCCCAAGGCGCTTTACAAATAGAGCAGGTAGAAGACCAGAGGCCCATACCACGAATGTAGGATAAACAGATCCAGGATCTGTCCATTGATCTGGTTCGACTTAACCAGACAATCCGAATCGAGCTGAACGATACCACGAAGCTGGTTATTAGCTGGGTCTGTCAATTCAGACAGACACATTTCCATATCCAGCTCTGAGCTCGTGCACGTGAAAATGCTCATGCACAGGAGCTTGTGCCCACGAAAGAGGCGGGGTTTGCAATAAAACAATGCAATAGGGACAGCTACAGCTTTTCCAGCGCCAGACACGCCTATTTCCTCATTCATTCAAAGCATCATTAGTCTGTTTTTTATTATTTTTTATGATGCTGTTACAGATACAGGCTTCATGAACAACATTCAGAGAGCCTAGCATTGATCTGCAGCTACTCATAAATATATGTGAGACTGATGTAAGTATGGTGTATAGAAGTCCTTGAGTTTTAGGGTCTGGTGCTGAGGAGGTGCTTGTTCAGTCTCTTCTTGAAGGCATCAACACTGCTTGATGTAATGTCTCCAACAACCGCGGGGGGAAGGCTGTTCCATGTTGCTATGGCAGAGTGGAGAAAGCTCCTGTCCAGGCATTTGGTGTTTGCCCTGGGCAGTGACAGGGCATGGTTGGGTGTCTGTCCTGGGCAGTGACAGGGCATGGTTGGGTGTCTGTCCTGGGCAGTGACAGGGCATGGTTGGGTGTCTGTCCTGGGCAGTGACAGGGCATGGTTGGGTGTCTGTCCTGGGCAGTGACAGGGCATGGTTGGGTGTTTGCCCTGGGCAGTGACAGGGCATGGTTGGGTGGGAGCCTCCGGGTGGTTCGACCTGGGACATGAGCGGGGGGTAGCAGCGCTTTCAGGTCTGCCGGGCACTTGGTAGTGTGCATTTTGAAAAGAACAGTTGTTGCAGCAACTGTTCTGCGATGGCTCAACTTGGGGATGGCAAAATCCTTATGGGCAGAGTCCTCATCCACACCTATGATCTTAATTGTCTTTTTCTGGATATTATCCAGCTGCCTGAGAGTTGTTTGTGAGGCGTTCATCCAGGCAAGGCAGGAGTACTCCATGATGCTCCTGACCTGGGTTTTGTAGATGTTGGCTCGGCCTCTAGGATCAACCTCCGCAGTAACCTCCTGTTACTGAAGGACTGTCTAATGTTACTGTTATTTGATTTTATTGACATCAGTTACTTGATTTATTTGAACAGCGGTTTAGCCTCCATAAGCCTACAGCAGTTTATAAACTCAATAAAACCCGCATGTCTTTTTTGCGAGTGGAAGTAATGTAATCTCAGTCTAAATTTCCCAAATCCATAGGCCTATTTAGACCATAGATTTAGAAATATAGGCTCAATGAATAATCTCTTATCACTCATGATGTGTTTCGTCACATCCTGGATGGAATAATTCCTACAAATAAAGAAATACCGTAAGCTAAAAAAAGCTGCTGAAGTGATCGACGCGGTGCAGGGATAGATTTCACTGATAAAAATAACCTATTCTGTGGTCACATATTGGCAGCAGAGTGTCATATTTCATACAAGGACTATGCTGGAAAAAATATGAAGATTTCAATTCATACAGGCCAAAAGAAACACAGTTGCGCTTTGCAGATGCAAAATGGAGTAGCCTAGATATGAATTAGCCTACATCTGTGTGTGTAGGCTATCCCATTAAATTGCTTAGATGTAGCTATTTTGGCATGTATGACCATGCATGTCCAACCCAACGTCAGCCTCAGCTCCGTTGTGGACACGGCACCGTGCGCTTTGGAGACGTTTATTATGTAAGCTTTCCACGCCGGTGATTTAGTGATATTTCTCCACCCACCGTTCAGCTGCAATCAGCGCGGTCAAACGTAACTTGGGAACAAATTAAAATGAATAAATATAAAAACGTATTCCAAAGTGGTAATAGCCTTAATTTAATTAGCCTAATATGTACAAGTGCAAAGCTTATGTCCTCGATTAATTCAACAGAAGCTGTTAATGTTTTTTTATTTTGTGATTTTCATTTGAATGCAATGTATTTTTCATATGGGGATCCTATATAAATGGTGACTCGCTGTTTCCAGAGAGCTGATTGGTCAGAAGGTGGGTCTTTCATGGGTTTTGATCTTATCCTCTCAACCCTGCATGGCACCGTAACCCCGGCGTTACGTTTCTGATTTTTTGCTGTTCATCTGTCATTTATGTGATTAATTAGGTAGTTAATTCTTAACAATGCTGTTCCTGCTACATACCAAATTAACCGGCTGAATCTTGCGCATCGAACCATGTCTTCCTTTTTCAGATCAGATCAACACAGCAGAAGTTATCCACCTTATTTTTGGCGGCCATTTTGCCTTACGTTAACTATAGGTTCTATTTCCGGTGTAACCAATTTAGATAACCCCCCAGCCCCCGACAAAAAAACCGTCTATGAGGATTTTACCCTTTTACAGATTCGCACCGCACTCATCTAGTTGTCGTAGTGTGGCGGACAATCTTGTTTTGGGGAAAAGAGAGGACAGTAATGGGCAAGAAGCACAAAAAGCACAAGTTGGGAAACAAAGGTGGAGGGAAAGGAATGGAAGCCTGTTCTCCTGAATGATAGTGGTTCTCTGAATGATAGTGGTGGGGCTCTTCGTTATGCCCCTGTTAGTAGTGAGGAGGAAGAGTCGAATGGAGGAGAGAGAGGTAGTGGTAGCGACAACGAGAGCGAGGAAATGGCGGTGGTAGAAGCTGAGAGTGAAGGGTTGGAGGGAAAGATAAAGGAAATAAAACAGAAGGAATTGAGCGATGAGTCTGTGAGGAGAAAGGATTATTTTCTTGTGGGAATGGTGTCTGTGACATGGGCAGACGGGATCTTTAAGGATCCACATGTTGTAGGAAGGTTTATTGAAAAGAAAGTTGGAGTTGTGAGATCAGTTAAGATTACTAAAAGTGGTATGGTGGTGATTGAGTGTATGTCTGAGAGTCAGAGGAGAAAAGTGTTGGAGATTGTTAAGGGTGATGAGCTGGAACAGAATGAACGTGTGAAGTGTTTCCCGTTGGGAGTAGAAAAGAGAAGAAAAGGTGTGCTAAGTCAAGTGCCGTTGTCAGTGGATGCTAATACTTTTTTGGAGGTGGAAGGTGTGTATGAAGCAAGGAGAATGTCGAGATTTCGGGAAGGAAAGAGAGAAGAGAGTAATTGTGTGTGTTTAACCTTTGAAGGGGAATTGCCATCGCTAGTGTATAGTGATTATGTTTGTTACAGGGTGAGGCCCTTTGAGAGAGCGCCTATCAGGTGCTATTGCTGTCAGGAGTATGGACATGTGGCATCAGTGTGTACTAGGGAGAGAATATGTAGGAGATGTGGGAAGGAGGATTGTGGAGTAGTACTTAATGGAAGTGATATTGAAAGTTGCAGTGTGGGGAAGGAACAGCTCAGGTGTTTGCATTGTGAGGGGAATCATGATGCAGGTTCTGTGGATTGTCCACGAAGAAAGAAGGAAAGGGAGGTAAATAAAATGAGAGAAGAACGGGGGACGTCATATGCTGAGGCTGTTAAAAGGTGGAAAGGGGAAAGAAACGAGGGCAGGGTGATTGTACAAAGGGAGCAGGAAAAGGAAAGAGCAAGTCACAGTAATATCTGTATGGACAAGAAGCGATTCCTGGCATTCATCGCCATGGTGATAAACTGTGCTGCTAGTATGACTGGGAAGACAGAGAGGACTGAAATGGTGGTTGAAGCTGCAAAGAGATTTCTGGATGTGGTTGATGTATCTGGAGCAGAGATAGATAAAATACTGAGAGATGCATTTGTGCAAACTCAGGCGTCTGCATCTGGAAAGTAATTATGAATCTGAGTACTTTGGGTGGATATGGATATGGGGTTATTTTGTTTATTTTAGTTCAATTAAGATCAGTTTAGGTTTAGTTCAGTAGATGGCGGTAATGCAACATTTTGGATGCCAACCGCCGTAAAACCAAACAGAAGAAGAAGAAGAAGTACCCTTTTACCAAAGAGCATGGAAGGAAAGAGACGAAACTCCGGCCATTTTTGGAAACAGAATGCGCCTCGCAGTGGTCAGCTGCGGTAGCGCGGGCCCCTATAATCAGCCTCTCTAAACAGTAACTCAACGGGAGAACACTCTAAATTTCGTGGATTCACATCTTTTCTGGGCGTACTGTAAATCTTGATTGAAGTGGTGTAGTGCAGGGATGTAAAACAACAACCATATTGTGGAAACTAAGCAAAATTTTTCTTTTTTTTCTTTTAGTTTTTTCAAGATAAATAGTAAATGCAAAGGACCCGAGGTTAAAACCACGGCAACGCACTTCTGACGGAGTGGACGACAGCCGCATTAGCTATTTATCTTGAAAAAACTAAACAAAGAAAACGAAAAATTTTGCTTAGTTTCCACAATATGGTTGTTGTTTTACATCCCTGCACTACACCACTTCAATCAAGATTTGCAGTACGCCCGGAAAAGATGTGAATCCCCAAAGTTTAGAGTGTTCTCCCGTTGAGTTACTGTTTAGAGAGGCTGATTATTGGGGCCCGTGCTACCGCAGCTGACCACTGCGAGCCTGTGCGAGGTTCTTTTGGCGCTGTCACGCTTCCAAAAATAAAAAATGGCGGAGGCTGCTGGGCGCTGATGTTGCAATGGGGCAATATGGAGCTTTCAGTTCTTTCCATAAAAGTTCTTTGCTTTTACAGCAGAGCCATTCTGCTCTACAGCCGTGTCGTTCGGGTGCTGGGATAACGTAATGCATTGTGGGTAGTCGGCTACTAACTGTGGCTAATTTAGCGGCTAGCTAGCTATGTTACATGGCAGTAAAACGCCACCAAATTGATTTAACTTTTAACCATTTCGAGTAACACACATTTCGAGTTTCCATACGGACCTCCAGCGTTGGTTAGTTGTTTATAACGTGACTATATTTATAACTTTTATAACGGACTCCAGCTTCCGGTTTATAATTCGGGTCTGCAGCCAGAGTATAACAAAGGAAATGGCAAGCGTCAACAATGAGTCACGTTAAACCGGATTTTGTACCCACGATTCTTTTTTACAGTGGGGCATTCAAAAATAAGGTGGATAGCTGTCTTTGTACAAAGACAAAGACAACATTTCAGATTATTTGGCTTTTTCAAATGGCTTTTTCAAATGGCTTTTTGGAAATCCGCCTAGGTATCTCCCTACAAAAACCACTGCCAAATACTCATGTTTTGGTATTTTTTCATCTTCTTTGAGTTGGGATGTGGTAAGGCCTGTGGCTATGTCTCCATTGGGTTTCTAGCCATAAATACAACAACCACAGGTAACTGTTTACACTCTAAAAGTGTTTTTTATTCTAGGCGAGAATCAACCACTGTGTTTGAGCTGGTGTTACTCAGGGTCAGTAACACATAGTCATTCTGACACTTGGACCAGAAACTTCAAAGTCTTACCTTTCAGAAAAGGTCAGGCAGTTGTCTGTAACCCTAGCAGTTCAGCCACAGTAAGCATTTTAGTTTGGGTATGTCGTTTTCACCATTTTCTTCAGAAATAGGTGGCTTTAGAAGAGGTTTTAAAGGGATAGTTCTGTTTGTTTGAAGTTGGGTCCTATGAGGTACTCTCATACAGTCAGTGCACTGGGTAAAGCACTCTTGGCGCATCGTGCACCGAGATAGGAGAACTGCACTCCAGCTGCAACAGGCACAGAGAGCTGTCTGCTGAGTGTGAAGGGGGCCATGAGCAAAAACGTAAAAAACAACAGAAAGAATACATAAAATGCTTCCATACTGCTCACCTGGCATAATGCAAGTCTCCACAAGCCCTGAGATGCCAAGTTGACTTGAAAAGATATCATGTACACCCTGTTTTTAGCTGAAATCATCACTGGAGCTAGCAGCTGAAATTACAACAACTAGGGTACACCCTTGCTATAGTGACGATTTTAGCTAAAACAGGGTGTAAATTACATCTTTTCAAGTCAACTTGGCATCTCAGGGCTTGTGGATTATGCCAGGTGAGCAGTATGGAAGCATTTTATGTATTCTTTCTGTTGTTTTTTACGTTTTTGCTCATGGCCCCCTTCACACTCAGCAGACAGCTCTCTGTGCCTGTTGCAGCTGGAGTGCAGTTCTCCTATCTCGGTGCACGATGCGTCCAGAGTGCTTTACCCAGTGCACTGACTGTATGAGAGTACCTCATAGGACCCCACTTCAAACAAACAGAACTATCCCTTTAACCTGCTCCAGACCAGGTTAGCTCTGAAGCATAACTTGCCATGGAAAATTGGAAATCTATCTCGGTAAGAAGTGAACTAGCGTCGTAGCACGGCAAACCCAGGGTTAAACCTGAAGTTACCTCAATAAGCACTAATCTTGCTTCGTGGTGTAGGCCTCACTGGCTCTTAAAAAAGTCCAGTCTCTCTCTCTCTCTCTCTCTCTCTCTCTCTCTCTCTCTCTCTCTCTCTCTCTCTCACACACACACACACACACTGCATCTGTCATGCATTGGTAATTTGGCACTGTTGCAGGCTTTTCCAAACCATTCTTCTTCATGTCACACAGTAAAACAAGAGGGAAAGTTTGATGTGTTCCACAAAAACATTCATCTGTACTGTAACATGTGTGTGGCTTAATTGTGACATTAACAGCCTGACACCTCCTTCCACATAGGGGGCCAGTGTATCTGCTATGGCTTAATATAGTGTGTCATGTTAATGGTGTGCCACTAGAGGGGACCAGTGTATCTGCTATGCTATGGCCTAATGTAATGTGTGATGTTAACTGTTCCACTGCACTCTGCGCTGATGTGTGTGTGACCAGTTTCACCTTGAGGGACTATTTCACCATTATATAGACACACACACGGAATGAAATGAGGATTGCGCCCCCAAGTGTTCATCCCACAGCAGGACATAGACGTTTGTGTTTTCTTGTGATCAGACATAGGTTTATAGATGTTATTTATTTACCTTGACAGTTTCGACGAGTCAACTCTCGTCTTCTTCAGAAGCAGTCTCACTGACAGCTGGGTATGACGTGTCAACCATTTGCTTTTCAGCAACTGGCGGTGTGCCCAGCTGAGCTGCCAGGTCTGTCGGGCCGGCCACGACCACTATGACGTGTTGTGGCCGGACCGACAGACCCAACAGCCCCGCCGGGCACATCGCCCGTTGTTCTCTGGAGTAGAGTATCCCAGGTGTGGGAGAGCATGTAGGCCCCCTCGTCCCTGTTGATGGTGCCCTCGGCACGTCTCCTAATTTCCATAGCCTCCTTGATCCAACGCTTGTATTTGTTGTACTCTGTTCCAATGACTCTTGCCTGATCCCAGTCCATAACATGGTTGTTTCTTTTGCAGTGGTCTGATATGGCTGATTTGAGGTTTTCCTGTTGTGCTTTTTCTTTCTGTGTTCTTGTGAGTCGTGATGCTGTTTCCTTTTCACATTCCTTCTGATGTTCTTTCTTTCTGCTGATAAATGACCTGCCCGTCTCCTCAATGTATGTTTTATTGTCATAGTGGTCGTGGCCGGACCGACAGACCTGACGGCTCAGCTGGGCACACCGCCGACACGTCATACCCAGCTGTCAGTGAGACTGCTTCTGAAGAAGACGAGAGTTGACTCGTCGAAACTGTCAAGGTAAATAAATAACATCTATAAACCTATGTCTGATCACAAGAAAACACAAACGTCTATGTATAAATGAAGACATGATGAACATCATTGAACTACCACAGCAGGACATGCAGGTGTTCCCTTTTATCAGATGATTAAGCCCAGTGGGAGATCAATCAACATCTATCCTAGACAGCAGCCCAACACATGATATACTGTATGTCTGTATGTCACATGATATTCATAGCTTTCAAGGGGCGTTACGTAGGTACAAGGAACGCCCCTTCTGGCGGTCAAAACTCAAAACAACAATGGTGCTGAACACTGACCAGACGCAGCTGCAGCAAAAAGCGGTCTTTTTTCCTCCAGTTTCCAGTCAGGAATATTTAAACGCAGCACAGCTCTGTTTCATTAGTGACATACTGACACGGTGAATCGATTCACTTTGCACCGTGACTCCAGTGTCTGCTTCATATTGGAAACGCAGCACAGCTCTGCCAGTAAAAAGCAGTTCCCTCGTAAGGGGACTGGTGTGGGTGTGTGTGTGTGTGGGTGTGTGTGTGTGAGTTTTCTTTCTCCGACGGCATTCTGTAAAAGCACAAGCCAGGCGTGTCTCCTCGTCAGTTAGTGCAACCGATAGCACAACAGGTATCCGGCATTTTGGCTGAACAAACGGCGTGAGAAACTACTGACTCGGCGGGCACTGCGGAATGAACAAGTTTTTTTTTGACCGCCAGGTGGGCGTTCCCGGCAGAACGTAACGCCCCTTGAAAGCTATGAATACTGTATGTCTGTATGTCTGAGTACATTGTCTCATTCATTAAGAATGATACATTTATAGCTACAGGATGAATGACATGCACAAATGCATGAATGACATGCATTTGTGCACAGTCTTCCCTTCTGTCTGTGTGTGTGTCTGTCTGTCTGTCTGTTTGTGTCTGTCTGTCTGTTTGTGTGTGTCTGTCTGTGTCTGTCTGTTTGTGTGTGTCTGTCTGTCTGTCTGTGTGTGTCTGTCTGTTTGTGTCTGTCTGTTTGTGTGTGTCTGTCTGTCTGTCTGTTTGTGTGTGTCTGTCTGTCTGTCTGTCTGTGTGTGTCTGTCTGTTTGTGTCTGTTTGTGTGTGTCTGTCTGTCTGTCTGTTTGTGTGTGTCTGTCTGTCTGTTTGTGTGTGTGCGCGATTGATTGGACGTAGTGCGTGTGACGTCACCCATTGGTTCGTGGGATTGTTCTTTTGAAGCCTCAGGTTTGGCATTTTGGCCGCTGCCATCTTGGTTCTCGTGCAGCTCACCAGGGGTTTCCCACAGAGCCTGCCCGCTATTGGTCTGCTGTCTCCGGTCAGCTGGTCAGCTTTTGCCCATCATGGCCAAAAGTAGGGATGGGCATTTCTAGCAAAAACACTATTCGAAATTCGCTGGCCAAATTCGAATTTAATTCGAATTTCGAAAATAAAAATAAAAATGTAAAAAAAATTAAAAATGTATTTTTTTTTTTTTTTTTTTTTTTTTTTTACATTTTTTTTTTTTTTACATTGACATTTTCGAAAATAAAAAACAGTTTTGACAATCATGAGTGGTTCATTAAATATTTAGTAGGCTCAGGTCTGAGTGCCAAAGGGGTGCCAAAGTCACCCCCTCTCCCTCTTCATGGGATTTCATCCGCCATTCATTTTTCCATAAACCTTGCTTAAAATGCTTATAAAAATTGTTTTACTTGCTCAAACCAAGCGATTTGACTATACTTAGAATCAGGGGAGACAATGCAACATTTCACTCAAAAAAAAAAAAAAAAAAAAAAAAAAAAAAAAAATCCGAATTTCGAATTTCAATAATAAAAGTCGACCTTGATAATAACAACGATTATTCGAAAATTCGAAATTCGATGCCCATCCCTAGCCAAAAGTATTTTTTTTATTGTCTATTTTACGCTAAACAGGTGAGTTATATAAGAACTCACCCCCATACAGTTATAATGAAATAGCTGTAGAGACCAAAACCGTTTTTTGTTTGTTTTGTTTTGTAGCAAGCTGTAAACTTGTTTATTTCTGCTGTAAAGTTGGACATTTTAATATGGGGGTCAATGGGGATTTGCTCGATTTTGGAGCCAGCCTCAGTTGGCCATTGGAGGATCTGCCGTTTTGGGCATTTCCGCATTGACCTCATTTTCGACAAGCGGAACCCCTCCCTCAGCTCTGTGTGTGTTTGTGACAGCAGGGTCTTCCCCCCTCAGCTCTGTGTGTGTTTGTGACAGCAGGGTCTTCCCCCCTCAGCTCTGTGTGTGTTTGTGACAGCAGGGTCTTGCGGGTGTCTAATGATATGTTTCTCCTCTTCTCTACCTCACCCCCCTCTCTCTGTGTCCTCTCCCTGTCACCTCTCTCTCTCTGTGTCCTCTCCCTGTCACCTCTCTCTCTCTGTGTCCTCTCCCTGTCACCCCCCTCTCTGTGTCCTCTCCCTGTCACCCCCCTCTCTAGGCTCTTTCATACACAGATCGCGGAAAAATAGCCGTTTAGGAGTCCCGTAAAGCCAGCCGCCTCGCCACAGAAATTGCTTTCACACAGAGCCAAGCAGCACGGCCACATTACCGTGCTGCTCTGTACTTTCAGGTGAAATCCCCCGCTCCCGCATTGAAAGGCGAGCAGAGGGATTTCCAGCTCCTCCTAGCCCAAATTAATATTTTCAGGTTAGTGTAGCCTAGGCTACTGTATGATGAACGAATTCAATTCAACAACAGACTTTCCTCCTTCTCCTAGTCCGCTGAGGAGATCTGTATCGGCATTTTCATTGGCTGTTTGCCGATATCATAACTTAATAAAAAAATGCGCTAATTTGCGGCTGCTGCACCTGGAAGAATCCCCTCCTACAGTAGTTCTGTGTCTGGAGCAATGTCCCGCCCACAGCGCTATCTGATTGGTTACACATCAAGCAATAGCCTATCAGAGAGCTCAGAGATGAAATCTTGACACCTCACCTCAGTGCTTTCTGTTCAGCCGCAGCCTGCACTAGACAGGGGGACAGTGCGAGGCTGCCTGAAGCGAGAGCAGCGGACTAGTTGGCTGTTGTAACTGTAACACTCACACTGTGTTAAGGTAAAGCAGCAGATATTGTCATGCCAAAGTTGTAATAAAGTTAATATACATAATAATTACCTACGCTGACATTGCAAAAACACCACGATCTTATGAGCGATTCGTATGAAGCGCTGCCTCGCACAGTGTGGTGTGTGGAGATAGGTCTGTCTATCAGTCTACTTTTTTTACTTTCACTCGTCACTTTCTTGATACATGAGGTGATTTCCCCTGTAATTTTTTTATGAATGAGCTGACCATTCGCACCTTTTCCGGCTCGCTGCGACGACCTTTCAAGTGGAGGCGGGTTGTCCGCCAATACGGCGATGTGACAACCTTTGGTGCCGGGACAAAAGGCGTACAAGAATTACCCACCAACGCGCGTTTATGCCTTTCACATCGGAGCCGCGAATCCTAATTTCCGCGCATTTTTCGGCTTTCATGGCCGGTGTGAAAGACCCTTGTGTGTCCTCTCCCTGTCACCCCCCTCTCTCTGTGTCCTCTCCCTGTCACCCCCTCTCTCTGTGTCCTCTCCCTGTCACCCCCCTCTCTCTGTGTCCTCTCCCTGTCACCCCCCTCTCTCTCTGTGTCCTCTCCCTGTCACCCCCCTCTCTCTGTGTCCTCTCCCTGTCACCCCCCTCTCTCTGTGTCCTCTCCCTGTCACCCCCCTCTCTCTCTGTGTCCTCTCCCTGTCACCCCCCTCTCTCTGTGTCCTCTCCCTGTCACCCCCCTCTCTCTGTGTCCTCCCCCTGTCACCCCCCTCTCTCTCTCTCTCTCTCTCTCTCTGTGTGCTCTCCCTCCTCCAGGCGCTGAGCTCTGAGTTGGCGGACGCCCGGGACGAAACCAAGAAGACGACAAACGACCTGCTGCACGCCGAGAACGTCAAGGCGGGCCGAGACAAATACAAGACGCTGCGTCAGATCCGATCGGGCAACACGAAGCAGCGCATTGACGAGTTTGAGTCCATGTGAGTCGTCGCCCGCCCTGCCCTCCCCCCTGCCTCCGCCTCGCTCCCCCGCCCTCCTCTCCCCATAGGGGCAGTTGCTCCCAAACTCCCCTCAGCTATTGGCCGCTCGCTTTTGATGGACAACAGATGCTGCCGTCCTCGTAAATCACGCCTCCCGACTGCCCCCCCCCAAGACTCCCCAACCCACGCAATCGTGAGAAATCCAGAAGGGCGCGGCTGCCACCTCACCAATCTTTGCCAAAGTTCTGCCCACATATCCACTCCAAAACGTGTGGGACGTCTCCACTCCAAAACGTGTGGGACGTCTCCACTCCAAAACGTGTGGGACGTCTCCACTCCAAAACGTGTGGGACGTCTCCACTCCAAAACGTGTGGGACGTCTCCACTCCAAAACGTGTGGGACGTCTCCCAGATACGGAGCTGCCTACGCATCACGCCACTCTGAACGTGCAACTTATTGCCGTACTGCAGAGAAGGACCATCGTCATGCTTGTGAAGCTCAAGCGCAGGGGAAAAGAGAAACTGTATAACCAAAATGGAAACTATTTGGATTGGGGTTTTTTTCTTAAGCAAACACGGCCATCGCAAGCTATTTGTGTTTTGTTTTCGCTTGTATGCAAAGCTTTAGTATTATTATCCCATGTCGTCAGTTAAAAATGATTTCCTGTCTTCTCCTCTTTTTTTCCTTTTCCTCTGCGGTTTTTTTGACTGGTTTTATTGACGCCCTGTTCTTTGTAGTTGTCGTACACAGTGAGGTGGGGTTGGTCCCAGGCCAGGAATAAAGGCTTAGACACATTTAGGTCTTGATCATTTTCACTCTGTTGGCGTTTTCGGTGTTGAAGCGCCACTTTGTCGCATCTTGTCCGAACATCTCAAACGCGCGACGTGCGAAAAAGCTTTAGTATCTGTGAGTCACTAGAGAGCTGGTTCGGGTTTGACTCGCAACTCTCAAATCAAGTCAAACCGTATTTTGAAAGTGGAATTTGTAGGTTTATATAAAAAAACGATATTACAATCTTTCTCCGTGGTTTCATTTTAGACTGATTACTGATTAGCAGGAGCAGCAGCGGCGGCATTTTCAACTTTTGATGGAAATCCTTTTTTTTTGTGTGTGTGAATTGATTTGGAGTCAAAGTGAATTGACCCTCGTAGGGGAAAGAGCCAGCCGACTTGTCAGGTTTTGATGAATGAATGTAGCAAAGGTAACAAAGGGAAAGCAGTGTTTTCACATGTAGAGGTGAGGTCGTGCCACTGAGCCATCGCCCTCCAGCTCAATAGTGTTATGAAGATAAGCTAATTGATTAGTGTGTGCGCGCGTGTGCGTGCGTGCGTGTTTGTGTGTGTGTGTGTTTCGCCACCTGAATCCCAGTGTTTCACGTGCAGTCACCATAGATGGTTTTCTCTGCCTGCCAGCTCACAAAGGAACCAGGGATTTTAGACAGACAGACAGACAGACAGACAGAGACAGACAGCACAGACAGACAGACAGACAGAAAAACGCCATGTCCAAGCTGTTCGTCTGTCCATCCAAAAGTGTGTAGCTGTGGAAGCTGAGGCCTGGCACCTCTCTGGCTGGGGAGCTTATGAAAACATCGGTCCTCGAACCCGGGACAAATCTCTACCTCAGTACTGTTAGCATGGTGACTGACCAGTCACTCCCCTCTACTGTTAGCATGGTGACTGACCAGTCACTCCCCTCTACTGTTAGCATGGTGACTGACCAGACAAACACTCCCTTCACCCCCTCCCCTCTACTGTTAGCATGGTGACTGACCAGTCACTCCCTTCACCCCCTCCCCTCTACTGTTAGCATGGTGACTGACCAGTCACTCCCTTCACCCCCTCCCCTCTACTGTTACCATGGTGACTGACCAGTCACTCCCTTCACCCCCTCCCCTCTACTGTTAGCATGGTGACTGACCAGTCGAACACTCCCTTCACCCCCTCCCCTCTACTGTTAGCATGGTGACTGACCAGTCACTCCCTTCACCCCCTCCCCTCTACTGTTAGCATGGTGACTGACCAGTCACTCCCTTCACCCCCTCCCCTCTACTGTTAGCATGGTGACTGACCAGTCACTCCCTTCACCCCCTCCCCTCTACTGTTAGCATGGTGACTGACCAGTCACTCCCTTCACCCCCTCCCCTCTACTGTTAGCATGGTGACTGACCAGTCACTCCCTTCACCCCCTCCCCTCTACTGTTAGCATGGTGACTGACCAGTCACTCCCTTCACCCCCTCCCCTCTACTGTTAGCATGGTGACTGACCAGTCACTCCCTTCACCCCCTCCCCTCTACTGTTAGCATGGTGACTGACCAGTCACTCCCTTCACCCCCTCCCCTCTACTGTTAGCATGGTGACTGACCAGTCACTCCCTTCACCCCCTCCCCTCTACTGTTAGCATGGTGACTGACCAGTCGAACACTCCCTTCACCCCCTCCCCTCTACTGTTAGCATGGTGACTGACCAGTCACTCCCTTCACCCCCTCCCCTCTACTGTTACCATGGTGACTGACCAGTCACTCCCTTCACCCCCTCCCCTCTACTGTTAGCATGGTGACTGACCAGTCACTCCCTTCACCCCCTCCCCTCTACTGTTAGCATGGTGACTGACCAGTCACTCCCTTCACCCCCTCCCCTCTACTGTTAGCATGGTGACTGACCAGTCACTCCCTTCACCCCCTCCCCTCTACTGTTAGCATGGTGACTGACCAGTCACTCCCTTCACCCCCTCCCCTCTACTGTTAGCATGGTGACTGACCAGTCACTCCCTTCACCCCCTCCCCTCTACTGTTAGCATGGTGACTGACCAGTCACTCCCTTCACCCCCTCCCCTCTACTGTTAGCATGGTGACTGACCAGTCACTCCCTTCACCCCCTCCCCTCTACTGTTAGCATGGTGACTGACCAGTCGAACACTCCCTTCACCCCCTCCCCTCTACTGTTAGCATGGTGACTGACCAGTCACTCCCTTCACCCCCTCCCCTCTACTGTTAGCATGGTGACTGACCAGTCACTCCCTTCACCCCCTCCCCTCTACTGTTAGCATGGTGACTGACCAGTCACTCCCTTCACCCCCTCCCCTCTACTGTTACCATGGTGACTGACCAGTCACTCCCTTCACCCCCTCCCCTCTACTGTTAGCATGGTGACTGACCAGTCGAACACTCCCTTCACCCCCTCCCCTCTACTGTTAGCATGGTGACTGACCAGTCACTCCCTTCACCCCCTCCCCTCTACTGTTAGCATGGTGACTGACCAGTCACTCCCTTCACCCCCTCCCCTCTACTGTTAGCATGGTGACTGACCAGTCACTCCCTTCACCCCCTCCCCTCTACTGTTAGCATGGTGACTGACCAGTCGAACACTCCCTTCACCCCCTCCCCTCTACTGTTAGCATGGTGACTGACCAGTCACTCCCTTCACCCCCTCCCCTCTACTGTTAGCATGGTGACTGACCAGTCGAACACTCCCTTCACCCCCTCCCCTCTACTGTTAGCATGGTGACTTGCGTCCTTTATGCTCCGACAACAAATTGAGGTGCAAAAATAATGGTGCATTTTTCTCTTATTATTTTTTTGGACATGAGTGAACCTCGAGTTTCTTCTCTCTTTTTTTTTTTTTTTTAATTTGCAACATGATGAAATATGTTCATGGTATTATTTGTTATGCTAATACTTGACAGCTGGTGTTGGTTGATATGTTTTAAATGGCCAGAGTTTTAAAAGTTCAAAGCACTTGTATGAGACGAGACACCGAAGACTGCCTTTTGCGTTTTGAATCCACAAGAGTGTCCATTGTCCAAAAGGGGTTGCGTTTGCCATAGCAGGTGAATCATTCTCCTGTGCTTCTGACTCATATTTTTGTATTGTGTGTACTGTTTAAAAGACCTTAAACCAGAGGCGCACATCGCTAGACTGGGCGGCCTCATTGGAGGGGGGGGGGGGGGGACTCTTCTCGACATGCCCCACACCCCAAACACCCCCCCCCCCCCCCACCACCACCACCCCAGGTCCAGGCTTTATGAGTATTGTTGTCCTGCCTGTCCCCTCCAATGAAGGCGCCGTCCATGATGATGCCCGCTCTCTGGCACCAGCTGTCACGTTTTGCCGTTGAGGTTTTTCTTGAGGTTTTTTTTTGTTCCTTATTGTTCATGTTAGTGTCCTTCAAGATAGAAAGCACAGATGGATTGCATTGTCCATTCCATTGGTTCACAAAATAAAAGTTTCAAATTTTGAGCGTGCGTTTGGGAAACGTTTGTACTGTTTTTGCATGTCACGTAACTTGCTGTGTGCTGTTCCACACACGCTTTTGGCACCGTTTCAGGTCAAAGAAAATTCCACTTGTGTGCTGCACGCACGGTAAGATTTTAAGGTTCACGCACGCACTCATTTTAAGCTGTATGCACCATTCAAACAAGACCAATTCAATTAAGACCAAGATGACACTGGTCAGTGAGTTGTTTATTCTTGTAAAAGGGCAATGATGTGATGAGATGTGATGAGCTTCCACCTCACATGCCTTTTTTTAATAAATGAAGAGTAACCAACTGCATAAGGCAAAGAGAACTCTGTACCATGCATAAGTATTATTGCTTTGACTAAAACCAACCACACACATCATTATTATTACTATTATCATTACGTTAATAATCATTGTTATAACAATAATCATCATAACAAATAATTATGCCAATCATAATAAATCAATGGCCCCAAAACTGGTTGATCATTCTAGTCAAAGCTGAAATGAGAGTTGAATAAAGGACAGTATGCTAGCTATACCATCTACAATTGTAAGTTTTTGATGATCCAGAGAGAAAGGTTGGTGACCGTTCATGTTGCTTTATTCATGTCAATATAGAGATGCATTTTATTAGTTCATCATGTTCATGTGTGGAGTTTGCATGTTCTCTCCGTGTTCGTGACGTGTGGGTTTTCTCCGGGTGCTCCGGTTTCCTCTCACCACCTAAAGACATGTATGTTAGGGTTAACATTCCTGTCAATGCCCCTGATCAAGGCAATGGCAAAAGAACTGGAGTTGGTCCCCGGACGCTGCACAGCGGCTGCCCACTGCTCCTAGTTCTAGGAAGGTTCCTAGTAGAGGATGGGTCAAATGCAGAGGATGCATTTCCCCATGGGGATAAATAAAGGATAACTTAACTTCAACTGCTGTAGAATTTCAAAGGATGGGGTCACGCTCCTGTCTGTGCAAGCTGATTGAGGCTCCCTGAAATTTCCTCCACAGAGCGCAGAAGGTACATTTCAGTGAGCCTTGACTCCATTGACCTTGTATTGGTTTGTGGCTCACTATCTGGAGCTAGTATGAGAAATAGCATGGATTCTACTGAAAAAGGACTACCAATCAGCATCATCATTGGTCAGTAGCAAATACAACTACGAGGTGGTTCGGGCACCTGGTAAGGATGTCACCTTGGCACCTCCCTAGGGAGGTGTTCCAGGCACGTCCAGCTGGGAGGAGACCACGGGACAGACCGAGGGCTAGGTGGAGAGGTATCTCCACGCTGGCCTGGGAACGCCTCGGGATCACCCAGTCAGAGCTGGCTAATGTGGCCAGGCAAAGGGAAGTTTGGGGTCCCCTGCTGGAACTGCTACCTCCGCGACCTGATCCTGGATAAGTGGTTGAAGAACATTTGGTATTCCTCCCTCCACATATGTCAATCAAATATACTGTTATATGACATGATACAGTATACTGTAAGCCAGTGTGTTTACCACTGCTGAGTTTGAACAATAACATTTCCCTGCCATCATCAGGGACTGAACCAGGCTATATCCAGCTAGGAATCAGCTGCTACAGGGCAGCAGATGTGGAGGAGAGGAGAAAGCCAGAGCAGTCAGGTTAAAGACATTGCATTTGAGCCAGAACACTCACCCCTGATCGGGGATTGAACCAACACTCAGACTGTCAGGTAATGGAGGACAAACCAGATTCTGCTGAGCCACTTCTGACTTTACCTTCATCATCTTATTTCTACAAGTGTTCACACTGCTGAAAACGAGTGAGAGGGCTGAGAGTCCCATAGAGGACAATGATTTTCAGTTATATGAAAAGGTACACTGCCTTCAAGTGGCCACCAGGAGGCAGGTCTGGATAAGCACCGTCTGCTAAGTGCTAACACTGTTACTTCAGACAGACTGCATAACAGCTAACGTTATATCAGAGCTAGAACTGCATGTTTTTGAATGGAGTTTGGCTACATGTTAAGTTCATTCAGACTGATGCACGTTATTTCACACAATCACGGACACGGGCCAGACAGTAACACGGGTTGACATGACTTCATGCTTTAGCTGAGGTTAGTTTGAAATGGCATCAAAGCATTAAGGGGAGCTGGCGTAGCATAACGTTAGCTTATGCTAACGCTAGCTAACGTGTACACTGTGTACAGCAATGCCACAAAACATTACGACAGTGAGATATCGCGATATCATGGCTCGCTCTCTTTCGCGGTCTTTCAAAGCAGTGACTTGACGGGGCTAAAGGGGGCGGGGCAGGTTTGAACTTTGAGAGAGCAGAGACAAGACGCATCCTTCATACCTTCAAGCATTCAACATGAAGAAGATGTCCGGATTCAGTCGAGCCATGTTTTTTTCCAAACGAGCACAGGATACAGCGACAGGTGAGCTTGAAAAATCTTTATTGGGACAAAATGCACTCAAATAAGCTGGCTAACGAGAAGTACGCGCACTGGCGCTAGAAACAAAGATGGCGCTAGCTGTTTTAGCCTGTTTTAGCTAGCAAGTTGAAACAGCAATCAGCTAGCTTTAACTGTCCGTGAGTAACTGCTTCAATCAGCACAGGTGTTCGACTACATCCCAACCGAGAATTGCGAAGTTTCCATTCCCACCATATTTTGGTACTGTTTTAACTTAAAACGGCTGGTTGCACCTGCCGAGATCCCCCCCCCCCGGCCTCCATGAGCTAGTCATAGACGTACTGTTAAAAAAAAATCGATGTGGATGCCGCTATTTGCTTGCTATTTGTATCATATCAGGGACAGTGCCGTGTGCATCCTCCCTCCCTCATCGTTAACGTCACTTGGTCATCTCATTTAAACGATCAATATAATCCGGTGTAGTGAAGGGTAAACAACGCAAGTAAATGCAGTTTAGCCACCCAAGTGCGGCCTCCATGAGCTAGTAGATAGACGTAACGTTAAACTTGAAAGTGAATGTGAAGTGAAACAAAAAATATAGACAGGGAAGTGCTTTTTTCGACTGCCTCACTCAACATATCAGGTAACCAACCTAACGTTATTCTCGCTGGAATTATTACTGTATCAGGGACAGTGTCGTGTGCATCCTCCCTCCCTCTCTCGATCTCTCTGTGCTGCGCGCTATATATCGTTAAAGTGTATTACTTTCAGGTGAATGTCAGACTCAAAGTATGTCTTCTGTCTGCTGTTGTTGATGGCAACTGTTTTGTCACAGCCAGAGGAAATGACTAAAGGACATTTACTGCCACCTGCAGGGCAGTTGATCTGTACGCAATCATATTCTCCATGTCTGCATTCACACAACAGAGCAGTGACCTACAAATTAATACATTTGTTAGTGCAAAATCACATGGCAAATAGCCTGTGTTTACAAATACTGTATTAAATCTTCTGATTATAAAGCAGGCCAGTGACTCAAAAGGTGTTGGATGTTTTGGCATTATGTCAATAAAGGTCTATAAGCTCTTTGAAAAAATGTGATCCAAACAATACGCCAACATGTCTATTGCCTGTACTTCTCTGGTTTTCTTTCATTTATTATCCAAATGTTTTATGAATCATCTCCACACCTGTAGGCTATCTCTATGTGTATTAACTTGATAATGGTCTTGTTTGTATTGCCAATATCAATTTATTTAGAAGACCTGCACTAGTGGTGGATATATCAGTGGTAAGCAGTGGTTCTCAAATGGGGGTCCTTGAGGGGGTTCCAGGGTGTCCCCAGCCAAAAGGGGTAATTTATTTTTGCTCTAATTTCATTCATAAGTAGGTAACACAATGACTATTTTGGTCGTGGGTTTTATACACGTTCTGTAATAAAACATCTAAAAGCATCAAGCTTATTATCATATGGGGGCCCGTGGTACAAAACAGACCCGGCGTCACGAGGGGGCGTCGCCCCCTCACCCAGACTACCCGCCCCCTCAGTCAAAACGTGGTCCGTTTACTCTTTTTTGTTTTTGTTTGTTTTCCCAGGATGGCGAAGGTTTTCTCAGGATGGCGAAGGTAGATTTTCTTTCGCCACCTGGGATTGGTTTGGGTTTTTTAGGCTCATGGGGAGCGATGATTGGTTGTGTGTACGCATGAGGCAGAGCCATGTAGCATGAGGATTACAGCGATTGGTTAGGTTAGGGTAAAATATCAGGGTAAGCCAATCAGAGGCAGAGTAGGGCGGGACATTATATGTTGGATCCGGCCTCGGGGAAACCGCCTCTTGTTGTAGGCTAGTTGATTAGGCTAGGCTACTGGAGACCCACTAGAGAAGAGAACCATATCCGCACTTTTTGAGTTATTTCGCCGCCATGGACATTAGAAAATGGTTAAAGAAGAACCCTCCGGCCGCGGCGGCTGCCGCGGCCCCACTGTCACGGGCCCGTGACCGTGAGTTTGAGGAAGAAGGCGAGCCTGGCGTGGCGAGGCTGGCGAGCAGCCTGGAGGCAGCTGCAGCAGCTTTACACCGGCGTCAGGTGGGCTACCCGGGCTCGATCACATTGTTCAGTCACTAGTGTGTTCTGTTGTTTTTGGCTTCACAACATGCTGCCTGTTTGCTGGATTGTTATTTCTACAGCCTACTACAGACTACTACAGGTAAGAGGCTGGTTATTCTATTTATTGCATTGTTGTTTGATGTTTGCGCTGCTGGTACACACGCTGTTATTGTTGTTATGAATGGATTTAATTTAAATATTGGTAAGCAGGCACGTCTTTGTGGCTGTGTCTGTAGCTTGTCTATAGCCTACTGTCAGCACCATGGACAGCAACGGGGCAGCCTGCACTCTGAGCGGCCGGCCGGGTCTCTCCACGCAGCCAGGTGGGACAACATAATTAGGCTATGTTCCCGCGGGTGTGTCAGTAGCGTCTATACTGTCTGTAATTGTTGAAAAGGAGCGTTAAAGCAGGCACATACTTGGTGGCTGTCAGGCTGTGTTAGTGTGTTTATAGTTTGTCTATTAACTATACGGCCTATTGTTGTAAAGCTGGCACTTGGTGGCAGTGTTTGTCTACTTGTCTGTAATGATCTCAAAGAGGAGAGGCTCTTTGGAAGAGCGTTATATTGGCATAAAAGGCACAATTACACGTCTCTATTAACGGGTCTGTAATCGCGAGTAAAACGGCTGACTTGATGCCTAGATAAGGCAACTGGTCTGCTCATGTTTTTCAAGCTGGGAATAGTGCGTTACGTTGTCGCCGCCCCCTCCTGGAATTCCAACGCCCCCTATACTGTAGTGGGCTGTAGCCGGGGCTGGTACAAAATCCTATCAAATGGGGGTCTGTGGTCTAATTTTTGTCAGTTTAGGGGTCTTTCATGTGAAAGAATTGGAGAACCACTGGTATAAAGTGCTCGAAAGCCATATTTGAGTAAAAGTACAGATTTCACAGAAAAAGACTTTGGTAAAAGTCAAAGTTACTCATTAGAATATTACTTGAGTAAAAGTCTTAAAGTAGCTGATAATTTCTGTAGGTTACTTAAGTATCAAAAGGCATTTTCTGATATTAAATGTACTTAAGTATTGAAAGTAAAAGTACAAGTAAATGTAGTGGAGTAAAAGTGAAAGTTGACAGAAATATAGGCTAAATACTCAAGTAAAGTACAGATACTCAGAGAAAAAATACTTAAGTACTGTACTCAAGTATTAGTACTTTGTTACATTACACCACTGGCGGATATTAATTCATTCCAAGTGTCATGATGTGAGGAATCAGTTTGGTCTTACCCATAACTGTTGTAGTAGACGTTTTATATAGTCTCAGACCTCCACAACACTGCCCATGACCCAATTCCTGTAAATATCACAATTGTTCCACATGTACAAAGTCAATGTTAAACATGGCCCATGCTGCTAGTTCAGTGGGGGGGATGATTTGTGCCTGCAGTGAGGCAAATGTTATGGCGTTATTACATATTATATGTAGGGACAAACATTGCAAATTAGCTTAGCCTATAGATCAGCGATCCTCAAAGTCCGGACTCCGGTCCGCATCCGGACCCAGACGCCGTCCTATCCGGACCGAGCCCTATAACCTACAAATCACTAAATAGTTACATTTTCACGGAGCATTTATATTTTAACCGGCACATGCTTTTCTAGCCTTTACGGTACTGGTTTATCTGTCAGGAAGCTCACAGACCAATGCATGCGCTGTAAATCATCACACGTGATGCTACTCAGCCAATCAACAAGCGAATCGATTCTGCCTGCTGCTGCTGCGGGAGAGTTGACACATGGACGGAGGAGAGGCGAGACTCTGAGAAATGCGAGAGAAGTATTTCACATCGCGTGCTCAAAAGAAACGAGTAGCCCGTGAAAACAAAGCTTTAGTTTTAATCCAGAGCAGGCAGACTCATGTTCATTCATTGGTCTCACGAGCAGTTCAAAACCAGTATGTCTCGTGAAGTGTGATGCGATCCTGACCAGCTGTCTATGGAAGTGCCACACATGAGCACACACACACTCAAATCCAGGGCGCACACACATTCACTGCCCAACGGCATGCAAAGTTTGCATTGCGAGCGACCGATAGATAGAAAGACAGACAGACAGGCAGGCAGGCAGGCAGGCACAGACAAACAGAGTGGGAGCTCACTTCTATCAAGAGAAAAGGAGGTTTGTTGGCTGAGAGCCTGACTGATAAAATGTGAAATGGAGTTAAGAAAAGGAAGAAAAGGGGGAACTTACTTTTCTAAAATTAAAGCACTTTATTTTAAGATGCAAATTTTTCCAAAGCACTCTGTTGTGTTATTTCTAAATGCAGCCATTATTTTACTTGAAATGAGAAAAGAACATGTATTTATTATTAGTGTAGGCTAGTTATTTATAATTAATCCAGTTAAATATGAAAACTGTAAATAAACATTATTGATGTTTATTTTGATTTAACAGTCAGTCATTGACTACATACAGACGTTGTACCATTAGGCTACTGCAATCATTGAAGTAGCCTAAGTTCAATGGCACTGAATCATAACGCAAGCTCAATGTTCCGGACCTTCGCTTGAGGACATTTTCTCTATCTGGACCTCTTAGAATTTTAATTGAGTGCCCCTGATCTATATCTTAAATAACTTATGCAAGCAACGAGCTGTGTATTGTGTAGGCTACTATCTTCATATTTAATTGTCATCCTCTTAAGAGGATGATTCCTCTTCAATGAATTCTCTGACTGCACTGTATGTTGAGCGCTGCGGAGCGTTAATTGACGATTGAAACGTATAAAGTTGAAGTTACTCGTACAATTAGACATGGCAATCGTAACGTACAATTAGAAATTGTTTCGGGAGTACAGAGCTGCATCCCCTAATGACAGATAGCCTATTATGCGCACATTAAACGCATTCAGAGCGGGATTCATTTGTAGGCTATACTATTAACTGCTTACCCGACATGTTGTGCCTGTGGAAACAATGGCACAAACTAGTTAATTTCAGACTACTGTAGGTCTAGTCTTTATATATAGTATCTTCTACACTCGGGCTGAAATTAACCATTATCTTTCATTATCTATTCATCTGTCCATTCTTTTCTCCACTAATCGATTAGTCGTTTCGGTCTAGAAAATGTCACAAAATGGTGAAAAATGTCTGTCACTTTCCCCCCAAAACCCAAGATGACATCCTCAAATGTTTTCTTTTGTCCTGACCAACAGTCCAGTCCAAGAGGCCAGCATCCGCCTCCCCTCCCCTTGCCGCTGCTGCCCCACCAGCAAAGAAGCGCAGGAGGGTAAGGAGAATTTCTCTCAATTGATTAGTTTATTTGATGGGGACAGTCATCTCCAATTGGTTACAACGGCATCGGCTTATAATTGACTTGTTTTATGTTTGAAAAGTTCTATGCAAATGAAGCTTAGATATGCTGCTCTCTGTGCAGGTGGAGGAAGACGATGCAGGCTTCACTGCAAAGCGGATCAACTCCAGGACGGCGGTCTACTCAGGACCTAAGACTGCCGTCTTGGAGTTGAGCCCGGACGACCACATGGAGCAGCGCAATCAGGTAACACACACACACACACACACACACACACACACACACACACACACACACACACACACACACACACAGACCCACACACACACGACACTGTGACAGCCCTGGAGAGCTCCCTCACCACCAACAGACTAGTTCATCCAAAGTGTGTGAGGGAGCGTTTTCGGAGTTCTTTCCTCCCAGCGGCTGTCAGACTTTTTAATTCTGTACACTCTTGAGCGAACAATGGTTTTTAAATTGCTGCTAAAATGGCTGCTAAATGCACTTTTATCTAGCACTTTAATGTAATTTCTGTGCTTTTAATGCAATTCTTAGTTGTGTAATTGCTATATTCAGTTTTTTACTATGTTGAGCATACGTGCTATTATGTTGCTGTCTCTTTTTTTAACCCTGTCCACTTGCTGCTGTAGCACTGAAATTTCCCCTTGTGGGACGAATAAAGGATTATCTTATCTTATCTTATCTTATCTTACACACACACGGGAGCCCATGATGTCAGTAACATGTAGCCTAGCTGCTAACCAGCCCCATTGAAGGATTCATATGCTGCTGACAGCTATACCATATGCAGGCAAAGTCAGTCAGTAGTTCTCAAAGTGGGGTCTGGGATCACCCGCAGGGGTCCTTGAGGCGGTTCCAGGGGGTCCCCAGCAAAAAGGGGGGCCATTTACTTTCACTAATTCCATCCATAAAAGCTGTAAGAACCCTGAATGTAGGCTATATTTGTGCAAGAATCAATTCATTTTTTATAAGGTGTAACAACACAGTTGAGAAGTCTGCCCCCCTCTCTTTTAGCCTACCGTAGTTGTCTGTGCTTATGTAGCCTATGCTGTTAGTTATTATCACGATTTAAAAAAAGTTAATTTGTAACAGTAGGCTATAATGAACCTTAATCCATGTCTCAAACGATGTCATGTCAGGTCCTTGAATTTGAGGGAATTGGGCCTGGAAAGTCCTTGAGAAGTCATTGAAGGTGTGGGAAGCCTGTATCAATGACTTGAAGTGACTGCACTATATTTATGGATCCTATGTGCAACAATGTCAGGAGGCGGCTTTTACAATTGAATAGACATTTTCCAGCTCTATGAAGGAAATGAACCAGGGGATAATTCTCTAACCGTTGTTTTCCAGAAACCTCTCATCTTTCCACTTGGGGCCAGATTAAAAGCCTATCGGCTGGCTGGAGGAGAAGACCTGCGCCCACGGTGGGCCTGCCAGGTAGGCACTGTTGTTGGATCTCAATATTAGCCTAGTATTAAAATGACTCATCCCTTGCTGCTAGCTACTTTGAACTTTATCTCAGGTTTATATGATATAGTTATTTATCATCATCATCACACACACACACACACACACACACACACACACACACACACACACACACACAGACCCCCCCCCACACACACACACACACACACACACAGACCCACACACACACACACACACACACACACACACACACACACACACACACACAGACCCACACACACAAACACACACACACACACACAGACCCACACACACACACACACACACACACACACACACAGACCCCCACACACACACACACACACACACACACACACACACACAGACCCACACACACAAACACACACACACACACACACACACACACACACACACACACACACAGACCCCACCCACACACACACACACACACACACACACACACACACACGCACACACACACAGACACACACACACACACACACACACACACACACACACAGACCCACACACACACACACACACACAAAACCAGGTGCATTGTGGGGAATTCTTTGCAGCCTGTTTCCTGTGGATGGAGTCAGTGTTCTGCGAATACTATTAGAGGAAATGAGACTATAATATAATCATGACTGCATGGTTTATAGCTTTGTGGCATTTTTAGAAATACACAGATGATGTAATTGTCCCTTGAGCCATGTGGGTGAGTTCCTATGTAGAAATGTAGCTTGGATATTGAAGGTGAAGATGAGAATGAGTGTGTTGGGTGGCTGGCCAGGTTTTAAGTTGGCACCTATCATAGATGTTTTGTTGAATTAGACCCACAACACTACCAGTAGACTCAATGGTAAGTTCTAGGTTCCCAGAACCACGCATCTCCATTGAACTCTGTTAGAACATAGCAATAAAATAAATTGTGTCTGGGTGGATAACTGGGGAGGTGGGAGTTGATTCATTGCCATGTAAATTTGGTTTACCTTCAGATAGTGATTAGGCTTTTCTTGTAACCTGTCTAATTTATTTATTTATTTGTTTGTTTGTTTGTTTGTTTATTTTTAAACCAAAGGAGAAGCACCAGCAGGAGCTCTTGGCGAAGCGGAAGGCAGAGGAAGAGGAGCAGCGAGCTCACAAGCCGTCTGAGGCCAGCAGAGCGAAGGAGCACGAATTTGCTGTTGAAAGGTTGGTCTTTGACTTTTTCATGTAGAATCTATATAATATCATATCATGAGTAAACTTGAGATTTACACCCCTATTGCTGATGAAAGTGGCATTGAGCTCTTAAAATATATTGAAAAGGTTTTAAGAGATATTGGATTTAACTTCAGGATTCCTGCATATACCCTGCATAAATGACTTTGCATCTTTTTCTTGCATGATGCAATCCATTTTTTTTTTTTTTTACAATTAAACCTCATTTACTTATTACACCCGACTGGTTGTTTTTCAGATGTGATGTGAATCTAAAGTGAACTAAACAAGTCAGATCCACTATAAATGTTTTTCAGTAGATGCTGTGATGTAGCCACAAGAAAGGTGCAATATTAATGTTTTTCAGGAGATGGCGATGTGATGTAGCCACAAGAAAGGTGCAATATTAATGTTTTTCAGGAGATGGCGATGTTGCTAGCTATAGGTTCTAAACAAGAAATATGGTTCAAATGTTTACAGTACTTTTCCTTTCTTGCTGCACTACAATGTTACAATGCTGTAAGAGGGGGGCCTGACCGGGCCGGGCCCCCCCATTCCCTAAACTGGCCCCCCCATTCAATTTTTTTTTTTTTTTTTTTTTTGTGTGCTAAAAACGTTTTTCCGTTTTTCTGTTTTAAAGTTTAAAACGGAATCTGGCTGTCATTAGGCATTGATTAACTGAATGCTATTGCTAACTGTTACTTTGAACATCCATTTGCAATGATTCTGGCTGGATATTAACTATTGTAAATTTGTCACAATGAATGCAATGTGTGCACAATGTGTAAATACATTTAATATTAATTGTTTAGGCCTAATTATTTGTAAAGTCACAACACATTAGAGATGTGTGTAGTTCTTCATAGATTTAGCCTCTTCATTTTGCTCTCAAATGCACCAGGTTGATGGATTTTACTTTAAAATGTACAAAATCTTCTTCCGGGGGAGAATCCCCCCGGACCCCCCTTGGGTAGCTTGCCCCCCCCCAAGCTAGGGGCAGGCCCCCTCTGTAATTTGGTTCTAGCGCGGGCCTGCTGTGAGACGGAGCTAAACACGGCTAAACACGGCTGTAGGCGGCTGTAGCTCAGGAGGTAGAGCGGGTTGTCCACTAATCGCTTTGGATCAAAGAGGTCGGTGGTTCGATTCCCGCCTCCTCCAGTCTGCATGTCGAAGTGTCCTTGGGCAAGATACTGAACCCCAAATTGCTCCCGATGGTGTGTAGGCACCCTGCGTGGCAGCCTGCCGCCATCGGTGTATGAATGGGTGAATGTAGACTACCTACTGATTGTAAAGCGCTTTGGATAAAAGCGCTATATAAATGCAGGCCATTTACCATTTACCATTAAGCACAAAAGATGCAATATTAATATTTTTTCATGAGATACTCAGTATTTAATACTTATACTAATAATAGAAAAGGAGAAGATACTGAATAATGACATCACAACAGTATAATCCTAATGTTAATTTAAAATTAAATATTCTTCTAAATATGGATAAAAGTCCAAAAAACATAAAATTTTCTTCGCTGCTGCCGAGATTCCATTCCTTACAGCACCCCCTACTTAATAATAGTTCCAGCGCAGCTGCGAAAATGTGGTGGCGCATTGTGTCAAGTGTACTCGCTCGGGGAACGGTCCGGCCCCCGGTCCCTTAGGTTTCTGACAATGTGGCCCCCTGAACAATTTAGTTGAATAGCCCTGCTGTAAAACCCAGTCGCACTCATATTCTGGTTAATTTCAAGAAAAACATTTTGGCTAGTTGAAATTAATTGGCTTGTAACTTTAAAAATCTAGCAGCCATATTAGCTGGTGATAAAAAAAAAGTTTAATCTCAAACCCTGCAGGGAGAGCAGGTGGTGACATAGGAGTAAGTGAGAAAAGGAGCAAATATATGATTGTTAAGACTGAATACTGACATCACAACCGTCTAATCCTAATGTTAATTTAAAATTAGATATTCCTATATGAATCTGGCTTCAAACGACCAAAATCTTTATATGATGATAATAATAATAATCAATGATGGTGGTTCACAGACGTGTGTGTGTGGGGGGGGCCCCCCCAAGTTCAGATGCGTTCCGCTACCTATGTGCATGATGACCGTTCATTCAATTGAAATTTGTGTTGGTGAAGGTGGCAATTCAGTGTGGACTGGTAGGAATTATATTGGTTGGTTCAGAGTTTGGTTTGCTGACTTGAATCCTGTTCTTCAGGGTGCGAGCATATAGAGGAACATGGAAGAGAGCAACAATGGAACAACGGAGAGAATTGGAGAATCGAAGGGAGCTTGAGGTAAGGAGAAAATCGGTAAGGGACAGAAATCAGATTTAAAAAAAACAATACAACACATCGCACACATTAGATTATATACAATATGTACACATTTCAGGACACAGCAGTCTTGCTTCAAATCAGTAACTCCATGTTGGCAATGCTTTACAGGCCTGCAATTTATTTATTTATTTATTTAGTATTTATTTTATTAACCTTCATGTATCCAGGCTTTATCAAGTTTGCTGAGCACACATTTTTGTTTTATTTTTATTATATTTGTACTTTCTTTTTTATTTTTCCAGCAATGCTTTACTTCACATTCATACACACATTAATTGCTATGACTTGCCCAGTACCAGGCTGTTACTGTTGGCCACAGAGCAGCTTCATTGGAGCAACTGACAAGACGGCACGGTAGCTCAGTGGTTAGCACTGTTGCCTCACAGCAAGAAGGTCCCGGGTTCGAACCCTGGTCCATCCCAAGTCTTTTCTGTGTGGAGTTTGCATGTTCTCCCCGTGTTCATGTCGGTTTCCTCCCACCACCAAAAGACATGTATGCTAGGGTTAAGACTCCTGTCAGTGCCCTTCACCAAGGCAATGGCAGTGGTTAGCACTGTTGCCTTACAGCAAGAAGGTTCCGGGTTCGAACCCCCGTCCGTCCCAGGTCCTTTCTGTTATTTTGCTAAATGCATTTGAACCATTTCTGGTGTAAACCGAGGTATGTTACTGATCAATATTGTCCTTTCCTACAGCAATCGCCTCCTCGGTCATACCAAATCACTCCTAAGGGCGGCAACAAAGCTTATTGTGATTATGGGATGGATCTAAACAGTGAAGATTCCACAGATGATGAATCTGCACCAAAGAAACCGATACCATCCTGGGCGCAAGGTATGCTGACGTTATGCTGACTTTTCCACACACACAGGTGTGTCTTCTTCAGAGTCAAAACCAACTCTGAAGAAGACACCTGTGTGTGTCCAAACATCAGCCTTTGTTTGCGTCCTTTTGTTTCACTAGTTTAAATAGGTTTTGCCAGATTTGCTCTGTATCTCATAGCCTACACATAATCTTATCATTTCAAACTCTGTACATGTTCTGTACATAATGCTTCAATTTAACATGTCTCTCCTCCTCTCAAGGTGACGAGCTGAATGAAGCCAATAAGAGGCAGTATGAGAATCCTCCTGACCTGCACGCATTCTTCGGAGTGGTGGCACGACCCAGGCTGGAGCTCATCTTCAGCAGGCCCAGGCATCATTTCAAACGCCGCACCAGCTCTGCCTGCTGGGACTCGCCACCTCGCCACCAGGCAGGGAGAGGAGACCGGACCCGACAGTTGGTCCGCATGCCAGTTAAAACAAAGGTAAGGTTATGAAGCAACATGCCTTGTGTTGAACTAACAAACAGTATGCCGTCCCACTCTGAGTGACATTACATTTGACTTTGTTACCGTTTGTGTGCGTGAGTCGGTCATGGTTACCAACATAAATTGAACTTTATTGGGCATGGACAAGATCTGTATAAACATTTATTATTGCTGTTCAGAATTCAAATATTCCTTCAAAATACATTTTGTCCTTTCCTACAGCAATCTCCTCCTCAGACAAACAACGTCACTCCTACAGGCGAGTCTGAACAGTCATGGCAACAAGGTATGCATGAACTATTGTACTTATTATATTATTATATTATATTATATTTATGATGATCATGTATGTGAGCTGCTGTAATCTTATAGATTATGAATCCATTTTACTGTGACACTTTCGTTAGAATCACAATGTAGTTCTCCACATGATCTTTGAATGTTGGTTTGCTTGTGGTATCTTGTTATTTGTAAAGAAACTTTAGGGTTAAATATAAAACAATATGTACGTTTTGCCAACCGTATCATTTCAAACTCTGTCCATGTTCTGTACATAATGCTGACATTTAACATGTTTCTCCTCCCAAGGTGACAAACTGATGGAGGCAAATAAACGGCAGTACTACGCTCCTCCGGATCTCTACTCCTTCTTCGGCGTCGTTGAACCCGTCAATCTGGAGGAGATCTTTTATAAGAGCAAACCAAAGTATTTCCGACGCACCAGCTCTCAATTCTGGGACACGCCGCCTGTGGTGTGTTAAAGGCAAGTGTTATTGGAGGTTGAATACGATCAAATGTTACAAAAAGCTGTAGAGCTACGTAGCTTCAAAACAGGCTAGAACTCCCTATCGAGGGAAAATATTGTTGGTTGCCGGCTGTTTTTGTTGACAGAGATACAATATTATAATCCTTCATTTCTAAAGTGAAAAACAAACCTTAGGATGCTTTCTCACTGGGAACGATTGCTTTTGTTCCGTTCCGTGCCCCGCGTATGATTGTCCCCCCGCCCTCTCCCCTGCTGGTCAGCTTTCACATTACAACATTTCTTCTGCACTCGGGAACAGAACAGAACAGAACACTTGCAGAGTACACTTGTGTCATCATTGTGTTTTTCTTACTTTCCCAGAGTCAGAAACAAATACATGCCTTCAGACAGACCTACTGTATGTATGCATTTGGTCTAGTCTGAAGTATGTCAAACAGCAATATCAGACTATCTTGGCTCAATCTTTGAGTGCCTATGGGGTCAAATAACATAAACATGATCCCATAGGCGTCGTGGCTGCAAGCCGCTCTTGCGCTTCTGGCTTGTGCTCGTTTCACTGACCTGTCCTCCTCGTTCACTTGTTGAACTTCATTGCTGCGGGACTGCTCCACACGTCTCTTTCCAGTTCGTTTTCAGCCAATTTTGCAACATGCCTGCTTTCTTGTAATCAGTAGCTCTAACGTTAGTGTAGGCCTACGCGCAACAGGTAGTAGTGTCCGTCAGAAACGTCAGGAACAATTTTTTATTTTGTTCCTAAATCTAAAAACAACAACGTGGAAATTATTTTAAACCCCATTTACATTCTCAAGCTTATTTTCATTAATAGTAGCCTAGTATTTTGATAGTATTACTGTACAACATGTTTTAACGTTGGTTTTATTTCACATAAAATAACATTGAGATTCCAGGGATCCCTCCGAGTACCCCCAGCAGGGGGCGCAAGTACCCCCGGGGGTACGCGTACCCCAGGTTGAGAATGACTGATCTAGGTGATTGAGTAAAGAAAATATCTATTAGAAAACATTCCCCTTCACTCTGCAGAGCCGGAGCAATATATATATATATATATATATATATATATATATATATATATATATATATGTATATATATGTATATATTCATATATTGATCTTTGCCTTTGCCTTTTCTGCTTCTCTTCTAGGATGAGGTTGCACCTAGCTGAGGAGGTACGAGCCAGTCTGCCCGTCCAGACCATCAGAGCTGGCCCTGACACCTCAAGCCCCAGGTGGGCGGTACTTGCTGCCAGACCACAGCTATGTTAGCTCCTCCTCTTCTGTGTCTTTCCTCGAAGGCAAAGATGTTCTTCAATCTCCAGCGCCTCCTCCAGCCATCAGCTGCAACGCCGCACCCCCGTCATCCCAGGCACGGTTCAACTCACCCCGGGCGTCCGCTCCCAGTCTCCAGCCTCAGGGCGAGCGCACGCGGCCCCTCCCCTGTGAAAGAGAGGAAGAGAAAGCTCAGTCCTCACAGCTTTATCAAAGCCAAACTGAGGAGACCAGAGAGGCAGAGCCTCTAGCCAGCTGCTCAACTGAACAGATGAAAACAGAAGCTGATGAAGAGGACTGTGGAGTATCAGAACCAGCCAGGAACTTATATCTTATATATCCAGCTAGTAATTCACAACCAACTAGTCATGACAAGACTTCAGACTCTTCTGAGACTGAAGACAATGATGACGAATGGATGGAAACTAGTGAACCAGAAACATGTTTATACTTATTATTATTTATAGTTATTGGGAAGAAACCGTTCAGCTGCTCAGTTTGTGATAAGACAGCACACTTGAAGACACATGATAGTCCACACAGGTGAGAAACAATGTAATTGCTCAGTCTGTGGTAAAGGTTTTGTTCAAAAAGGAAACTTGAAGAGACACATGATAGTCCACACAGGTGAGAAACAATTTAATTGCTCAGTCTGTGGTAAAGGTTTTGGTCGCAAAGCACACTTGAAGATGCACTTGATAGTCCCCACAGGAGATAAAAAATTTAATATCTCAGTCTGTGGTAAAGGTTTTGGTCAAAAAGAATCCTTGAAGAGACACTTGATAGTCCACACAGGAGATACACATGAATTTAATTGCTCAGTCTGTGGTAAAGGTTTTGCTTGTAAAGAAAGCTTGAAGACACACTTGATAGTCCACACAGGTGAGAAACAATTTAATTGCTCAGTCTGTGGTAAAGGTTTTGGTCATAAAGCAAACTTGAAGACACACTTGATAGTCCACACAGGAGATACAAAAATGTATTTCTCAGTCTGTTGTAAAGGTTTTGGTCAAAAAGGATCCTTGAAGACACACATGAAAATCCATACAGGAGATAAACATGAATGTAATTGCTCAGTCTGTGGTAAAGGTTTTGCTTGTAAAGAAAGCTTGAAGACACACTTGATAGTCCACACAGGAGATAAAAAATGTAATTTCTCAGTCTGTGGTAAAGGTTTTGGTCAAAAAGAATCCTTGAAGAGACACATGATAATCCACACAGGAGATAGACATGAATGTAATTGCTCAGTCTGTGGTAAAGGTTTTGCTCGTAAAGAAAGCTTGAAGACACACTTGATAGTCCACACAGGAGATAAAACATTTAATTTCTTAGTCTGTGGTAAAGGTTTTGGTCAAAAAGGATCCTTGAAGACGCACTTGATAGTCCACACAGGTGAGAAACAATTTAATTGCTCAGTCTGTGGTAAAGGTTTTGGTCGTAAAGCACACTTGAAGACACACTTGATAGTCCACACAGGAGATAAAAAATGCAATTGCTAAGTTTGTGGTAAAGGTTTTGGTCAAAAAGGATCCTTGAAGACACACTTGATAGTCCACACAGGTGAGAAATAATTTAATTGCTCAGTCTGTGGTAAAGGTTATGGTTGTAAAGCACACTTGAAGACACACTTCATAGTCCACACAGGAGATACAACATTTAATTTCTCAGTCTGTGGTAAAGGTTTTGGTCAAAAAGAATCCTTAAAGACACACTTGATAGTCCACACAGGTGAGAAACAATTTAATTGCTCAGTCTGTGGTAAAGGTTTTGGTCATAAAGCAAACTTGAAGACACACGTCTTGATAGTCCACACAGGAGATAAAAAATGTATTTCTCAGTCTGTTGTAAAGGTTTTGGTCAAAAAGGATCCTTGAAGACACACATGAAAATCCAAACAGGAGATAAACATTAATGTAATTGCTCAGTCTGTGGTAAATGTTTTGCTTGTAAAGAAAGCTTGAAGACACACAGGAGATAAATAATTGAATTGCTCAGTCTGTGGTAAAGCTTCTGGTCATAAAGGAGACTTGAAGAGATATTTGAAAATCCACACAGGAGAGTAAACATTTAATTCAGGTTCCCGCGGCCAGGGAAGGTGTTTATGTATGTATGTATTTGGATATTTTTGTTTTTGTGCTTTGTTGTGCTGTCCTGTTTTATATCACCAATCAAAATAATGCAATAAAAAAGTTTGTGCTTCCCAGCTCTAATCTTACTTCATATGTTCTCTCTTCAAAAGTGTTTGATTTTCATCATAATCTGGTCCATCTACACAGTCAGTCACTCATGTCAACCAAAAATATTTAAATATCTGAAATGAGACGATCCCCTCATCATTGTTATTGTCTCTAGTGTCTCACACAGGATGCAGAGTAGACAGCTAGTAGGTCCAGAGCTGGATTGACTGACATCAGGTCAATCCAGCCCTTTTCATTTCAGAACCCATGTCAGTGACATGTAGTCTGCTATGGCAGCCCCAATGAAGGATTCATATGGAGTGCTGACAGCTGCCATTCATATGGGATTGGATACCAGGCAGCACCCCACACACACACACAGTATATATATATATATATATATATATATATATATATATACACACATTATATATATATATATACACACATATATATATATATATATACACACACACACACACATATATACACATATACAGATCCTTTCCAAAGAAAATTGAATATCATGGAAAAGTTATTTCCTTTCAAAAAGTGAAACCTTCATACATTATAGATTCATTACACACAAAATAAAGTATTTCAAGTATTTATATTTGTTTAACTTTGCATAAGTTTGGCTTCCAGCTCATAAAACCCCCAAAACAGTATTTCAAGAAATTTCAAGAAATGTTTACAAAGTAAAAAAAAGAAAAGAGGCAGATTTGTTTTGCTTTTAAACAGGTGTCAGTCTTTCATATTGGCCTGTGGCATATTGGTATCTGTGATGTAAATATAGTCCAAGGAAGCCATTGATTGAAAGGTTCCTCTGTTTGTGCTGTGTGGGGGCTGACTGGTGGCTTGGCTGCCTAAAACGGACGCCTATTAAAAAGCGTGGGTAAAGGCAAGGCATAGGCAAGGCTTGAGTCGTCGGTGTGAACCCAGAGTAATACTCTATCCTCCCCTTCACAGCAGCAGGCAGCTGTAGCTGTTCTTGCGAACCTGCAGCGCCGCCCTGTATACACACACACACACACACACACACACACACACACACACACACACACACACACACACACACACACACACACACACACACACACACACACACACACACACACACACATGGCTTGCTTTGTTTGATAGACCCGACAGGAGACGCGCGCACACACACACACACACACACACACACACACACACACACACACACACACACACACACACACACACACACACACACACACACTGGAGTCGCTGGGAAGAGGACGTGTGAAGAGGGAGGGAGGGAGAAGCAAGTTATCTCAAAAGCAGGTAAACCACTGTGACGACAAGAGAGAGAGAGAGAGAGAGAGAGAGAGAGAGAGAGAGAGAGAGAGAGAGAGGGAGAGAGAGAGAGAGAGAGAGAGAGAGGGAGAGAGAGCGAGAGGGGGGGGGGGATTCCATGTAGCACTTGGAACTTCTACTGTTATCTATTATTTCGGTCTGAGGTAATGGATGAATAGGTGTTCGATTATACTTCCCTTGCCAGGAAACGCCTGTAGGCTACATGGGGGAACATGGCAACATCTGCTGCTGTCTTTCAAACCGCAATATCCTCCCCCATACAGGTAAGAATGTTGACAACCGGATTTTCGTTAGTGTGTTTACTTTGTACATGTTACAGTGTTTGTGGAAATGCCAATGACATGCTAATTCCAATGTAAATAGTGTTTAATGGATGGACGGTGGCTTTTCGTGAGTTAGCCGAGCGATGCAAGCTATTGTTTGTTATCTAGCTGGTAGCATACAGGGTGCCATGGCACTAGTCCGACACCTCACGAGTCCGAAAAAAGAGGCATTGGACAGGGGATCATGTCTCTGTTCCCCGGGTTCTATGTTCCCCGGGTTCTATATTCCCCGTTTTTCAACCCTAAACCTAACCTCCCCCAGACCCTAACCCAAAACCTAACCTCTCCCACCCCCACGCCTAAACTTAACCTCCCCCAGACCCTAACCCAAAACCATGAGGTGTCGGACTAGGGGGCAGTCCCCGCATACAGGCCTCATGTCTCATGGCCTGTCTGTCGTAGTGTCCTCGTGGATCAGAGCAAGGAGAGCGAGTGGCTTTTCTTTGCTGTAGTTCCTTGTAAAACGAGAGATGTTTGAGTTAGATTAGTATACATGTTTCTGTTGTTTAAATATAATGTCTGTGTTGTATCTGAATGACTGTTTTAAATACAAAGTAGAGGACTTAGACAACTTAATGACTGCTGCTCCAGACTACCACAAATGTAGTGACTGAAATTGTGTATAGCCTGATATACTTACAGGTAAGTGTCCAGAATAAACAGGGTGGGATTCACCTGGTCACTAGTACTGTACTGTCACAGGAAGTGTAAACAAATAAGAAGTAACTGGCTGACCCCTGTGTTGGAACATAAGGTGAATAAGCTATTGTCTATTCAATTTAGGACCCAACAGAACACACAAACGTAAAAAATATAAATAGCACACACAAAATCACTGCACAGTGCACACGTTAAGAATCACAACAGAACACAAACAAAAATATTAATAGCAAAAACCACTGCACACGTTAAGAATCACACAAATCAAAGCAAACCAGGAAGCGTGTCTAAATTTATAGAGCCTATAACTCCCGTTGAAATATTGCATTGCAATCCAGAAAATAATTAAATAAAATACTTTTTTTTTTTTTACAGTGAGTCTTATAAAAAAAGGAGGGAGGGCTAGTCTATTCCTTACTACTAAAATACAGTGAGTCTTATAAAAAAAAAGGAGGGAGGGCTAGTCTATTCCTTACTACTAAAATACAGTGAGTCTTATAAAAAAAGGAGGGAGGGCTAGTCTATTCCTTACTACTAAAATACCTGTTAAAACGCATCAAGAGAAGCCGCTGAAAGCGTCCATCACCGAGACGGTTTCGTTTTGGTGTGAGAACAAGGTTCCCAAGACTGAAAAGTCTTTCGGCTGCATGGAGCGCTGGATGGTGTTGAGGCATTATAGTGGAGTGCTGGCTGGTGGCTGGATGGTGTTGAGGCATTATAGTGGAGTGCTGGCTGGTGGCTGGATGGTGTTGAGGCATTATAGTGGAGTGCTGGCTGGTGGCTGGATGGTGTTGAGGCATTATAGTGGAGTGCTGGCTGGTGCGCTGGATGGTGTTGAGGCATTATAGTGGAGTGCTGGCTGGTGGCTGGATGGTGTTGAGGCATTATAGTGGAGTGCTGGCTGGTGGCTGGATGGTGTTGAGGCATTATAGTGGAGTGCTGGCTGGTGCGCTGGATGGTGTTGAGGCATTATAGTGGAGTGCTGGCTGGTGGCTGGATGGTGTTGAGGCATTATAGTGGAGTGCTGGCTGGTGGCTGGATGGTGTTGAGGCATTATAGTGGAGTGCTGGCTGGTGGCTGGATGGTGTTGAGGCATTATAGTGGAGTGCTGGCTGGTGCGCTGGATGGTGTTGAGGCATTATAGTGGAGTGCTATTTTTTTTATTCTTGCGATTGCGAACTGGTGCAGGCTTTCCATGGTAGGGGCAGATTTGAGATACTCCATCACCTCGGTTTCCACAGACACGGGGGAGTCAGTGGTGGCATCAGGCTGTACATCAAAGGAAAAAAAGGCTGGAGGCGACAGCAGTGGGTTGAGGATCCGGCGTCAGGGCTACAGGCTCTTCTTCTGTAAGGGAGCAGCACTCCATAGTGAGCAGGTGCTTAATGTGCTCTCTTCTGGCTTCTTCTCTTACCCAGCGCAGCTTGAACTTGGGCAGCGAGACAGCGGCCAGCAGCGCATCCTTGGAGTCGAGAGTCGCGGCAAATCGACCTTTGATTGCCCCCACAATAAAGTCAGGCAGTCCAGCGGTCATTTGCGATAGGCCATGTTTCACTGCCAGGCTTTTGGTCATTAGACCTTCTAGCGTTGGTTGAAGCGTTCCATAAAAACAAGTGTCCTCACGCTGCAGAATGTCCAGCGCGACTGTGAAAAGCTTCGTAATGGAACAGTATTCTTCTAGAAACTGGTGTTCCTTGTTGTTCATACATTTAATCTGAAACTGTGTGCAGAGGTTATTGATGTCGGCAAGGGGCATTTCTATGATCCGTGCATAGGCGTCATGGAATGAGTTCCACCGGGTTACTGTGGGGACAATCAGCTTTTTTTTACTGATCTCAGCCAGGCACTCTGATGCTACTGTGGAGCGGCTGGCCTTCGTCCACAGTGCTGAACATTTGTCTGTAGCACTATGATACACAGCCCTCGATTCTGGATTAGATGCCAGCTATTTATCAACCTCATTGTTCGCAATAAGATTAAAGGAGACTTTAGTTTTTTTTCAACCTGGACCCTATTTTCCACACTGTATGTGTCTAAGGGACTCATCCTGACATATTTTATTCAAATTGGTCGAGTACTCACCGAGATAGCCTTGTTTACAGCTCGAGCAATGTGCTCAAACAACTATACACGAATATTATTCTCCGGGGTTTACTGTGGGACAGAGAAAATGTGCGTATGAAGAGGTGAGGGGAGAGAGAGAGAGAGAAAGGAGCACAGCACAGCGCTGATGATTGTAATGTACTGTAATGTACAGACACGGACACGTCTTAGCTGGGAGACATGTTGTTTATTCTGCCTGACTCCGCAGACCTACGGAAGCTCCGTTGGGACACGACGGATACAGAAAGCGAATCACATCAGTGTGTTAGTGTGGCGTAGTGAGACAACACACAGTATGTTACATCTCCCTTCTTTTAGCCAAAACAACACACAATAACACATGCATGAATTTCCACTCTAAACTTTTTTTTAAATCAAAACTGCTTGTTTGTTATTTTCAATTATTTTACACTAACTTAGATTATTAGACTTCAATTAGAAAAGACTATCAAACTGCAGTACTAGAATAATTAATGAAATAACAGTCATTGCGAGAACTTTACTTTAGCTAATGACTTTGGCAATAACCTGGAAATGAGTGTATTTAAAGTGCAAACAGAACAGTCACATTAAGCACTTATAGATTCAGTCCATGACATAAATCACTTAAAGATTGAGTCTATCTGGAGGTTTAACAACTCGGCCCCGCCTAGTAACATTCAGTCCAGGTGGCTGGGCTCGAGTGGGGCTCAGTGGCGGCTTGGGTGGGGAGTGGGGTGTTCCAGGAACAGCTGGAGGTTGTGACTCCTCAGCTGGTGGGCCTAATGTTTCAGTCCATGGTTCCTCCTGTACCCAGCGGCGAGGATGGTTAGCGGCTGGAGTGCTCACGCGAAGATGTTGACTGTTGCGGCGGTACTCTCTATCTCCACAGTCCACAACATAGGAGCACGGAGCACTGTGGGGTTTCACTATTACTCCAGGGGACCACTTGTCGTTGCCAGGATGTGGCTGCATCCTAACCTCATCCCCAGGCTGAAGAGCAACACGAGAATTGCCTGCTCTCTTTTGGTCGTAGTAGAACTTTTGAATGTCTTTGCTCGTGTCCAGCAGACGCTTGACATTGTGGGGGTCATATCCTCTTGGTGCAAGTAGCTCACGAGCAGTAGGCAGCTTATCACGTGGCCTCCTGCCCATGAGTAGCTGAGCTGGCGACAATCCTACTGTCTCTAGTGGAGTCGTCCTGTAATCCATCAGCGCAAGGTGTTTGTCTGGCGCTTTGCACCAAAGCCTCTTCACAGTTTGCACTGCACGCTCTGCTTCACCATTTGAGTGTGGCGTGTGTGATGTGTGATGTGTGTGTGTGTGTGTGTGTGTGTGTGTGTGTGTGTGTGTGTGTGGTGCAGATGTTTTGTGTGATATTCCATAACTCTTGCAGAAGTCTTTAAATTCCTCTGAGGAGTATTGTGGACCGTTGTCTGTGCGAAGAGTGGCGGGAATACCATGTCTGCAGAACTGAGCTTTCAGAGTCTCTATGGCGGTGCGGCTTCGCATGTCTTTCAGTACATCTACTTCAATGAATTTTGAGTAGTAATCCACAAGTAGGATGTACTGCTTGCCTTCGAACTCGAACAGATCTGATGCTACCTCTTCAAATGGCAGCTCTGGTGTTTCAGTTGGTTTGAGGGGTTGTCTGGGCAGCTTGTTCTGAAAGTCTGCACACTTGCTACAGTTTCTGACCATTTCTTCAATTTCTGCACTCATGCCTGGTAGTGCTGCACGATTAATCTAATCGCAATCGCAATCGCGATGTCAGCACGTGCGATTACATAACCGCAAAAGTATGCGATTATTATCATTTTTTCACGTCTTTTTGAGTGTGTGTGTGTGTGTGTGTGTCCTCTAACGTTACACGCGACGCAGCAAACACACGTTTCTCTGCCATCACACTGTGGGCATCAACACTAGCGGGAGGCTTCTCCCATGCACTCCCGCAAATAAGTAATGTTATGCGCAGCAAATTTACATCTTACCGAGAGGGAGAGAGAGAACATCCATGATCGCTAACAGCTAGCTATGCTAATAACTAGCTTGCCGTTCAGAAACGCATGTAAACAGCCGTGTGATCAGTGAGAACGTCAGTAAAATAAGGAGAGAGCTGCAGGTGCTTATGCAAACTAGTGCACGATTAAGTGCACAGTGGGTAATGACCCGCTGTGATGAAGAATATAGCAAGATTAACAAGGTTGATAGCAAAACACTGTCGCAGCTGCCAGCAGCAGCACCTCCAGGCTTCAACTAGCGTTTAGCCTGTCACATGACGCCTTCATGGTCCCTCGATAAAGTCTGCAGAAATATGCACGTTACCTCGCCTCTCTCAAGAAGCGTCACGTGAGTGTGGCGTTTAAGGCCATCTGTCGCTACAAAAGAAATAAACGGGGTGTATTACTGGACAGACATGTAACTAACTTTGCCAGTCTGAGCCATCTTCTATGTGCTGTAACACAGTGCAGTTTCTATTTTTCTGGTGTTTCTTTTTTACATGTTTGGGACAGGCAAATGTCTCAAAATGTTTTATTTTTTTGTAAAGATAATTTTATTTCAAATTGTTTTATTTATTTAGTTTTAATATATTTTAAATTGTAACATATTTCATGTATTTTAGTCTGTGATACGTGAAACCGTGGTATTTTTGTCCAAGGTTATCATACCGTCAAAAACTCATGCCGGCACATCCCTAGATACCTCTTGTTTATTATATCGCAATCACAATCGCAATCGCAATATTGTCCACCCTAATCGCTAATCGCACCTTTCCCCCAAATCGTGCAGCACTAATGCCTGGCCAGTATAGCACTTCACATGCTCGCTGTTTGCTTTTCACCATGCCTAGGTGAGACTGGTGTATGAGCTTTAGCATGTGCTCACGCATGGTGGGGGGCACTACTATACGCAGTCCTTTATAGATCATTCCATCAGACAACACTAGCTGACTTCTTGAGTCCCAATATGGCTGAACCTGAATGGGCACTTCCCGTCTGTGTTCAGGCCAGCCGTGGTGAATTGTCTGCTGGAGACAGATTAGCTCTTCTCTTGTGCTGTCTTGCAGCTCTGTGTACTTCTGGTCACTTACTGCAACGTAGTTGAGCATGGAGACACACTCTAGTCCGCTTAACTCTGGTGTGCTCTCTGGGAGCTGTGCTCTGGATAGTGTGTCGGGCAGCTCCATGTCTTTTCCTCTTCTGTACTTGATTGTCAAGTCGTACCACTGCAGCGACAGACGCATTCTCTGGATGCGCATGGGAGTGGCCAGCAGTGATTTTTTAAAGATATCTTCGAGTGGCTTGTGATCATTGTACACTGTGACATGTGTTCCAAATATGTAGTTATGAAACTTGATGCATGCGTGCACAATGGAGAGCATCTCCTTCTCGATTTGCGCATAACGCATCTCTGCGTCAGTCAGTGACCTCGAGGAGAATGCTATTGGATGACCGTCCTGGAGCAGAACAGCTCCTAATCCACTGCTGCTTGCATCACTGTATATCTCAACAGGCTTTGCAGGATCAAAAAACTTCAGCACTGGAGGATGCGTGCACAACTCCTTGAGCCTGTCAAAGGCTTGCTGCTGAGCTGGCTGCCATGCAAACTCCACGTCGTTTTTGAGAAGCTGACGCAGCGGAGCATCCACTTCACTGAGGTTTGGTATGAACTTTGACAAATATGTTACAAAGCCCACAAAGCGTTTGACACCTTCTTTGTCGGTGGCGTCATGTACCGAACCGCTTCCACTTTTGCAGGGTCTGGCTGTAGACCAGCAGCTGTTATCAGATGTCCCACATACGGCACTGATGCTTGTCGGATGTGACATTTGTGGAAGTTGAGTCTGAGATTGTAGCTTGTAGCTCTTGACTTTCAGCCACTCTGCGGAGGATTGCATCGTGCTCCTGGACTGTGGGGGCTGCTATTAGGATATCATCCATGACACTTACTGCTCCAGCTATGCCCTCAAGCATCTCATCCATGATGCGCTGGAAGATTTCTGGGGCGCATTTTATTCCAAATGGGAGTCTCAGCCATCTAAACCTTCCTATCAGAGTGTTAAAGGTTGTCAGAAAGGATGAGGCTTCATCCAGTTCTATCTGCAAAAATCCTGATGTAGCATCTAACACCGAGAATACTTTAGCATTAGGTATTCTTGAAACCACCTCCTCTATGGTGCGCATTGGGTGGTGTTCCCTTTTTATGACCTGATTTAAATCACTTGGATCTATGCAGATTCTTATTTTGCCATTACGGACTACGGCTACCATAGAGCTAACCCATTCTGTGGGCTGTTCAACTTTGGTGATGAAGCCATCTTTCTCCATCTCATGTAGCTTTTCCACTATCTTTTCTCTGAGCGCAGCTGGCTGTCGACGGACAGGGTGGACCACACCCTTTGCATCTTTATCTAGTTTGATCGTGTATTTTCCTGGCAAGGTGCCTGTGGTACGTTGTAGCTCCGGAAACTCATCCAGACCAGCTGGTATGCTTTGTGTTGTGGTGGCTACACTGCTTCGAAGTGAGTCAAGACGAGCAATAAGGCCTAAAGCGGCGATCCTCAAAGTCCGGACTCCGGTCCGCATCCGGACCGAGATGCCGTCCTATCCGGACCGAGCCCTGTAACCTACAAATCATTGATAACTTACATTTTCACGGAGCGTTTCTATTTTAACCGGCACATGCTTTTCTAGTCTTTACGGTAATACTGGTTCATCTGCCAGGAAGCTCACAGACCAATGCATGCGCTGTAAATCATCACACGTGGTGCTACTCGGCCAATCAAATAAGCGAATCGTTTCTCTCTGTTGCTTCGTTCTCAGTGGTGCTGCGAGACACACGGACAGAGGCGAGTTGAGGCGAGAGATAGTAATTTCACATGGTGTGCTCAAAAGAAACCACTCTTACACGTCCATTCATTGTTCTTACGGGCAGATCAAAACCAGTATGTCTCGTGTGAAGTGCGGTGCGATCCTGACCGGTCTATGGAAGCGCCACACATGAGCAAACACACACCAGGGCACACTCACTGCCCAACGCAAGGGCATGCGAGGTTTGCATTGCAATTGCATTGATCGACAGACCGACAGACAGATACGGAGCTCACTTATCTCAAGAGAAAAGGTTGTTTGTTGGCTGAGAGTGTTAAATGTGAAATGGAGTGAAGAAAAGGGGAAAAGCATTTCTCTTAAATTAAAGCACTTCATTTTAAGATGCACATTTTTCCAAAGCACTCTGTTGTATGTTATTTGTAAATGCATTATTTTACTTGAAATGAGAAAAGAACATTTATTTATTATAGTAGGCTAGTTATGTAGCTATAATTAATCCAGTTAAATATGAAAACTGTAAATAAGCATTGTTGATGTTTATTTTGATTTAACAGTCAGTTGTTGACATACAGACGTACTATTAGGCTACTTCAATCATTGAGTTCAATGGCACTGAATCATAGCGCAAGCTACGTTACAATGTTCCGGACCTTTGCTTGAGGACATTTTCTCTAACTGGACCTTTTTGAATTTTAATTGAGTGCCCCTGGCCTAAAGCCTCTGCTGAAGCTCCACTGAGCACATTCTCCTGTGCTATGTCCACTATTTCAAATTCGGCGCTCACTTCACACTTTTTGTATGCCATCTGTAGATCAACTGCAGCTACAGGCTTAATCTTATGATTAGTATACGAGCGGAGTACCCTGCTCGAGCGTTTTAGCTCACCTGTGTGCATTAGTGACTGATAGCTGTCTACGGTTAGTGTATTACACTTAGCGCCTGTGTCGATCCTAAACGGCACTTGCTGAGACAGTATTTTTAGGTTTACAGTCCATTTATCATTCTCCGGGCTATCTGTCTGTTAGATTTATATTCAGAATTTCGTCATCCTGATCTGGCTCAACACTCACAGAGCTAACTGCACGCTTACGACACACTGCCACCCAGTGGTTTGGTTTGTGACAGTAGGAACACTCTGAGCCTTTAGCTGGGCACTTCCCCATGTTCCACTTATGCTGGGGGTCTCTCCCACAGCTTGTGCAGCTTCTCTGTTGGTTTTCTCAAGATTCAAGATTCAAGTTTATTATTTGTCCCCGAAGGGCAATTTGTGTGCAGCAGACATAAAAAGCATAGCGAATACATGAAAAAACAAAACATGAACAAATTAAAACAAACATGGAGCATGGCAGCAGTTTTCCAGCAGAAAAAGGATCAAGTAAACACAGGATAAAAGTAAAATAAAAACAAAATAAAAACACACCTCAGGGGATCTGTACGATGTACTTAAAAGTAGTAAAGACACGTACAATGTACTTAAAAGTAGTAAAAGACACGTACATGAACTTAAAAGTAATAAGAGTCCAGGACTATTTGAGCTCACATAAATAGGTAGGTAAAAAATAAATAAAGATATATCTCGAATATAAAATATATAAAGAATATTTATAGCAGCAATACCTACCTAAGAAGAGAGACAAGGAGAGAGAGTGCATCATCTCCTCCGCCCAGCAGCGTTTAAGCTGCACGAGAGACAGAGAAAAGAGAGCGAGACACAGAGAGAGAGAGAGTGCACTATCTCCTCCTCTCAGCAGCATTTAAAGCTGTGATGGAAACAGGAACGAAAGACAGTTTATATCTGTTTCTCGTAGCCCTTGGAACCTTTAGCCGAAGGCCCGAAGGGAGCAGCACATACTCTGGACAGAGAGGATGAGTATCGTCCATGCGAATGGACATGGCCTTTTTAAGCACCTGTTTGTTAAAAATGTGGTCCAGGCTACTAAAATTTACTCCGGCTATTTTTGATGCCGCTCTCACGATCCTCCCGAGAGAGTTCCTCCCTTGAATACCAAGGTTTCCATACCAACAGATAATAGAGAATGAGATTACAGACTCGATATAGGCACAATAAAATAGTTTCATCAGAGTCCTGTCAACCTGGAATCTAGCAAGCTTCCTTAGGCAAAAGAGACGTTGTTGACCTTTTTTGCACAGCATTTCACAGTTTAGATCGAACTTCAACTTGCTGTCAAAAATAGTGCCAAGATATTTATAATTGGTCACCAAGTCTACTGGTTGCCCATGGACAACACTGTTCTGGGGAACTGGGGAGGATCGTCTAAAATCAACACAGATCTCTTTAGTCTTTGAGACGTTAAGTTGGAGGAAGGCTTCTTCACACCAGGACAGAAAATCATTTAAAACCTGGCCATGACCGACCTCATCCCCATCAAGCAGGCTGACAATAATAGAATCATCAGCGTACTTGATGATGAATCTGTCGGCATGACGGCTAAAACAGTCATTTGTATACAGAATATACAAGAAGGCAGACAAAACACACCCTTGTGGTGAGCCGGTCGAGGATGTTAAGAAGCTGGACAGAGTTCCGTTTACTCTCACTTGTTGTGATCTATTTGTGAGGAAGTCCAAGATCCATCCAACAAGACCTGCGTCTAAGCAAAAAAGGCGTACAAGTTTCTCAACCAAAATGTGAGGCTGGATCGTGTTGAACGCTGAACGCTGAACGCTGAACGCTGAACGCTGGAGCCTTCTTCTGATACACAGGTTTCGTCTGTCCTTCATTGTACATTTTCTTATATGGCACTGTGTATTTCGGCTTAACAGATACTGCTGAGACTTGTGAATCCTCTTCTCTGACGATTTTTATCTGTTTCTGTGACATTTCAAACCGCTGGGGGATTTCTATATCTTTAGGTAGCGTTAGCTCCTCACCTTTATCCAACAGTATTTCTTGGACACGTTTTTCTCTAACTCCCGCGATGATTGCATCAACTAGCATGTCGTCGGGGTCGGGGTACTCACAGTCCATGAGAACGAGTCTCAAGTCCTTTACAAAGTTGTCGAAACTTTCACTTGGTCCTTGCTTCCGTTGCTTGAAACGATGCCTGGCTATCCGCTTGTTTTTTCTTGGCCTGATGTAGCTGGCAAACTTGTCCAGCACTTTAGACGGATCTTCTCTCTCGCCATCAGCCCAGGCTAACGTCTTGTAGATTTCTCTACCTTGCTCGCCGACCCACGTTCCTAGCCAGCCGGCTTGCTTCTTAGCTTCTAGCTCCGAGAGCGGACCCTCAAAGACGAACGCGACGTGACTTCTGAATCTCTCAAACTCTTGATACAAATCAGGAGCCTCCCAGTCGATCTTGGGGTGTTCAAAATGCGAGTATGCCATTTTCTCTTATTTTTCGCTGTTTCAGACAGACTTCTGACACCATGTAATGTACTTGACAGACATGGACACGTCTTAGCTGGGAGACATGTTGTTTATTCTGCCTGACTCCGCAGACCTACGGAAGCTCCGTTGGGACACGACGGATACAGAAAGCGAATCACATCAGTGTGTTAGTGTGGTGTAGTGAGACAACACACAGTATGTTACAGTAACCATGTTGTAAACATCGTTGCCATGGTTCTCAAGTGACGGACAGTGAGCAGCGGCACTCTCTGAGGAAGGGAGGCGGGGCCGGGGATAGGAGGCGGAGCTCTAGTCGCCTCCGGCGATCTAAACCCGAAGTTGAAGCCTCCTCAGCCGGGTACCACAGCGAGAGTAGGCGGGGCTGGGGCCAATCAGGGGAGGGGAATTAGGGCACTAGGACCAATCACATTGCAGGGAGGAGAGTAGCTTCTGTATAAAGTGACTTGCACCAAGCTATGTTGACTAGAAGAGCTAGAGAGAAATAGAGTCTGTGATAAAGCTACCTTAGCCTTGTCGCTAACATTAGCTTTCAGTTGAGTTCTGACAGTTTGCTAACAGTCTGGTCTGCTCAGTTCCCACAGTGTGACAGACTATACAGACTAAGGATAATGCAGGTGTTTTGTAACACATTGCTTACTGTCAAAAATTCTATGAAAATGACAGAATCAACTGTGTTTATTCTACTTCCATTACTTTCTGAATTCCCAGGTATCATTTTTAGCCATCAACCCAGAAGACATAATTGACATTTAAAAATGGCCAACTGTTACCATGTGAAGTGCTGTAGTTAACTCATTGAGTGCCAAGGACGAGTATGTTCGTCAATTCAGATACTAACGTAGAGTGCCAAGGACGAGTATGTTCGTCAATTGCGTTTTTTGACGGTGGGACGTGGATCAAAGCCTCAGGCATCTCCTGTACAAATATTGTAGCTATTGAAGGTGTATAACCTATTTTACGGACTCATTAGGTGGCGACGGTGCTCTCCAGATTAGAGAAAGGTCCGGAAAACAGCAGGAAAAATCCCCGTGATGAAAGAGAAAGCGCTCATGCTGCAGCCAGAGCCATATAGATTGCTCTGTCTGCAGCTGACGTTGGCTGCGAACAGCAGTCAATCCGCGCCCACAACTGAGCCCCTCTGCCTCTGTCTGTCTGTCTGCATAGTTTCTCCACACGATTAGCCGCCAGAAAAGCAGCACCCGACGCCGAAGGGCCAAACCATTTTCAGCAGTCCGGTGTGGCTTTTCCTTGTCGCGCTGGGAGCCGGCGCACAAAAATGGAGCACTCCGAAAATAGACGCTGGGTGCGTGAGGCTGTGTGTTAGTGTGGGGAGGAGTTTGCAGCTGAGGGGGGGAGAGGGGGGTGGGGCACGCAGGGCACCACACAACTACACCACGTCACTACATCAGAAAATATTATCTTCAGAGTCAGTGAATGTGCTTGAAATGCTTCATTTCACAAAAGGCGGAATAACTCAGCTTCTAATTTGAAACGCCTGTATTTGCTCAAAACAACCTATCTTCTCCGGCTCATAACTAAAGAACGGAAAATGGTATCAATAAACTTTTTTTTTGCTGATGATACAATAGAGTCAGCTTGTTCTTTGTGCGTGTTCGGTGTTTACATAGTAATATCACACAATATTCTGTGGGCCTCGAGAAATCACTGAAAACGCTCTGAAACTCTGGCACTGGGAGCGTCCGTTCTCCAAAAGTGGCTGGCACATGAGTTAATACCAAATCAAATTCAAATAGGAACAAAACAAATTCTTCATTACGCCGGGGACTATTTTCTGTGCTACGGAACTACTTTCCTGATATTACGTTCAGCTTATTAATTAAGTTGTTTGAGGAAAAAGTACGATGCACCGGAAACGTGCTGCAGCACAGCTGCATGGCTGCATATTTTCATAGGATTTGTTGATGTTATTCAGTGCATAAAAAAAACACCAGTCTTATCCTTTAAAGTCCAGACATAGTGATAGTAATTAACACTTAAATGTCCATGCTGTACTAGCCAATTTACCAATGTGGCATTCAAGTTGTGTGATTGTACTGTAACTTTGAAAAGTGATGGATGCTAACTTTTAAAAACACATGGCATATGATAGATCAAGACATCCTGTGTTGCCGCCATCATTTTGATTTTGCTCAGTTCAGCATCCTCCATTATTGCATTTCTATTCTGAGTTCATTTTGAATGTTGTCACTCCTTTAATATGATCTCTCTCTCTCTTTCCCCCTTTCTTTTTTGCCTCTCTTACTCTTTTCCCTCCCTCCCTCTCTCTTTCATCTCTCTCTGTATGCGCTCGTCTCTCTCTGTATGCGCTGGTCTCTCTCTCCTTCTTTTATTCTCTCTTTTCGTCCCAGGAGAGACGTTGAAGGAGCAGCAGGCCCCTCGGCCGCTCCCTAAGCCCCCGTCATCTTCCTCGTCGTCCTCTTCCTCGTCCAGTCGGCTGCTCGACTTCAGGGTGACGATGAGCAGCATCCTCCACAGCCGCCCGCTCTCCTCCTCCTCCTCCTCTGCCTCCTCACCGGCTGTCACCATCGCCTCCCAAACAAGGTTATTATTGTTAACTAAAACTAAACTGAAACTACCGGTAGAGGGGGGGCGGGGCATTTTAGTCCACATCTAGACTGCCTGGTACAAGTGTAGCCTGGGTAAACCCATCCCCCACGTGACCTGCTCTCAGACACTGAATATACCGAAATGCTAGATTTGATCATGGACTTAACGCTAATGTTAATCAAAAACGGCCGCAGTCATAACGGTAAGGTGTGTTTGACCTAATTGAAATATTAACGTTAATGCCCTCACATTTCAGCGTGGTTACAGATAAACCTATTTAACGCTAGCTAGCTACAGTAGATTTTTGGAGGCGTTAATGTGAATGTCATGACGTAGTGAGCGTAGTATTATACTGTATATTATACATAATCCAGATGTAACCTAGCTATAGCTAGACGTTAAGAGGTTAGCGTGAATGCGACCGAGACCTGACATTACTGGCTTGATATCATTCCAGATGCAACCTAGCTAGATAAGCTCCACACGGCTGTATGAGTAGCTACAATCAAATGTATCAAGCCTTGATATCATATTCCAGATCCAACCTAGCTAGCTAGATGTTAAGAGGTAGGAATATACCGAAATGCTAGACTTGATCGTGGACTTAATGTGAATCCAAAACGGCCACACTCATAACGTTAAGGTGTGTTTGACCTAGCTAGAAATATTAACGTTAATGCCCTCACATTTCAGCGTGGTTACAGATAAACCTATTTAACGCTAGCTAGCTACATTACTGGCTTGATATCATATTCCAGATGCAACCTAGCTAGATAAGCTCCACACGGCTGTATGAGTAGCTACAATCAAATGTATCAAGCCGATATCATATTCCAGATCCAACCTAGCTAGCTAGATGTTAAGAGGTAGGAATATACCGAAATGCTAGACTTGATCGTGGACTTAATGTTAATCCAAAACGGCCACACTCATAACGTTAAGGTGTGTTTGACCTAGCTAGAAATATTAACGTTAATGCCCTCACATTTCAGCGTGGTTACAGATAAACCTATTTAACGCTAGCTAGCTACATTACTGGCTTGATATCATATTCCAGATGCAACCTAGCTAGATAAGCTCCACACGGCTGTATGAGTAGCTACAATCAAATGTATCAAGCCGATATCATATTCCAGATCCAACCTAGCTAGCTAGATGTTAAGAGGTAGGAATATACCGAAATGCTAGACTTGATCGTGGACTTAATGTTAATCCAAAACGGCCACACTCATAACGTTAAGGTGTGTTTGACCTAGCTAGAAGTTAAGAGGTTAGCGTGAATGCGACTGAGACCTGACATTACTGAAGTGAATACAAGTGACCTATATTTTTCAATCCTGTCTTTGAATAAAAGTTGTACATTGTGTTATGCTTGAAAACCATGTCTTTGCTCCCTTATGTGTTCACAATTACAACAAATCTGTATGGTTTATCTGTTGGCATTAAACCGTGGTATTTCCTTGGGTGATATTCCATATTTGTCATTAAACCTAGCTGTCCACATAAATTTGCAATGATGATCGACCACGTGAGATATCACAAGTAGCCTACTTTTATTAAAAAATAAAATGCAAAGAGAGGTTTCCTTCTCTAACTATTGGTGCGTTCACAAAATATTTACACGAGATTTTTTTTTATAAATAATAATCAATAACGTGGATAATGATGACATCTGCAGCTGCTGGACGAGAGACAGAAGAAACTACGAACGAAGATTGGAGCAGAGGAGGACATGACTACAGAGAAACTTAACCGACCAGCACTCTGCTTCAATCAATGAATGCTTATAAAGCCTAATGTTACTGTAGCCTGGATGACGTCAGCTAATGCTACCCAGCCTTCCAGCGTTTATCTTCCATAATGCATTAAATCCTAATCACAATGCGAAGACATTAGCTGATCACCACAGAGCTGCACAGACAAGTTTATCAGATAATTTCGCCGTAAAATGTGTCCAGGTGATCAGCTCTGAAGCCCCGGCTTGTATGGTCCGCTAAAATCCGATTTCGATATAGGTGTTATTTTGATCAATATTGTATAGCTGGCTAGACAGAGGAGTTTATCTGGAATCAGTGTGACAAGATCCCTGCTGCTAGCTTGTCTGCCTTTCTGTGTCAGAGTATCTAGCTACATTATCTGCATTACATGCTACACCATGCAAATATATTTCGATATAATTCAAACAATTAGCCCACTGTACTACTGGACTGTGTATTGCTGTGAATAAGTTAGATTTGATTGTGTAAAGTGTATCAGCTTTAAATATCCAATATATACAGCATTAAACAAACGACCAGCAGCATTCAAATGTGCAAAAACGTTATATTTATTGAAATGTGGTGATCTCATGTCACATTACATAATGTTATGCCCAAATGGTCTACTGCCCAGAAGCGTCACTTTACATGTTTGGTAGGGAATTATTTTAATTATGTTAAACCAGCGTTTATCTTCCATAATGCATTAAATCATAATCACAATGCTATGAAGACATTAGCTGATCACCACAGAGCAGCACAGACAAGTTTATCAGATAATTTCGCCATAAAATGTGTCCAGGTGATCAGCTCTGAAGCCCTGGCTTGTATGGTCCGCTAAAATCCGATTTCGATAACGCTAGGTGTTATTTTGATCAACAGACCTCAACCTCAACAGCTGTTTTCACTTGAATTTCCTCACGTAGTTGCATAGCCAGCTAGTAGCTAGCTCGGGAGCTATGCTTTAGAGAGGCCAAATGCTAACGGCTAGGTAGTGCTAAGCCGCTGCAGCTGTTACACGTCATTGACAAAGACGCACTCTCTGATTGGCCGATCACGGCACGACTGATGTTGGCAGTCACGCCGTCACTCATTGGCTGCGGGGTGGCTGCGGGTCTGCGCGGGTCTTTCAATCGCCCCAGAAATCGATCTGAATGGCCCGGAGTCTAGACGCTAGTGACTGGGAACTGAGAGAGCAGGTCACGTGGTGGCTGGGTTTACCTAGGCTAGTACAAGTGGTCCAATTCCGATTTTATTGCTGACATGTGGCACAGATCTGATATATATTATGAGCATGTAAACAGGAGAAAAGCACATGAAATCAGATATTCTCAGATCCGTTTCGGGCCTCAATCATATGTGGAAATGAATCCGATATGAATCGGATATCTGCCAATGCGACTTTTATGGTTTTGAAAGAGTTTTATGTCAATTGCGATTTCAAAAATCATAAAACCGGTGTTAAAATCATGTGTTAAAGTCATCCTGGAGGCCCCGCAGGGAGACGCTCAACATCGACAGCATCTTCACCCGTGAGCGGCGGCGCCGGCAGGCCGGGTACAGCCCGCTAGGCGCCCTCCCACCTGAAGACTGTGGAGCGTCTGCTGCTCAGCGAGCCTCCCTGGAAGAGGCAGGGTTCCTACGCAGGTGTGGAAAGTCTGTAGCCTGGTTCAAACCTTCCTGATCACCTGATCTCACGTTCTGTCTCGCTCTACGTATCGGTCTGGAATCCAATCTGTCCACAGCTATTTCAGTGGGCGGGAGTACTTGCCTTGACAGACAACTCCTTCAGCCAATCAGCATTGCCAAATCCAATCCAAATCCACTCGGGAAGAATGGCGTAAACGTTAAATTACATTACGTCATTTGGCAGACGCTTTTATCCAAAGCGACTTACAATAACACATTTTTGTCAGCAATAGAGCAATCAACTATGGAGCACAGTCTGTGACAACTACAACTTCTGAAGGAACAGTGGTACAAGTTTAGGTTAGTGGTACAAGTTTAGGTTAGTTGTTTTTTTGTTTGTTTTTTATTATTAAAGAAAGAGAGAGAACGAAGTTAGATCAAGAAGGGCCCAGATGGAGCCTGAAAAGGTGTGTCTTTAGTCTTTTCTGAAAGATCGGCAGTGATTCAGCCGTCCTGACCGAAGGTGGAAGCTCGTTCCACCATTGAGGTGCCAGGGACGAGAAGAGTCGAGATCGGGAGGAGCGACTTTTGAGCCCCCGTAGCGAAGGAGCGGCGAGGCGACCTGCACTGGTGGAGGAGCGAAGGGAGCGCTGAGAGGTTTGGAACCTGACCATAGATTGCAGGTACAGGGGAGCTGACTGGTGTACTGCCCTGTAGGTCAGTACCAGTGACTTGAATTTGATGCGGGCCGAGCTGGGAAGCCAGTGGAGCTCCTGGAAGAGGGGAGTGACGTGAGAGAATTTGGGTTGGTTGAATACCAGACGGGCTGCAGCGTTCTGAATGAGCTGAAGTGGTCAGATGTCGGTGGCAGGTAGGCCGGCCAGGAGCACGTTGCAGTAGTCCAGGCGGGAGATGACAAGAGACTGGACCAGGAGTTGAGTCGCTTCTCTTGTGAGAAAGGGACGGATTTTGCGGATGTTGTAGAGAGAGAACCTACAGGAGCGTGCTGTAGCAGCTATGTTGGCAGAGCAAGACAGCTGGTTGTCAAGGATCACCCCAAGGTTCTTAGCTGTTTGGGAGGGAAGTACAGTGGTGTTGTCAATGGAGATGGAGAGATCTGTAAGAGGGCAGTCTTTTCCTGGGAGGAAAAGTAGCACATGTTGTTTATTTTTATTTGTATACTATTTTACGGACTGTGTTTTTTGTTTTGTTGTTTCTTTGTGAGTGTATACCAAATTGTAAATTGAACTGGACTGACGTTTGAATATCTGCAAAGGAAACAATAAAAACTATAGTTGAAATATAGTTTTGTTGTCACTGCCTCTAAAAAGCACAGGCAGCTCTGTCCGTCAGTTATGTAAAGATGATATTGCCCTCTTCTCTCTCTCTCTCTCTCTGCAGGGAGTGTGTGATGAAGAAGCCTTCCTCCTCCTCTTCCTCGGGGCCGGCCTGGAGGAGCGTGCGGTCGAGGAGCAGTGGAGCTCTGCTGCACGAGTGCAGGGGGAATTTGGGTATGGCACAGCGAGTGTGTGTGTGTGTGTGTATTGGCGTATGTAGTGTCTATTGAGTGTTTGTGTGTGTGTGTGTGTGTGTGTGTGTCTTCCAATTTGCCTCAAACGTCGACTTGGACTCAAGTATGAACTGATTAGATTTTGGGCGTCGAAGGTAACACTTCAAGGTCACTGTGACCTCATGAACACCATTTTCTAGCTCATTAATGCGATATCTCAGGAACGCCTTGACGGAGTTTTCTTAGAATTTGGCTCAAACGTCCACTTGGACTCAAGGATGAACTGATTACATTTTGGTGGTCAAAGGTCAAGGTCACTGTGACCTAACGAATGAAATTTCCAAGCTTGTTCATTATCATTAAAACTGTGGTACCGTGATTACAGCGCTTTGAAAAACATGATAAATACTGTCCATCATCAACCTAAGTTGGCAACTGTCTCCCAGATGCAAACGCACAGCCTTGGTGAAATGATTTCACTGAGTGTATTACCGGTAGTACTTTTTGAACATTTTCAGCACATTTTAACAATACCGTTATAATACTGATGACGGTGATAATTTTGGCCACTATAATCGTGATATGAAATTAGTCACATGGTTTCATCATTAGTACACAACTATAAATAGTAGGGATGGGCGCGAGTACTCGGGTACTCGAGCACTCGTTCATAACGTCAGTATTCGAGTAACGTTTCTGCTGTTCGGGTACTCGCCCCACTCCCCACCCCTTTAAAAATGGTACAAGATCTACGCACGCATCGTCATGTGGATCTGGCAGCAACCAGCAGCAACTGCACGGCCGGTCTCGCTGTGTTTCCCTCCCATTCAACGAACACGCCTGGGTTTCTTGTGACTAAACTCTATCAGGCGTCAAGTCAGCCAGAATGTACCAAGTACGTCATCCGCTTTGTTGCTTTCAAAATAAAATGCTTATTGTAACCTTATTTATTTGAGTAATGCGTTACAGCCACAGTTTCACGCCATATAACATCACAACGAGTATTTTGATACAAGGATGCTGCTTCATTCATTGAAATACCTTTTCTCCTCCAACGTGCATCAATAAGCTATTTACTTTTGTTTGAGTAACATTATTTTGAAAGTTTTAACCGGAAGTTTTCCAGCTCTTCCCGAAAATGGTGGCTGGAGATATTCTCCCGAATGAGAACCACGCTTCTTCATAGCGCACGCCCGATAAAACTCATTCAAAACATTGCACTAGTTTACTGACTACACTGTCGTTTCCCATAACGTGAGTCACAAGAAATGTGGAGAAATAATCACTTTTTGGGAGACAATCGCATCATGGTCACTACTATCACTATTCAGCAACAATGGACATGTATTGGAAATCAAATGCCTTCGCTTGTTTCACAACTTGTCTGCTCCAAAGCGCTAATCCAACCATCGGAGATACTGTCTAAAGGTAGGCTTTAGATGTTAGCTTAGCGTCACCTAATATCACAGTCAGTCCCTCTCCTGACAAAAATGCTCCAGGTAGCGCTTTTTCCATGCAAAAATGCAAACGTTATGTGTGAACAGCCCGATACACAGCAGATTACCCCAGCTCAGTCATTACCATAGTAATCACACAGCCCGCGCCCCCAGCGCGAGTACTCGAGCACTCGTTCATAATAGAAGGAGAGTACTCGACTAATTAAATTGCTTAAAATGCCCATCCCTAATAAATAGCAGGAAATAATTTGCTGGGATGGATGGAGGGAGGGCCGATGGTTTATGCATACATGCAGAAGGATTAGGATGTCATAAAAGTTCATCTCTAACGTAGACTCAACTTAGTGAAGCGTAAAAAAAAGTCATTTGAAAATCCAAACTCTGTTCTGTAAATCTACTGTATATTATATACTGCTTATATATACTGCTTATATATACTGCTTATATATACTACTGTATATTATATACTGCCCACCTTTTCTAGATGCAATCCTCAGTTTATGATTATTAATCACCATTCAGGTCCAGACAGACAGACAGACAGACAGACAGACAGAGCTTTGGTGGGTATATCTCTTACTCATCTCTATAGTATATTTGTGTGTGTGTGTGTGTGTGTGTGTGTGTGTGTGCGTGCGGCAGCGGGCACGGGCCGCAGCGAGCTGGACGAGCTGCAGGAGGAGGTGCTGAGGAGAGCCAGGGAGGATGAGCAGCAGAGGCGGCAGGAGAAGGAGAGAGAGGAGGCGCTCGGCTTCAACCCCACACCCAGCAAATACCTGGACCTGGACCAGCTGCAGAGCCAGGGTACCATATACACACACACTAGTGCAGTCGCCACTACTGCACTTCAAGTCCATGGCACACCAATAAAACATTGTCCAACAACTGCCAACGGATGTTGGAAAATGTTTGGTTGGTGTACCATGGGCTAAACACAGACAAACAAGGGTTGAACATGTGGAATCTGACCAAACATCTCCAAACAAGGACAGACAGCCATGATGGCACACCGAACAAACATCTGTGTTTGAATGTGTTTGTTCTAGATTGTTTGATTGGTGTGCCCTGGGCACCAGTGTATGAAACTGAGACCTTTGTGTTGAACACCACTTTTATGATTTTTGAAGCGTAAATGCGATCCCCCAAAATTGCGATAGCCAGAAAATGCTTCAAATATCTTTTTCTTCTTCCCCGCCCCCCAATTTGTGAACATTATCTTGCTGAACACAAAAGGTCTCAGTTTCATAAACGTTGTTAACCACAGACCTTATTTCAGGCATCTAACCAAAATCCCCAATACAAAAATCCCATTGACTTCCAGATGAAGGAACCAGGCGATGCTAACTCATTCCTGTGCCACTCCATTGACTTTTCCACGGCAGCCATTTTGTGTGTAAAAGCCAGACCAGTGGTTCTCAAATGTTTTCACATGAAGGACCCCTAAACTGACAGAAATTACACCACGGACCCCCATTTGATAGGATTTTGTCCCCCATATGATAATAAGATGGATGCTTTCAGATGTTTCATTACAGAAAGTGTATAAAACCCATGACCCATTCATATAACAATTCTTATCATTTGCATGAAGTAGGACCATCTCACTCAAACACATCTCAAAATAAAAGTGTTCCAGGTTATTGGACAGAGCTTTTTTGTGCAAATACAATGAATTAAAAATAAAATAAAATCCAGTAGCCTATATCCCACAGCTATCATGCATTTACTTTTCCAAAAGAAAACAGGTGCAACAGAACATCAAAATGTACAAGGACGAGGAGTTTATAGCCTGGCTCCAGACCACTCCTCTTGAGTAGAAGGGGAAATTAGTTTATGAATTAACAATCTTCAGTCTGAATATCAGGCGGAGTTACACAGTCCGAAATGTCGTATGCGTTTTTTTTATCTGCCATCCGAAAAAAGATCGTCACACACAGAGAACCTTGCACACCGAGTCCGATGCTTTTATTATTAAGTTTGTCGTTCTATTTGCAATACGAAACAAATAGTCTCTCCTGTATCCACGTTACAACATGACTGACAGGCTGAGGCAGCAGCGCTGATGTGGAATGGAGAATGCAGGTCGGGGAATGGTTATACTGGACACAATGCTCACGTTCACCTTGCCAAGCCGGCTGTGCACGGTGGCGGGTTACTGGAGCACCGCTTCCCGGGTAGAGAGAGCAGAGAGAGAGGGGCCAGTGAGGTGACCGAGCCGCTCAGACTGGACTCCAGCCGAGCAGGACCCGGCCGCACCTCTGTCTCCACGGCTTATTTTCAACTTGCATGTGTGACAAACTGCGAGCTTTGTCTTCTTCACTGATAGTGAAAAAATTCCACCACGAGGAAGGTATGCTGGTGGGTGTGGTGACTTTTATGCTTGGTTACACGTGTGAGTAAAGGACGTGTCGTTTTACCTACATCTGTGAGAACAGGGGCATTTGATGACGTAGATCACCCCCCCCCCCCCCCAGTGACACGCAGATCGTTAAGTGTTTGAGAGTGACAGTCTGTCTGTCTGGAGATGTGAATGATTTGATTTTCAGGGTTTGTGGGCAACAGGAACAGTGCGCGCACGGGAAGTGACCAACGGGGGGAGGCTAGTCTGGGCACCTTTCACCCCACTTTTTCTCATGGGGGTGTAAACCAAGGAACCGGAAATAAGTGCACCAAAAAACTAGGGATGGGCATTTCTAGCAAAAACACTATTCGAAATTCGCTGGCCAAAGTCGACTTTTAATCGAAATTCGGAAAAAAAATTAAAAAAATAAAATTGTGAGTGAAATGTTCCATTGTCTCCCCTGATTCTAAGTCTTAAGGCTTTATTAATTAATAGAAAAAGCTTCTGCTGTGGATTTTTAGCTCAAACAAGCATTGCACCACTGAAGTAAAGAACATTTTACATGACATTGACATTTTTGAAAATAAAAAACAGTTTTTACAATCATGAGTGGTTCATTAAATATTTAGTAGGCTCAGGTCTGAGTGCCAAAGGGGTGCCAAAGTCACCCCCTCTCCCTCTTCATGGGATTTCATCCGCCATTCATTTTTCCATAAACCTTGCTTAAAATGCTTATAAAAAATGTTTTACTTGCTCAAACCAAGCGATTCGACTATACTTAGAATCAGGGGAGACAATGCAACATTTCACTCACAAATTTTTATTTTTATTTTATTTATTTTTTTACTTTTTTTCTCGAATTTCGACTTTCAATAATAAAAGTCGACCTTGATAATAACAACGATTATTTGGAAATTCGATGCCCATCCCTACAAAAAACGTCTTTGTTGCCGTTAGCTTGACGCGGCGAGGTTACGTTAGCTAGAGCCTGAAAAGAACAACAACACAAGTTGTATAGTAGCGTTAGCACATTTCTAGTCACTGCCGAGGAAGGTTTCTGGAGAGCCAAAGACAATGGAGTATTCGCCATATGAAATCTTATGATCAATGTCCATGTCTTTCCCAGCACAGGCAGCAGAGATGCTTCAACTGTTGTACTCGATCCTCCATTATCGATAACAGCGGACAGACAACTAGCGTTATAACTATTCCATCAACTGGCCATTTGTTTGAAAAGTAAAGCTTCTGTATTGGCTTAAAATATGTGAGATTGTGAATCCGAAATGTTTCTACAAGAACTTATTCAAAAACTTTGTTCGGTACGTCCATCTTTTGTTTTGTTGTTTGCCGTTTTATTTTCTGATTCGTTGTGTCTAATTGTCAAGTTAACACGTTAAGTGCCATAGCCGAGATAATTCGTCTTACATAATCCAACGCTTGAGTGCCAGAGCCGAAATAACTCGTCTTACGTAAACATTTTTTTTTTTTGACGGTGGGACATCAATCAACCCCTTTTACATCTTCGAGATAACTATTGGAGCAAGAGCATGTGTGTAATCTATTTTACCGACCACTAAGTGGCGACAGAGACAGAGAGAAGCCACAGCCACGGGACCCGTGGACCAAAAGCAGCCGCCTCCCGCGGAAATGGCTTGGCGATTTTACAGTCAGAAGCCCGGAGACACACACACAGAACGGACAGAGATCCCCTCCCCCCAGAGCCGCGGAGCAACGCGCGAACACACACACACACACACACACACACACACACACACACACACACACACACACACACACACACACACACCGCGGGAGCAAGCCATTCAAGGAAATGGCGAGGCGATTTTACAGTAATCCATTTCAGACTCGTCTTGCCCGAGAGCGGCCGCGCGCAGGCAGCAGCACACAGAGAGCGGAGAGCGATTTGCAAAATAGATTATAGGTGAAACACACTTTGAAACACCTCAGAAAGGCCAGAATCAACATCTGCCCATCGCCCACGCATTCCCCGGCCCATCTTGACTCGCACAAGGAGCGTCCGCACGCAGGCAAGCAGGCAGGCAGGCACGCAGACAGGCAGGCAGGCAGCAGCAACGCGCTTCTGACACGCCCGCTGTTAGAGCCAGGAGGAAGGAGGAGAAGACACACGGAGGGAGGAGTTTGAATGAGAGGGGTGTTTCCTGTTGTTATGGAGGAAATTACTGTTCAAAACTATTGTTTAGAATGTCTGACGGTCTTACTGATGCCAAAAATGAATGGTTAAAGTGACTGTTTCACAAAAAGCCATTTATCTCTGAATAAATTTCCAGACGCTGAAACCATGCTGTACTCAACGGCTAATATCTACATAACTACTAACTCTGCAAACTAACTCTTTTAGACAGAGAAAGCACACATTCTATTAGTTATTTTTAGATGATTGGTGTTCATGAATTCTTAACAGAAAATAATCCTCGGCTGTTGTAAAATGAGCCAGAATCGTCAAAAACACCCCTGGCACAAGTTACCTACAGGATTGAAAACATGGCTGGCACTCAATGTGTTAAAAAGCTATTTCCACTGTTACTTCCTGTCTAGGGCGGGCTCTAGGCCGGAACCAGGCAGGGTGACAAAATCACTTGTGAACGGAGGCCAGGCTCTTTCTCTCGGCGAGAAGAGCCTGGTGACGCGAGGTTAGGGGAAGGCAGACAGTCAATGGTGGGTTGAGTGACAGTAGGAGAGTGTGTAGTTTTGACCAGCCTGTCTCTGATGTTGGGGTTGCGTGCAAAGGCAATCCTTGGGGGTTCAGTGAATATACCATGAGTCTGTAGGACTCTCCAGTGTCTAAGCAGGCAGCATTTGATTTTGATGGCCAAGGGGGAATACTGTAGTGTGGCAGTAACCCTGGGCGGAGATGAGTCTGGTGTTTTTGGCTGTAGGAGAATGTCCCTATGGGAGTGGAACGTGCGTTTATAGGCATGAGAGATGGGTTGGCGTCCATAGCCTCTCTCATGAAACCTCGTTTTCATCTCAGTGGACTTGGTTATGAAGTGGCGTTTGTCGCTGCACAACCTGCACAAGCACATGAACTGGCCTGTGGAGAGATTGTCCTTGAGATGGGAGGGGTGATAGCTAGAGGCGTGTAGGAGAGTATTCCTGTCAGTGGGTTTGGGGTAGATGGAGGAGTTCAGTTTGTTGTTGTGTTTATATATGGAAACGTCAAGGACGTCTCACAGTCTAAAATTGTGTGTAGATATACTGTATATGATGTAGTCTATGACTGCCCTTTGAGACATGCTTGTGATAAGGGGCTATAAACATAACTGAACAATATTTAGTCTGCATCTTTTCTATCAGAACGTAAAGGCCATTTACACGTGGCATTACCATGCATTTTCTGACATTAGATTGCAATCAGATTGTGCTTGACCACATTAGCCTGATTTCATTTACACCTGGTGTTAACATGCATTTTTCCTTATCCAGATAACATCCAGATAACGTATTAACACCCAAAATGGTTGTGCTCATAATCCGCATAAAGTAGCTGTATCCACATTAAGAGGACACATGGCATTTACACTTGTGTTCAATGTGTACACAATGCGTCCCTGACCACCTCCGGAGGCGGTTTGGCCAATCAGATTGCAATCTATCTTCAATGTGTCTTGGGGGCGTTTACACCTGTACTTTCAAGTGGTCAAGCACACTCAGACTGCAATCTGATGACAGAAAACACATGTTAATGCCAGGTGCAAATGGCCTCAGAGCCATTGAATCTATCTACTAAACCCTATTAATTAATGTATCAGAGTGAGTGGCAATACACCTGGCAATTTAGATCGGTAACCATGTGGGCAACAAAGTGACGACTGAGAAGATCTTTCTTTCTTTCTATGTGATTAATCATTAACTCATTGAGTGCCAATGACGACTATAGTCGTCAATTCAAATAGTAACGTTCAGTACCAATGATGACTAAATTGATTGATCCAATTGCGTTTTTTGACGGTGGGACGTGGATCAAAGCCAGATCCATCTCCTGTGAAAGTATGGTGGATGTTGAATGTGTAAAAGCTATTCTACGGACCCATTAGGTGGCGACAGTGCTCTCCAGATTAGAGAAAGGCGAAGAAAAAACAGAAGAAGTCATGGGGAAACGGAAATTGCATCGGTATGCATCGATATGCATGAAGCATAACGTTAGCTGTGCCTGCAGCAGCCAATCTGCTGCCACAATTGAGCCCCTCCGTGTCCGCTGCGATAGCCCCATCCACATGATTAGTTGTGGAGTTGTTATTATTCTCAACTGGAAGCGCTGGAAGCCGGTGACAAATACACGCGGAACGCTGTGAAAAAGCTGGGTTTTCAGTGCAGAGCAAACTCAGCAGAGAGCCACCAAAGCCACCAGAGACACACCCACGGAGGAGGGGTTTGCAGTAGAGGGGGGTGGGGCACGCAGGGCAGCATACAACACCGACCCAGACAGACCCAGACAACAGGCTCGATGGACAGATTGGCAAGCTAGAATATCTGATGCCCACCAGCAGTAAATCAAGACCAGCAAGAAAGTGTAGGGTCTGCGCACGCAGGGGCCAGCGCTGCTGGTTGCAGCTAAAAAATATTATTTTACCAAACAAAATTCCTTTGTTTTCGCTGTTTTATTGAAGGAAATTATTTTTGAGGTGTCACTATATCAGAAAATATTAGCTTCAGAGTCAGTGATGTGCTTGAAATGCTTCATTTCACAAAAGGCTGAATATCTCAGCTTCTAATTTGAAACGTCTGTTTTTGCTGAAAACAACCTATCTTCTCCGGCTGATAACTAAAGAACGGAAAATGATATCAATAAACTTTTTTTGCTGATGATACAATAGAGTCTCATCGTTCTTTGGGCATGTTCGGTGTTTACATAGTAATATCACACAATATTCTGTGGGCCTCGAGAAATCACTGAAAACGCTCTGAAAGGGCTGGCACTGGGAGCATCCGTCTTCCAAAAGTGGCTGGCACTCAATGAGTTAATGCAACAATGCTGAGGCAACTCAGTTGCCCAAAACAAGTTGCCCGTTGTATCACTGCTGTCATCTCTGATGGTTTTGCTGTTATGAGCTGTGATCCCACACATCACCTTGTCTGAGAACGTCACGATGTTGAAGAGCGAGTCTCTGAGGCAGGCTTTAGTCAGCAAGGTCTGGATCAGCAAGCGGGTCACTGACCCCAGAACAGCTCTCATGTCCTCAGAGCTGTCCAGGACAAAAACCATGTTGCAGCTCCGCTTGTCCAGGAACAGTGGTATCGCTCTTATGTCAGCACTGTCACCCTTGTCACCGAGCTCGACCAGCCGGTCCAGTATCCGGTCCGCCATCTGATTGGTTGGCCATGCACGGGCCTCTGCATGGCTCTCTGGCTAATTACACGTTAAGAGATGCAGCCAGGGGCCACAACATATGATAGGAGGGCATCTCCAGTCCAACCCTGAACAAAAGGCCCTATCATATTCACATATGAAATGGGTGTGTGAGTTTAACTCATTGAGTGCCAGCCACTTTTGGAGAACGGAAGCTCCCAGTGCCAGAGTTTCAGAGCGTTTTCAGTGATTTCTCGAGGCCCACAGAATATTGTGTGATATTACTATGTAAACACCGAACACGCACAAAGAACGAGGAGACTCTCTTCTATCATCTGCAAAAAAAAGTTTATTGATCCCATTTTCCTTTCTTTAGTTATGAGCCGGAGAAGATATAGTCCATGGGCCAAGGCAAAAATCGGTACCACCTGAGGTGACCGCACGATTTTGTTATTTTTGTCTTCCTACATGTCTCTAGTTTATATTTTGGTATGATAACCCTGCCGATTTGGTAGCTTAAGGATAGTTATCACTCTGTAAACAAACCTACCCTCATATGAATGACAAAACCCTGATTTCTGTGTATTAGTCCAGATGATATGTGAAAATGATGTTCCCTTTTTCGTAAAAGCATGAAACTTGGTACGCTTATAGTTTGGGGCCCTGTACAGTTTCAGAAATTGACCCATAGCAAATATGCCTTGTGGCGGCCATTTTAATTCTGCCATATGCAAATTATGTAGTCTCCTGAACCACACATGCTAACACTGAAAAGGAGATGTCTATCCCACGTTTTCATGGTCAAGGATTACAATGATACCATATAGAACATCATAAACTGTTAAAGTGACTAATCAATGGTGAATTTGATGACGTTGTGAGAAGGAAATTACAGTATCTGATAACTGATGCTATAACTTCAAAGCCATGACCATTCTCTGGCTAAGATGTTTTGATGAGTGATTTGACTTATAGACCTTTTGTTAAAATAGCGCCCAGGTCCCTCCTAAAGATCCTGGGATTTTCCTTGCCAGATGGCCAAATCCAAGATGGCCACTGGCGCCATGTTAAAAAATTGACTTTTGACCCAGAGCACATAGAATAATGTATGAAGCCACTTTTCGGTGTAAGTCAACCACGAGGAATCCGATTCTGACATCAGTTTGACATTATGGCATAGTTTTGACCCAGAATTCCAAGATGGCTGCCATCCAGTATTGTGGAAATGTAACTTTTGAATGGGAAGGTATACTGTGCGTTTGGGGTTTACCACAAGGAAGGAGATTAACAATGGTGGATGTTTTGGGAGTCATTTCAGAATTATGTTAACTGAAAAGATGTTAATGTCAACACCCATTTTACCTTGGTACTGCTGTACCAACTACCCCCAGGATTTCTTGCATTAAAATATTTAATGAATGTATGACAAGATAACTAAAATAAGCTATTTTTATTAGCTGTGGCTATAGATTCTGAATCATCAGATTCCGCTCATTATCTTTAGCCAAGTATGCTGTGTCATACCGGTCGATCACACAGATGATAATGTATGTCAACATCACCATGGCGGGCAAGGATGATGGATGACACCTTGTGGACATAGTCCGACCACTTGTATGGGGTGCCATCTTGTGTCTGCCAATTGCTGATGGAGTTGCCATCCTCTAGATCATGCCCATGTCAACGAGAGTGATGTAGGGTTCTTGCAGCCCTACAGATTGGAGATAGAGCTTCTAGATGCGCTTGCTCTTCTGCGTCTTCCTGTATGTGCTGTAGGAGTTGAATAAGGCCACACATTCATCAAAAACACAATGTTCCAGCAACTCGTGGAGGTTTACAAGTTGACCACAACCAGGTCACTCCATCTCAGCAGCTCCTACCTTGAGTTCCTCCCCGGGTAGTCTCGCTTGCCAGACTCCCTCCCTACAATGGCAGAGTCTGGCTGCTAATACCTCCACCCTGGTATAGGGGGAAAAGGCTCCGTTCACCTTTACAACTATCCACCAAAACTATCAAGCAGGCCTGCTTTATTGCACAATCCAGATCCAACCGTTTTCAGCATGTAGCAACGAGCTAGCATTGTTGATGTTGTTGTTTCACAGTGGCACAGGCATTTGAGATAGACAGATTCGACACAGAGGGAGTGGAAACGAAATCCATAAATGGTCGCCACCAGTCAGTCAGAGCGGGTTGGAGCATGCATGCAGGGAGGAGGGTGGAAGATGATTGTGATGCTGCAGACGCAAAGTGCCGCTGTGTGTAAATTCAGCTCGAGCAGGACCCTGGCCATTTACACCAGATGCACTGCTTTGCTCGGCGCCGGTGACAACTTGTACTGACTTCCTATCTGGCTTCACACAATCACTCGCGGGTCTCACACAAAAATAGATCAGACGCCAAAACAATCTCTGCATGGGGCGAGCCGGCCGCATCACGGCTGGTCTGACTGAACGGTCTAATGTGCTAACAAGTCAAGTGCGCCAAAATAAAACTGGCTGCGCTTCCAGATGCTTCGTCACTTCAGCGTCTGGTGTGTTTGCACCTTTTCGCATCCATTTTGAGCCATGCCTCCATGCATGAGTTCAACTCCTTCCCGTTTGACCTGGCCTCCCCAACCCTCCCCAACCCTCCGCCTGTCTCTGATGAACTCATTGCAGATTTAAAATCAGCCCATGCTGCAGGAGAGGAGAAGTTGACCAGATTCTTGCAAGTCCCGGGGGCCCTATCTTCGCAAAAGCGGTACGCCGCGCGCAATGCAAATTGGGGGCGTGCACAAGCGCATGCCTGTTATAATTTTACTGGACATAGGCGTGCCACAGTCAGTCGTTTCTGCGCAGAATACGGGGCAGCACCTCTTATGCGCTAAAAAAAAGCACCTCTTACGCGATAAATACTCCGCTGCACTTGAGCGCACCATAATCTCTATGCTGTGCAGCGCAGCACAGAGTAAAATTCCTTTTGGATATGTCATTACACACGGACGTGCCACGCCAGGACATCAAATTCTGCTGCTAAAATTGGATATTGGCAGATAATTCGGTGAGGCAATCAACTATAACTCACTGAGAAACTTTTATCACATCGCAAAGAGGAAAATTTATTGAGAAAACTTGTTGGACAATGGACATTCACCTTCACCTATCCCATAGTCTCGCTGGCCAGCCTCCCCTCCCACGCAGGTCTGCATAGTGGGATTGCGATGGGCGGCGCTTAGCGGCAGTGCCCTTGGAAAATAGTTTCCAACAATCCAACTTGCCGTTTTCAGCGTGTAGCAACGAGCTAGCGTGTAGGATTCTGCCGTTAGCTTGCTAGCTAGTTAGCGTTGTTGTTTTCACTGAGGCGGCAGGGCACTATTTACAGCGACACACAGGGAGGAGGGAGCGGAAGCTGCTCTGATTGACGTGGTCGGAGCCAATGACAGAGCTTGTAATAAGCCGGGAGCAGACATCCGGCAACCACTGAAACAGTCGCTCCAATGGGGAGCAGCTGTAGAGCAGGGGAGGGCTTATCCCAGTTGCCTGTTTCGGTGGCGCCAGACTCCTCTCCCGGTAGGGAGGGGAGGCTGGCCAGCGAGACTAACATAATTATGAAATTACCCTCAAAACACAATACTTGTCATTACTAAACCATGTTTGGTAGGCATGGATTTGCAATTAAAATAGCTATAATTCACCATTGTTAATCTCCGTTCTTACTCTAAAAATGGTAAACCCCAAACACCACATAGGTATTATGTTGCCATTCAAAAGTTAAGTTTTCACGCTACTGGATGGCAGCCATCTTGGAATTCTGGGTCAAAATTATGTCAGAATGTTAAACTGATGTCAGAATCAGATTCTTTGTGGTTGACTTACACCGAAAAGTGTCTTCATACATTATTCTAGGTGCTCTGGTTCAAAAGTAAATTTTTCAAGATTGTACCAGTGGCCATCTTGGATTTGGCCGTCTGGCAGAAAGTCGCAGGATGTTTGGGAGGGGCCTGGGGGCTATTTTAACAAAAGGCCCATAGAAGTCAAATTACTCATCAAAAAATCTTAGCCAGAGAGTGGTCATGGAATTGAGGTTATAGCATCAGTTATCAGAAACTGTGATTTCCTTCTCACGTCATTAAATTCACCATTGATTAGTTACGTTAACAGTTTATGATGTTCTGTATGGTATCATTGTAATCCTTGACCATGAAAACATAGGGATAGACATCACCTTTTCTGTATTATCATGTGTGGTTCAGGAGATATGATGCAAACTACATAATTCACTTATGGGGAATTAAAATGGCCACCACGAGGCATTTTTGTGATGGCTTAATTTCTGAAGATTTACATGATGAACATGATTTTCACATATCATCTGGACTAATACACAGAAATCAGGGTTTTGTCATTTATATGGGAGAAGGTTTTTTACAGAGTGATAACTATCAATAAGCTACCAGATTGGCAGGGTTATCATACCAAAATATAAACTAGAGACATGTAGGAAGACAAAAATACAAAAATTGCGCGGCCCCCTTAGGTGGTACCGATTTCACCATTGGCCCATGGACTAATTGCATTGTATCCTTCTCAAAACACCACTGAATTCACCAAAACACCACTGAATTCACCATTAACTATTCATGTGAACAGTTTATGATGTTGTATAGGGTGTCATTGTAATCCCTGACCATGAAAACATAGGGGTAGACATCACATTTTCTGCGTTATCATGTGTGGTTCAGGAGATATGATGAAATCAGGGTTTTGTCATTTTTTGGTGGTAGGTTTGTTTACAGAGTGATAACTATCCTTAAGCTACCAAATCGGAAGGGTTATCATACCAAAATATAAACTAGGAAGACAAAAATAACAAAATCGTGCGGTCACCTCAGGTGGTACCGATATGTCAAAATTTCAGCCTTGGCCCATGGACTAATAGGCTGTTTTGAGCAAAAAGACAGGTTTCAAATTATAAACTGAGATATTCAGCCTTTTGTGAAATGCAGCATTTCAAGCACATTCACTGACGCTAGCAAATATTTTCTGATGTAGTGACGTGGTGTAGTTCTGTGGAGCCTGCGTGCCCCACCCCCCTCTCCCCGCCTTAGCTGCAAACTCCTCCCCACACGCACCCAGTCTATTTTCGGACCCTCTGTTTTTGCGCCGGGCGGCTCCCAGCGCGACAAGGAAATGCCAAACGGGACTGCAGGGATAGGTTTGGCCCTTCGGCGTCGGGTGCTGCCTTTCTGGCGGGTAATCGTGTGGAGAAACTATATGCAGACAGACAGACAGAGGCAGAGGAGCTCAGTTGTGTGCGCGGATTGACTGATGTTCGCAGCCCGACGTCAGCTGCAGACAGAGCAATCTATATGGCTCTGGCTGCAGCATGCATCGGCTTCTCTTTGATCACGGCTTTTTGCTGCAGTTTTCCGGACCTTTCTGTAATCTGGAGAGCACTGTCGCCACCTAATGAGTCCGCAAAATAGGTTATACACCTTCAATAGCTCCCATATTTGTACAGGAGATGCCTGATGCTTTGATCCACGTCCCACCGTCAAAAAACGCAATTGACGACTTTAGTCGTCTTTGGCACTCAACGTTACTAAAGCAATTGACGACTAAAGTCGTCATTGGCACTCAATGAGTTAATACAATAGTGATTTTACCTTCCACTGAGAGTTGAGTAAGGAGTTGACAATTTATTGATATAAGACTGAATTTAATTGAATTCTAAAAGTTATTAAAAGTGGTTAAAAGTTATTATAGGATTACTTTGGATGCCTTTTTTAGCCCCAATAAAATAAATAAATAAATGGCCATTGTCACGTGGATAGGGCAATGTATCAGGAGAAATTATATGTACAACAATAAGCCCGCAGCTTGGCTGCTGCGTGGCCTCGCCTGCCCTATTGGGTGTGTGTGTGTGTGTGTGTGTGTCTGTGTTGCTCACTAAATGTTGCCACATCAGTGATGTCACAAACAATGCCTCCTTGTGTGCACGTGTCCATTATGATATCACTGATGACATCATCTGTGTGTGTGTGTGTGTGCCCCCCTATGACATCACTGATCAGTCTTGTCACAATGCCTCCTTGTGTGTGTGTGTGCACGTGTGTGCGTGTTATGACATCACTTTTGACATCATCACTTTTGACATCATCACTGATGACATCATCACTGATGACATCACATCATTAGCTAATCAGCCTAATTAAAGAAGCCTTTTATACATCTAGACTCAGGCTGCACTGGCTTAATAGCTTACATGTAAATTATGTTATAATACAGCCTTATCTGTGAAGCTGAAACTTAATACAGCCTCATCTGTGAAGCTGAAACTGTTTTTTATTTTCTTATCTATTTTATACTTGTAATTATTGTACTGTAGGGTATTGTAATTTTTGTACGTTTCTATGGACTATGTGTCTGAAATAAAGACATCAATCAATCAATCAATCAATCAATCTACTCCAAAGCTCTTTAAAATGCCTTGGCCCTTATTTTATTTCTTTTCCCCTACCGATATTTTTCCTCTCTTTCATGACTATTTCATGGTCACCGGAATATTGTCTGTCAAATTTATTTGTATAGCCCAACCCAAACAGTCTCAAAGGGCCTCACAAAACCAGCGCCCGACAGAATCCAGTCCCAGTACTAAATGTATATTAGATTTGGCTAACATTGTTCTTTTCGTTTTCAGAATGATTTTTATTTACAACAGAAGGGCACAGCCATGGGCAGCAAAATGGCACCTATTTATGCATGCTTATATATGGGTTTCTTTGAAAATAATAATAATCCAGTGAACCCTTTTCATTCTAAAATTCTCCTGTATCGACGTCATATTGATGATATTTTTGTGATTTTTGATGGCACCGCAGATGAACTGACTCATTTTCATCTCTATTTAAATTCCTGCAATGATCATTTGAAATTTACTTTACAATATAGTCCTGAACGTATCAGTTTTTTGGATATATTGATTTACAAAGATAATAATCACATCCACACTGATCTGTTCCGTAAGCCCACGGACCGCAATACTTTGCTTAGGGGTGACAGCTATCACCCACAAGCCCTTAAAAAAAGTCTACCGATCAGCCAGCTACATAGGGTCCGCAGGATCTGCAGCCAGGATTCCTCTTACCTGACACAGGCTAATGATCTATCAAACCGATTTTTAATCCGTGGGCACAAACAGGAATGGGTGAATGTCGCTAGGGACAGGTTCAATCAAATTACGCAGGCTGAAAGCCTTCAGCCCAAGGTTAAAACTACAAATGCTAGTGGTGCAAGTCCCTTATGCTGCACCAAATATTCTCCACTAGGGTCCCTTTTCAGAAACGTCATCCAAAAGCATTGGTATATTGTTGAGTCAGACCCCAAACTGAAAAAGTGTTTTACTGGTGCCCCTAGACTCGTTTTTAAACGTCCCGCTAACCTGAGGGACAGTCTTGTTAAATCAGACATACACTCTCCTATACGCATAATTTTATGACTGTGCCTGATGGTAACTATAAATGTGGTGGTTGCACTCAGTGTACTTTTACACACAAATGTAAAAAGTTTAATCATCCACATACTGGCCGCAATATAGCCATACGTGGAGCCATCACTTGTAGTACAACACATGTAGTTTACCTTATTAGCTGCCCTTGTGGTTTAGCTTATGCGGGCAAAACATCAAGAGCGTTAGGCTACGCACCAGGATCAGCGAACACAGAAGTAATATCAGGAAGGGGGATGAACGCAACCCAGTGGCCGTACACTTTAAACTAGCGGGGCACAGTGTCAGCGCCCTCAGATACATTGGAGTGGAAAAAGTAGAGAAACATCCACGGGGGGGCGACCTTGAAAGAAAACTCCTCCAGCGAGAAACTTTCTGGATATTCCCTCAACACCATGTCCCCTAATGGTTTAAATGAGGAATTTGATATCAAACCTTTTCTTTAAGCAATCACCATTATGAGTGCCTTATGTAGCTATAGCCTCATTAGCCAGTTTTTAACACATTCACTGCCAGCCATTTTTCAATACTGTAGTTAGCTTCTGCCAAGTTTTTTTTTGAGGATTCTGGCTCATCTTTCAAGAGCCGAGGATTCGTTTCTGTTAGGATTTTGTGAACACACAATATCTCAAAAGAACTAATAGAATGTGTGCTTTCTCTGTCTAAAATAGTTAGTTTGTAGAGTTAGTAGTTATGTAAGCATTAGCAGTTGAATACAGCATGGTTTCAGCGTCAGAAAATTTATTCTGAGATAAACGGCTTTTTGTGAAATTCGATAGAACAGTCACTTTAACCATTCATTTTTGGCATCAGTAAGACGTCAGACATCTAAACAATAGTTTTGAACAGTAATTTCCTCCATAACAGCAGGAAACCCCTCTCTGCTTCAAACTCCTCCCTCCGTGGGCGTTCTCCTCCGCCCTCCTTGGCTCTGCAGCGGGTCTGTCACAAACGAGTTGCTGCTGCCTGGCTGCTGCCTGGCAGTCTGGATGGGGCTCGCTGGATGGGGCTCGCTCGTTTCTTGGCATTTCGGTTGAGAGCTCTGATGAAGCTCTTGCGATTCTGCGCTTATTTATGCTGCGTGTTTCAAAGTGTGCACCCAGTCTATTCTTGGAAGCCCCCACCGTTGCCACCGCTGTGCGTCAGTGCGAAAGCGAAAGCGTTTTCGCCATCCATTTTACAGTATGAGAACGGCTTCCTCGCGCTTTTCCCTGCAGTTTTGGCTCGCCTCTTCCTACTCTGGAGAGACATGTCGCCACTCAGTGGGTCGGTAAAATAGATTATACACATTCAATACCTCCAATATTTGTATAAAAGACGTAAAAGGGTTGGATCCACGTCCCACCGTCAATTTTTTTTTTTTTTTTTTTAAGCCGAGATATCTCGTCTTTGGCAGTCAACCGTTGGATTCTGTAAGCCGAGATATCTCGTCTTTGGCAGTGAACGTGTTAACAACTCTTGGATGCTTACTATGTGCAATACTCCAGCTAATCCAAGAATAATGACTTACGGTACTATTAATTTGGACTAGACATGGCTTTTGATTTTTTAATCTTATCTTATTGCTGTTTTTATTAGCATTCTAGTTGTGGTGTAACTTGTCATATTCACTGTTGTCTCTTTCTCTTTTTCCCTTTAGGCTATATTTACATTGTATTTTCTAGGCCTACTTAAATTGTTTATCTATTTGATATTTAATATTGTTGTCTTCTTCCCATTATTATTATTATTATTATTAATTATTATATCCCCCGCCCGGCTGTGATGACTTGCTTTGATTGTCTACCTGGTGACGTCTCATACGCACAGGCCTATTTATTTTCTCTTGTAACTGCTGTCATTCATTTGCCTGATGAAGACCCGATAGGGTCGAAAGCTTGCCTTCCTTGAGCGCAAATAAAAGCGGGAGCTTCCAATCAGTGTGTGGACAATTCCCTTATTTTTAGATCATCACTGATGACATCATCACTGATGACATCACATCATTAGCTAATCAGCCTAATTAAAGAAGCCTTTTATACATCTAGACTCAGGCTGCACTGGCTTAAAAGCTTACATGTAAATTATGTTATAATACAGCCTTATCTGTGAAGCTGAAACTTACAGCCTCGTGTGTGTGTGTGTGTGTGTGTGTGTGTGTGTGTGTGTGTGTGTGTGTGTGGGGGGGGGGTTATACGAGGTCTCTTATCTGAGAAATTAAACCAATTACATAAACAAAAACAAGAAAAGAACAAACAAGTTCTTACAATGCTGAATTGCAATGGACATGATCTCATGGACATCTTAGCTTATTGCATATTTTGGTTCAGTTAATTGTTCTGTAATTTCTGTTTGACTGTTCTGTGCAAGTGGATGTTTATGAGAAATGTATTGCCTCGCCAGAAGTGTCTGCAGCATAACCGGAAGTGGCCGGAGGATTTCTCTCAACTTTTCTTCCTCTCTGCTGACCCGAACTACTGTAGGCGATACTTTATTTCCTAGGATGGCGAAGGCATGACCCACGCTTGACCCGCCCTTCTGTACCTCTTATTGGCCTAGTGTCCAACGTTCATCCAATCACATTCGCTTGGCTATCCTGCGTCTCTCAGTCAGCCTACAGTCAGCCAATCAAAGGCAGATATGGGCGGGTCATATCTTCGCCATCCTGGGAAGAAATATCTTCTACTGTACCAGCAGCCAGGCAATCAGCTAGAAAGAAACAACTTAGCTAGCTATCATCCAGGTGCACTAGTCTGACACGGTTACAGCCACATTTTAATCAACGTATCTTCGTGCGTGCCAGGTAAGTGGTAAAAAAAAGTCCGCTATTTAACGACCTGTCAAGTTCACCATAGCTTTATTGACTTTAGCTTGCTAGCTGCTAACGCCGTTGTCATGCCGAGTTTTGCACCCCCTTCTCACGGGAGCGTAGTGTAATGATTTATACACCGTAAACCTAGTCAACGTTAGCTACGTTCGCTTCTGATATATGTTCTAAAACACCCGAATAAGTTTCTAGTTTATATGCTCATATCACTAACTTGAATGTGGTTTGTTGAAAGAATGCAACTATTACTGGCTAGTTTTCGGTTTAGTTCACGTTAGCTATCAAGTTGCAACTGGTTGCAACGTTAGCCCAGCTTGTTTTGAGTGACTGGCGCGGCCATGTTACTTTGTTTACGTCAGATAATGAGTGGAATAGCGTTAGATTATTTAGCTATTACATAGATACTTTTCACTTAAATATTTATATTAATGAGTGTTTTTGTGGATTGACGTTTTACGTTAGCTGAAATTACAGGTGCTTACCCTCCCTACTGCTATAGCCACAGTTAAAAAGGGAAAGTCAAGTTTATTTGTATAGTTTAGCTCTAATTCACAAGCATGTCTCAGGGGACTTTACAGAGAATGTTTCTATTTTAGCACAATCAACAGGATCGATAGACTTATATAGCATATAAAACACAAGCATAGAAGAGAAGAGAAGGATGGGAATAGACAAAGAGAGAGAGGTGAGAGTCAGAGGAGAGATACGTGATGGAGAGGAGAGAGATAAAGAAATAATGGAACAAGTCAACACAAACACTCTTAACTACTCTAACCTTAAATTGAACTACCTACTAGCCAGTAACAACCATAGAATCTAACTAATCTACAGCCTAACCTAAACCTGCCATATACTACCCTAACCTACTCTGATCTAATATAATCTAACCTTCACCTGAACTGCCTGCCTAACACAAGAATCTAGCAAATCTAACCTACACTATCCTAACCTAACCTGCAGCCCCCAGTTTTAACCCTTCATGCCTCACCCCAGGCTGGGGTGAGCCATTGTGTATCTTGGTTATGTATGGGCAAATGGGCAAAAGTTGGCGTGTCCCTAAGTATTAACATAAAATGCTTTTTGGCTCCTCAGAGGGGTGTACCACGAATGTTGTATAAGATCCAGGATCTGTCCCTTGATCTGGTTTGTCTAAACCAGATAATTGGCATCTAGCTGGATTTTAGTTAACTCGTACCATGAAGGTAGACTCGTTAAGTGGAACCAGGTTTTTCTAATCAAGCTGAGAGCTCCTGCACATGAAAATGCCCGTGCACAGGAGCTCGTGCAAAAGAGGCGTTGTTTTATAACAACTGCCAATCACAATGCAATATGGACTGCTCCAACTTCTACAGCGCCAGACACACCTATTTCCTCATTCATTGAAACCGCAAATCGTGAAGCTTTACTACTGTGTGTCAGAATAAAAATCTGCGTGGGATATTATTAGTCTGTTCCAGAATGACTGTCTAAAGTTACCACTTTTATCCACATCAGTAATTTCTTTGAAGAGCGGTTTCTGCCTCCACGTAGGCTATCTACAGCAGCTCAATTCACCCTCTCAATAAACTCAATAAAACCGGCATGTCTTTTTTGTGAGTGGAAGCAATGTGTAATCTATCTCAGTATGTATAGACCATTTAGGCTCAATGAATAATAATGATCTCATGATGTGTTTAGTCGCACTGATTGAATAATTCCTATAGGCTAATCAATAAAAAAAAGAATAATAGTAAAATTAAAAAAGGCTTCTGAACTGAATCGACACGGTACGTGCGGGCATAGATTTCATTTATAAAAAAATAGTCTATATTGTTGTCACATATATAGGCTATTGTCAGCAGAGTCGCATATCTCCATATTTCATATAATGATGCTGGAAATATGAAGTTCAATCACATCATACAGGCCAAAAGCAACACAGTTGCAGCTGCAAAATGCAGGAGTAGCCTAGATATGAATAATCTGTGTGCAGTCGATCCCATATTAAATTGCTTAGATGTAGTAGGCTATTCTAGCATACATGACCATTTCCAACCCAACGTCAGCCTCAGCTCCGTTGCGTACACGGCACTGTGCGCTTTGGAGACGTTTATGTAACCTTTTTATGCTGGTTTAGTGATATTTCTCCATTCACTATTCAGCTGCAATCGATCGGCGGGGTCAAACAACATATCTAGGCTACTTGAGAGCACTAAAATGAATATATAAAAACATATTCCAAAGTGGTAAGTAGGGCTTACCGTAATTTAAATGTAGCCTGCAACAGGTGCAAGGCTTTAGTCCTTGATTAATTCAACAGGAGCCATATGTTTTTTTTTCTTTTCTTTTTCTTTTTCATTTGAATGCAATGTATTTTTCATATGGGGACCATATGAATAGTGACTCGCTGTTTCCAGAGAGCTGATTGGTAAGCAGGTGGGTCTTTCATGTTTTTTTTTTTTTATACTTTATTTTTACATCCTTTTTTCAAGAGAAAATACACACAGGACAAACAATAACAAAAACAAAACAACAACAACAGGAGGTCAGGAGAGGTCACAAACTATGATGTGATGCAACAGTTACACAATACAATGTTACCGTGGGCCAACCAATGTAGTTGTATCAGCTAGAATATTTGCAAAAGTCACTCCCTATGGATCAGGAAAAGTGTCCATTTACTCCAAAGAGTTTCCCCTTTTTCTTTTTGTAGCCTCAGACTATAAGTCAGCTGCTCCATTCGATGTAACTGATTTACAATATTTATAAACATCTCCACCGGGGGGTCATGTTTCTGGAGCCAACATTTTGTGATGGCTTTCTTTCCAGCTGCCATAAAGATCTTCAGGAGGTATAAGTCACTTCTGGTCTTTCATGGGTTTTGATCTTATCCTCTGAACTTAACCTGCTACAAAGCAGGTTAGCCGTAGAGCATAAGTTGCTATGGTGATCTATCTCGATAAGAAGTTAACTAGCGTCGTGTTACGGCAAAACTAGGGTTAAACCTGAAGTTACCTCGCTAAGCCACTAATCTTGTTTCGTGGTACACCCCTCAGGTAACCACATCCACATGGCTCGACCCATTTCAATTTGCGTATAAAAGGGGCCGCAGTACTGGAGACGCAACGCTGACACTAAAGAACACTATCAGCAAGCATCTACAGCAGCCTAACAGTTTTGCCAGACTTTTATTTATAGATTTCAGTTCTGCATTCAGCTGTATGCAGAAACACATTTTGATTAGAAGGCTTTGTGACATCAACACAAACTGCCACATCACACAGTGGAGTAAAGAGTTCCTCTCAGATCGACCACAGAGAGTGAGGTTCAGTGGCATCACTTCTGAGACAGTTATCCTGAATACAGGAGCACCACAAGGCTGCGTCCTTTCTGCTATTTTATTTTCCTTGTACACAAATGCAATACAAATTATGAATGCAATCTGCCAATTGTATAAATATGCTGATGATATGGTGTTAGTTGGCCTTATGAAGACAGGGGACACAGTTAATGAATCTACATACTTCCACCACATTGAAGAACTTATTAAATGGTGTGAAGACAGTGCCCTTTATATTAATGGAGCTAAAACTAGGGAGCTGGTCATTGCAAGTCACCGCAACGCAGGTCAAGATTTGACATCTGTTTTGATTGATGACCAGCCTGTTGAAACATTAGAGGAGTTTAAATACTTAGGAACCTTTTTTGACTCCAATCTAAGTTTCACAGCCAACACAGAATACATCTTTAAGAAAGCGATGCAGCGTTTGTATCTAATCAGGAAATTGGATTCATACAAAATCAGCAAAGCTATTCTGGAGACTGTCTACAGGAGCCTTATTGAAAGTATTTTGACCTTTGACATGTGTACATGGTATGGGAATCTAGGAGCTAAGAACAGAAATAGACTGTCCCGAATTACAAACATGGCAAGTAAAATTATTGGGAAAGAACAAAAACAACTTGGATGTATTTATAAAACACGGGCGGCACGAAAAGCCAGACAAATTGTGTGTGACCCTGTACATCCCCTTTTTAATGAGTTCACAAAACTGCCCTCGGGACGACGCTACAGAGTTCCTGCAGCAACCAAGAACATCTATAAACAATCTTTCATACCAAACACAATAAATCTGCTAAATTCATAAACGTCAGACTCATCCACATCAGAACCATGTCCGTTATCACTGTCTAATAATGTAATGTGCTGTTGTCCTGTTGTCTTGTTATATGTTGTATTATGTACCCTATCATTTCCTGTGCTGTGTACTGTGTCTGTGTACTGTACTTTTCATGTGTGCAAGCAAACCTGTGAAGCCAAAGACAAATTTCCACATTGTGGACAACAATACATTGAATTGAATTGAATCCATAGAGCCTACGTGGACGTGTGAAAGTCATAGGCAATATTGCCCCTCCCTTTCCCCATTCAAAACGTCCATGATGTTTCGTGATCACTGGGATCCCTCCCTGAGATTGTGTTTGTGTTTTGTCCTCTCCTCTCTTAGAAGGAGGGATGTGGAAGTAGAGAAATAGTACGTCTAGGGTTCTATCTTTATACTGTCTGGAGGTTTAATCAAATGAACTAGTTATGGCTATGAACAGGCGACATTCTTATACCCCCCGCCCGGGTGAGTAGCATGGACATTACATTTTAAGTATTATGCTATTAAAAATGGAATCAACTGTCAAACACGGAATATTGCAGAATTTTCCATATTTTGGCTGAAATTCATAAAAGTAGGCCTAATTATCAAAATAAAAAGTAGATCTAATTATCGTAGTAACCTAAATGATTTCATAATTGTAAAATAGGCCTAGAGAAATGATTCAGTTTTAGATTGGGGTGTTTTGAGAGGGCGGTTGGTCTTGCGTGGGACCCTTACTGCACCTCACAACTTAGTTTTCACCTTGAGAAACATGTCTGAGAGAGCCAAGTCGTCAAAAAAAGAAAAAATATCGCTCCTAACCCCTAAATTAAAATTAAAATGGAAAAAACGGAATTTGTGAAAAAAGAAAATGGAATTTGAAAAAAAGAAAAACAGATTTCATATGGCTCTAGCAGCATCTAGCCATATGACAGTCTGTGTGAGTGTGTTTATGTGCTCTGTGTGAGGCTGTGGCCTGAGGGCTCATCCTCCTATCATTTATTATCATTGACTCCTTTCTTGTTCCATGACAATAGATAGAGCGGGGGGATTATGGAACGTGCCATGTTCACTGATGTCATGTCACTCTGTGGTGTACACTCTGTTAAAACAAATCACAGGTCTCACAGGTTGTCATGTAAAACTCAACAAATAGCTGTTTGGGCCTGGTAGTCATTTCTGAAAATATTTTATAATCATAACACTTGATTAGTTAAGTCTAGTGAAATGTCTAGTGACCAAGATCAACATATCAAGCCGATACCAAGAATGAAGAATGTTTGCTGTCAAAACTGCATTTTCTTTGGCATTCCATGACCTATTTCTCTCTCTCTCACCCCCTCTCTCTCCCCCGTTTCCCCACATCCTCATCACCTATCTCCTATCCCTTTTCACCCCCCCCCCCCTCTCTCTCTCTCTCTCTCTCTCTCTCTCTCTCTCTCCATCTGTATCCTGTCCACCCCCACCCCTGACCAGCCCATTGATCAGCAAAATGAGCAGTGGAGGGGCAGTGGAGAGCATGAAGCCTGCCAAGGTAGGGCACCTTTTCAATACAGGTACAAGTTTTGATGCGTTGGATGGCTTAATTCCTGACAATCTCCCGTCCTCTCCTCTCCAAGGTTGGCTCTGTAGTGAAGGTGATAGGGAAGGGGCAGCGCGGCACCATTGCCTTCGTTGGTGCCACCCTCTTTGCCACGGGCAAATGGGTGGGCGTCATCCTGGACGAGGCCAAGGGCAAGAATGACGGCTCCATGCAGGGCCGACGCTACTTCACCTGCGAGGAGAACCACGGGATCTTTGTCAGACAGTCTCAGGCAAGTGAAGTGAATGTGTTGTGGCATAAAGAAAACGCTTTATATGGATACACACACACTATGGTTGGGCCACATAGTATACATCCCCCATCATATATATATATATCACTGATCCCCAGTGTTTCACATTAATGATAAGTTTGATGATTTCAATTGAAAAGTACCTAAATTAAATTAGTTTGCATTGTGTTTGAGAAGTGGCATATTTATAAGCTTATGTAGGTTATCAAACCACTAAGTACAGAGAAGAAGAAATCTCATTACTATAATAAGGCGAGGGCTCCACAATTGCGCATGCGGGGAGTGGGCGATGTGAGCGGGCGCGAGCGAGGCACGCTATAAGCGCTATAAGCTCAGGAGAGTGCGATATTTCTAGTAAGAATGACTTGTCCTGACTTACTTATTGGACTTAACAGAGCTAAACTACCAACATTTTAGAGCCCGGTGTGCTGATAATGTCTTTAACTCATTGAGTGCCAGCCACTTTTGGAGAACGGACGCTCCCAGTGCCAGAGTTTCAGAGCGTTTTCAGTGATTTCTCGAGGCCCACAGAATATTGTGTGATATTACTATGTAAACACCGAACACGCACAAAGAACGATGAGACTCTCTTCTATCATCTGCAAAAAAAAGTTTATTGATCCCATTTTCCGTTCTTTAGTTATGAGCCGGAGAAGATAGGCTGTTTTGAGCAAAACGACACTTTTCAAATTAGAAGCTGAGATATTCCGCCTTTTGTGAAATGCAGCATTTCAAGCACATTCACTGAGTCTGAAGATAATATTTTCTGATGTAGTGACGTGGTGTAGTTGTGTGGTGCCTGCGTGCCCCACCCCCCTCAGCTGCAAACTCCTCCCCACACTAACACACAGCCTAACCCAGTCTATTTTCGGAGCGCTCCGTTTTTTTGCGCCGGCTCCCAGCGCGACACGGAAATGCCAAACCGGACTGCAGGGAAAGGTTTGGCCCTTCGGCGTCGGGTGCTGCCTTTCTGGCGGCTAATCGTGTGAAGAAACTATGCAGACAGAGGCAGAGGGGCTCAGTTGTGTGCGCGGATTGACTGCTGTTCGCAGCCAACGTCAGCTGCAGTCAGAGCAATCTATATGGCTCTGGCTGCAGCATGAGCGGTTTCTCTTTCATCACGGGGGTTTTTCCTGCTGTTTTCCGGACCTTTCTGTAATCTGGAGAGCACTGTCGCCACCTAATGGGTCAGTAAAATAGGTTATACAGATTCAACATGCCCCAAAATTTTACAGGAGATGGATCTGGCTTTGATCCACGTCCCACCGTCAAAAAACGCAATTGACGAACATACTCGTCCTTGGCACTCTACGTTACTAAACCAATTGACGAACATACTCGTCCTTGGCACTCAATGAGTTAATGTTAGTTTAAGTTCTAACAGTTGGTTAACTTTTGTCGCATGATTTGGAGCTTACTCGCAAAATATTGTGATCCACATTGTTGGCAATGTTGCTTTGTAGATGATGCAGTTCCACCCTGTGATCAAAGCAGGACTTTTTAGGGCTTTATACAGTAGTGGGTGTTCTTTTACCAGGGCAGCTATCTATACTTGTCCTACACCACAGTAAAAACCCTTAGGCTATGTTCACACAGCCATCCTTAGTGCTTGAATCTAATCTTTTCCCCCCTAAGTGACTCAGATCAGTCTTTTTCATGACTGTGTGAACAGTACAAGTCACATTGAAAGTGACTTTTTTAAAGACGACCTGGGCTACTTTCAAACGTGGTAAAACATCAGATTCGAATCTGATGTTTTTGAAAGTGACTCCGGTGTGAACAGACATCTGGCCCATATCTGACTTAATGCTTTCAATGTGACTTCTTCTTCTTCTGTTGAGTTTTATGGCAGTTGGCATCCTTACATGGTGCATTACCGCCACCTACTGTATTGCTAAAACTATAGTGCAAATACAATATCAATAAAAACTGTCAACCCAAAATGCGCCCATTCACCCCAATATCCATACTGTGGCCCAGACCAGTCGTCTAGGCCGAAGCGAACGCTTCCTTCAGCGTTTTCGTCAAGTCATCTCCCGAAATGTCTTCAATATCCAAAGATTTCCTGGCAGCGTCCACCACTTCAATGTGACTTTTACGTCATTCCAGAGCGACATTCGTCACTATTCTGCGCTGGCGGGAGGAGCGAGGGGGAGGACCAACACGCGGGCATTGAAATTAAACCGTGAACAACAGATGAAACAACATCGTCAGCTACCGCCATGTTTACTGCTGTCTTCTTCTGGGTTTATGTAGAACAGCAGTGCGCTGCGTGTGACGTTATTGTTGTTGTTCTGCGCATGCGGGTCACTTCATGTCCGTGATCTGTTCACACTGGAGTCTGATATGGGCCACTTTTAAAAAGTCTGTGTGAACAGCCACACATAAAAATCACATGTGAGCATCAAGTCAGATTCAAGCACTAAGGATGGCTGTGTGAACGTAGCCATAGTGTCTTGCAGTAGCCTACATTTTAAATCACCCAATATCAAGGCAATTTAAATCTGCAAAAAAAATGGCAAGGGAATTTCCACCAGCAAAGGATGGAATGGTCACCTCCTTTCTGTTTGTCCAGTCACCAATAATCAAACAGACATACTGTCATTCTTATGAAAAAAGTGAATGCTGTTGTAGCATGTCATGTCAGACCATGTTGTTTTCTGTCCCCTGACAGCACAGTCAGTTCAACTGCTCCAAACAAATAGAATCACATGATGAATATTTCCTTGTTCCTGCTAAGTTCCATGTTTTCTCCTCTTGTCTGTGTGTTGTCCTGACCACACCCTGCCTCTCTCTGTCTCTACACATCCAGGTGGTGGGAGAAGGCTCCAGTGCCACCTCACCAGACACTCCTGACTCCACCACATCCAAGATAGCCAAGCAGAAAGGTGGGCAAAGAACACACAGCTGTGGGGCAGATTGGATCAAACAGATTGGATTTTGTTCTGATTGTCTGGAACTCCTGCTTTTGAACTAGGGGTGCACCGATCACGTTTTTTGCCACCGATCACCGATTGCCGATCGCCTATGGGAAATATCTGCCCAACCGATCATCGACCGATGACCGATTGGCGAGGCCAATCAATCCAACAGCAGTAACTAGGCTAAATCCATTTCAAATAGAAGTCATGTGACCCTGGACTTGTTTCCATCAATATTTCCCGTTGTTTCTCCTTCGCTCTGTGTTTCTGAGCCGAGGTGCTGGGTTTCAGATTTCTCATTATATCTCCACTTCTCAACTTTGTCCCTCTTTCTCCCCTCCAGTAGGTGGCAGACTGACATTATTTTTCTCTTTAGCTTCTCACCTGTTGATTTGTCTGCTCTTTTCTTCTGAACCTCTTTGCAGACACCTGTGAACATTAAGAAGGTAGAAGTACTCAAATTCAGCACATTTGCCTTTGTCAATGTTCATCGCACTTGAGTTGAAACATATCTTTCGTATTTTAAGCGGCAGATTGATGTGATTACTTTTGCACGGGACGTGAAGACATCACTCGTGTTTCACAGATAAATGTCATTTCACCATCGGGGGCCTGTGCTACGACGCCAGATTAGTGGCTTAGCATGGTAACTTCAGCTTTAACCCTGGGTTTTCCATCCTACGACGCTAGTTCACTTCTTACGGCTAACCTTCTCCGGAGCAGGTTAAGTTCAGCAGGTCGGATCAAAATGCATGAAAGGCCCACCTTCTGACCAATTAGCTCTCTGGAAAGAGCGAGTCACCATTCATAATAAGATCCACATATGAAAAGTAGATTGCATTCAAATGAGAATCACAAAAGATTTTTTTAAACCATTAACGACGACTCCTAAGAAGTGTTGTTCGCAGGGCAATGTTTACAGACCAGTAGTATCACATACCCCCTCCCCCCCATTATAAGCATGTAGGCTACTTATTGACCATAAGTGACAGTGGATCTGTCCATATTGCATTGTGATTGGCTAGTTGTTACAAACACCTCCTCTTTCGTGGGCACAAGCTCAGAGCTGGATAGGGAAGTCCTAAATTGACAGATAACCACCGTCGTGTGATCGTTTAGCGCGATTGCCATTGTCTGGTTAAGTCAATCCAGATCAAGGGAACACATCCTGGATCTGTTTCTCTCAATAGCTAGTACAGTACTAGAGTCTCCAGGGATTGTTTAATACTATGAATTCAAATGGCTTCAAAGCTGTGATAGTGGCTGTAGAGAGTAGAGACTAACAATGAGGATGTTTCTTGTGTGCTGCTAACCTGTTCCCTTGCTTCTCCACTGGACGTGTGTGTGTGTGTGTGTGTGTGTGTGTGTGTGCGCATGTGCGTGCGTGCGCATGTGCGTGCGTGCGCATGTGCGTGCGTGCCTGTGTGTGTGCGCCTGTCCTGTCCTTTCTGCAACTCATCCCCTCTCCTCCAGTCACTCTGGCAAGGTGAGCTCGTCTACAGCAGACAGACCTGCAGGGAGCTCAAAGAGCTACATGCCAACCAGACTCAAAACCCCAGTTAACATGAAATGTTTCCAATTATTATGACAGAAAATCAGCTTTACTTACCTGCAATACATTCTGTGTTACTCTCCTATTTTGAGGGTGTTGAAGTACTTGGCAAGTTAAATCAAGAGCACCTCTCCAAATATTACAAGTCTTTTCAAAGGTTGTATTATGTTTTCTCTCTCAGTAGGATAAGAAGCACATACTTGAAATGCTCGCCTGTCAACTCAGCAGATCGCCCTTCAATCATCTCTCAAACGTCTAACTCCAGTAGACAGGGCCAGGGAAGATAGATTATTGGATACTAGACATAACACGAGTATGACAGGACAAGAACCTAGTGTCGATACAGTCAATTTGTAGATTGTGGAATGTGTCAAGTTGGTGTAGTAAATTACCAAAAGTTGCCAACAACATGGCTTTCCAATGTACTATATTGTTTTCATATTAATTGCCTTGCTTTTAAGTTGATATATATATATTCATATGAACCATGCAGTCATGTTTCAAAGCTTTAAATCAGGGGTGTAAGAGCCATTAAGCCATTCTGTTTTTTTGTTTTGTTTGTTTGGATGACACCTAGTGTCAGACCTAGTGCAGGTCAGGCTAATCAAGCCTAAATAGGTGACAGGTGCAGGGCTGGCTAGTGTGGAATGCCAGTAGGATATTGTTTTTCAACCGTATAGAACTATTTAGCTTTAGAACTACTCACACACAGTTAAAGGCCTTTATGTTTGTTTTTGATTTAAATATGGAAAAGGTCTACTTATGTTTCAGTTGATTAGCCTCCATTTAGCCTACAATTACATAAGAGAGAGAGAGAGAGAGAGAGATAGCAGAGCAAATGTTTGTTACTTTATTCATCACAAGCCCACATCTCCTCATCTCCATCCTCTACGCTGAAACTACGAAGCTGACTGTGAGTAAACTGATACGCGTTGGAACTCTCCCCTATTCTGGCATTAAAGTGGCTCAGGAAAAAGACTTTTAGAAATAGCCACTATATTAGTTGAAAAACATCCTGATACAGGACGAGTATCACTGGATTGGATTGTGGATTGGATACGGATTGATGTTGTTGGATTGGAAGTGTGCTTCATTGGCAAAACTGTCAGTGTTGGATTGCATCTGGCATTGTTTTGGAAGTTGTGATAAACTGTGGATTAAGGAAGGATTGATTGCTGTGGATATCGCAACTAAATGCCGGCCGGATGCATTGAAACTGATTTGCTATGATGACTACACACATGACTGAAGCCTGACTGAAGCCAACAGCACTGAGTTGAGAGTGAGTTGAGCTGTTCAATCTGGAGTGCTTTTATTATGAATGGAGCATTTCCCACAGTCATGCTTGGGACTGTTTTTGTTTGATGCTGTGTTTTTGGAGGATTGAAACTCAGTTATTTTTTCCTCTTTCCTGTTTTTGCCTTTTTGAGAAGTGGTGAAAATGTCAAGAAAGGGAAGTTTGGTGGACGGTGGAGGGACCACCGATGAAGATATTTTTCATAAATGGATTGGCTCTCGTAGAGGGAAGCTAAGCGTTTTAACCAGACGAATGAATGACATTAAGGCTCTGGTTGATAATGCTGGTGAAGCATTGCCTGTGCAACAATTGAAAAATAATTTGTTGGCATTTGAAGAATTAATGAAAGACTTTGCTAAGCTACATGAAAATGTTCAATCACTGCTGTTGGATGACAATGAGAAGCGGAGTGATGATTTGGACTGGTATCAACCAAAAGTTGAACATTTCAAGACATTCATGGCTAATATGAGAACTCAGATTGAAGAAATCTCTGAGCTCCCTGATGTCAGACCTCAGGATAGTATCAGCAACACGGGCAGCAATAAAAGCAAAGGATCAAAGACATCAAGTAAAGGATCAAGCAGAGCTTCTGCCTTACGTATGGAGATTGAAGCTGAGCGTGCAGCCCTGATGGTAAAAGCAGCAGCAATTGATGAGAGACGCAAATTGGATGAGGAAAAACATAAACTGCAGACAGTAGCCATGCAGGAAAAACAACTGCTGGAGGAGGAACAACAAAGGCTGGAATTAAATCGTGCAAGGGAAATTGCACAGATAGATGAAAAAAAAGAACTATTGGAAATTGAGACTGGGATTGCTATGTCCAATGCCAAACTGCAGCTATTAGGAGGACTTTCACCTCAACCCTCACTCGTAAAGACTCCCACAGATGGCATGCAGGAATACTACGATAGACGAGGCGGGATGACTCACAGAACACTTAACAAATTCAATCCTGATTCTTTCAACACCACCTCTCTGATTAATCAACAGAGGGACCACCAAAGAGCTTCTACCTCAGGCCATCATCTTAGCTCTGGCCAGGCAGGGGCAGCATTGATCAATTTCGACCAAAATGGCAACCATAATATACCAGCAGTTGCCAGCTCTGGCCAGGCGGGGGTAGCATTGATCAATTTCGACCAAAGTGGCAACAATAATACACCAGCAATGTTGCTACCAGTGAACAGCACCAATCAAGATGACATAACTGATCAGAGCGCTCTAGCTAGTGTTATGACAAGGCAAAATGAGATAACGGAGCTTCTTGTGAAGCAGCAGAAACTGTCTTTACTACCCCCCAGAGAAATCCCAGTGTTTGGAGGTGATCCACTTCAGTATCAATCGTTCATTGCCGCCTTTGAGCACAACATTGAAACGAACACAAGCAGTAGTAGGGACAGACTGTATTACTTGGAACAGTTTACTACTGGGCAACCAAGAGATCTGATTCGTAGTTGCCAGCACCTTGAACCAGACACAGGATTCAATGAAGCCAAGAGGTTATTAAAAAGACATTTTGGTGATGAATTCAAAATCACAAATTCCTACATGGAGAAAGCCCTAGGCTGGGCAGTTATTAGGCCCGAAGATGGGGTTGCATTGCAGGCCTACTCAGTGTTTCTCGAAAGCTGTTGTAATGTGATGCATGCTCTTCAGTACATGCAAGAACTCGACAACCCTTCCAATATGAAGATGGTGATATCTAAGCTGCCATTTAAGCTACGTGATAAATGGAGGTCGGTTGCATGCGAACATCTTGAACGCCATGGCCAGAGAGCAAAGTTCAAAGATGTAGTACGTTTTATTGAGCGTCAAACCAGAGTAATTCTGGATCCAGTCTTTGGAAATATCCAAGACCCACCTACATTCAATACGAACAAGGTGAGCAGAAGCCGAGGGATTGACTCCAAGCCTCAATTTAGATCTGGAGGCAAGGGCAGTTTTGCTACTACAGTCACACCTGTAGCAGCCGAACGTGCAACAAGAGGAAAAGATGGTGAGCAGGCAGTCAGTGCGAATTCTAGCGCTGCTTTCCAAAAACCATGTTTTTTTTGCACTGGAGACCATACATTGGAATGCTGTCACAAGATGGTGCTGAAACCTCACAAGGAGAAGATTGAGTTCCTGAAGGGAAAAGGATTTTGTTTTGCATGTTTAACTAAAGGACACATGAGCAAAGTATGTAAGAGGCGTGTTACTTGTCAAACCTGTCAAAAGAAGCATCCCACTATTCTGCATATTAACACATCTCACCTCCCAGAACAGAACGACTCCAAGGCTGCAGAGGCCGTAACCAATACCATCGTTTCCTCCCAAACCTGTGCCTACACTGGGGCCGGTACCGTGGACTGCAAACTTGCCATTGTACCTGTAAAGATCAAGGTAGCCAAGGGTAATAGAATAATCCAGACTTATGCCTTCCTAGACCCAGGAAGCACAGCAACCTTCTGTACAGAAAGCCTTACAAGGCGGCTGGATGCCAGGGGCAGGAGAACCGAGGTTTTGCTCAAAACTATGGGACAGCTGAAACCTGTAGGCACGTACAGAGTGGATGGATTGGAGGTGAGCGGTCTTGACAGCAATAACTTCATTGCACTGCCAGAGGTGTTCACCCAGAGCTCAATACCAGTCAGCAAGGAGAACATAACTACACAAGAGGACCTGAGGCAGTGGCCTTACCTGAAGGATGTTCATCTGACTTCTATCAGAGCGGATATTGAGTTGTTGATTGGGGTGAATGTGCCCAAGGCATTAGAGCCATGGGAGATTATTAACAGCCAAGCAAACGGGCCTTATGCTGTCAAAACATGTCTTGGATGGGTGGTCAATGGTCCATTAAGTACTAGCTTGCCCACAGATGAACAGGGTCGACCCTGCGTGACATCTAACAGAATATCTGTTACTCAGCTGAAAGAGCTTCTCATAAAACAGTATAACCAAGATTTCTCGGAGCGTGGTTACGATGAGAAACTGGAACACTCTGCAGAAGACAAACAGTTTCTCAAAAGTGCAGTAGACTCTGTAATAAGGAAGGATGGTCACTTTCAACTTCGACTGCCTTTTCGCAAAGAGGACGTGAATCTGCCAAACAACCGAAAGATGGCAGAGCAGCGAGCCGTGAACCTCATCAAAAGATTTCGGAGGGACGAGGCATTCTTTGCTGATTACAAGGGCTTTATGAGTGACATCTTGGAAAAGGGATATGCCGAGAACGTTCCAGAGGAGCAGCTGTACAGAAATGATGGGAAGGTGTGGTACATCCCCCACCACGGTGTATACCACAGAACTAAGAGAAAGATTCGGGTCGTATTTGACTGTGGTGCCTCATTCCACGGCACTTCACTCAATGCCGAACTACTACAAGGTCCCGATCTTACTAATACGCTGCTTGGTGTCCTACTTCGATTCCGTCAAGAACCTGTGGCATTGATGGCGGATATTGAAGGCATGTTCCACCAGGTTAGGGTTTCAAAACAGGATGTGGACTATCTGCGCTTCCTGTGGTGGCCCAACGGTGACACCAGTCAACCACTCGCAGAATTTCGGATGGTGGTGCATCTATTCGGTGCAGTCTCCTCACCCAGCTGTGCGAACTACGCCCTCAGGAAAACGGCTGATGACAATGAGGGCAAGGTCAGCGAGGAGGCTCTGAGCACAATTCGTAGGAACTTTTATGTAGATGACTGCCTCAAATCTGTGGCCAATGAGGAAGCGGCAGTCAGCCTGACTGGGGAACTTAGAGCTGTGTGCGCGACTGGTGGTTTCAAGCTCACCAAGTGGATCAGTAATAGTCGCTGTGTTCTAGCATCAATCCCTGACGAAGAAAAGGCCAAGGAGGTGAAGGAGCTGGATCTTGACAGAGAATCTCTTCCAGTGGAAAGAGCCCTCGGGATCCGGTGGAATGTTGAAGCTGACACATTCTCTTTCAAGATGGTTACAAAACCACAACCACTAACTAGGAGAGGCATCCTGTCTGTAACAAACTCCATCTACGACCCTTTGGGTTTTCTAGCGCCATTGACTTTACCAGCAAAGAAGATTCTTCAGGATCTTTGCAAAGTCAACTGTGGATGGGACGATGATATCCCAGGGGTTTTCACACTGGCATGGCAGGAATGGTTACGCGACTTAGACAAGTTGTCACGTTTCTACATCCACAGATGCTTCAAACCAGATAACTTTGGAAGGCTGCTCACTGCTCAACTTCACCATTTTTGCGATGCCAGTGAAGTAGGCTATGGTACAGTAAGCTACCTGAGATTGACGAACAGGGAAGCTCATGTTCACAGTGTCTTTGTGATGGGCAAAGCCAGAGTAGCCCCACTTAAACAAATGACCATACCCAGAATGGAGTTGGCTGCTGCTACTCTTGCTGTCCGCATTGACAGAATGTTGATGGAAGAGCTGGAATTGACACTTCAAAAGTCTGTCTTCTGGACAGACAGTACCTCTGTCCTAAAGTACATAGCCAATGACTCTAGAAGATACCAGACGTATGTGGCAAACAGGGTTTCCAGCATCCGAGATCGCTCAGAGAAATCTCAATGGCGATATGTCAACACTACGCTCAATCCTGCAGACGATGCGTCACGTGGTATGACAGTGGATTCCTTCCTCAAATCCAAGCGTTGGCTAAGAGGCCCAGAATTCTTGACTAAGGCAGAGACCAGCTGGCCTAAATACCCAGATCAGCCGTATGCCATTTCTGATGACGATCCTGAAGTGAGAAAAGAGGTCACTACTTTCAGTACATCCTTGACATCGAATTCGGTTACCTCACTGATGGAACACTACTCATCGTGGAATCGCTTGATGAGGGCTGCTGCATGGCTGATGAGGTTCAAGGAAATTCTGCTGCACAGGAGAAGGACTAAGGAGGAGGCACGAGGCGCGCTCTGCACTAAGAATCCTACACAGCCGCAAAGTCTACTGGATAAACAAAGAAAGAATCTCAGAGCTCAGCATAAGGTACAAGGCCTCTCGGTAGAGGATCTCGCTAATGCAGAGAAGGCCCTTGTATGCTTCGTCCAACAGCAGCATTTCAAAGAGGAGATAGCTGCATTAAGAAAAGAGAAGAGTGCTGTCAGCAAGACCAGCATCATTCGCAAGTTGGATCCTGTTCTCATCAATGATGTCTTGAGGGTCGGAGGAAGACTTAATAAGATCGCCATGCCAGTTGAGTCTAGAAATCCAGCTATCCTTCCTAGAGACTGCCATCTAGCCAAGCTACTTCTGAATCATATCCATCAGATAGTTGGTCATTGTGGGAGGAACCAGATGCTCTCCAAGCTCCGACAGAAGTATTGGATCATTCGAGCTAACTCTGCAGCTCGGAAGATAATTAGCGACTGTCTCCTTTGTAGACGCTGGCATGCATCAGTAAGCGAACAAAAGATGGCGGACTTACCTTTGAGTCGTATCACTCCTGATCTGCCACCATTCACACATGTGGGGGCAGATTATTTTGGACCTATAGAGGTCAAGAGAGGCCGGAATCTAGTGAAGAGGTATGGGGTTCTGTTCACCTGCCTGGTGAGCCGTGCTGTCCACTTGGAAATGGCCTGTTCATTAGACACTGACTCCTGCATTGCAGCACTAAGAAGGTTCATATGCAGAAGGGGCCAAGTCTCAGAGATTGTATCGGACAACGGCACAAACTTTGTGGGAGCCGAGAGGGAACTACGTCGATCACTTGTCGATCTAGACCACAGCACGATCCAGCATACACTACTAAGCGAGGGGATCAAGTGGACTTTTAACCCTCCCACAGGCTCACACCATGGAGGCGCATGGGAGAGACTTATTCGAACCATCAAAAAGGTGCTCTACTCTGTAATGAGACTACAGACCCTGACAGACGAAAGTCTACAGACTGCTCTCTGTGAAGTGGAGGCTATCCTTAATGATCGACCCATCACTCCTGTATCAGATGATACCAACGACTTGGAGGCCCTAACGCCGAATCATCTGCTACAGCTAAAAGGGAAGCCCATTTTGCCGCCGGGACTGTTTAAGAAGGAAGACTCCTACACTAGAAGGAGATGGAGACAGGTCCAGTATCTGGCTGATCTTTTTTGGAAGCGATGGGCTAAAGAATATCTCCCACTGATGCAGGAAAGACAGAAGTGGAACCAAGTCAGGAGGAACCTTGCGCCAGGAGACCTAGTTCTCATTGTAGATGACACAGCTCCAAGGAGCTCCTGGCTCCTGGGAAGGGTTGAAGAGACCCTGCCTGATAGCAGGGGCCATGTACGCCGCGTCAGAGTTAAGACAAAGAACAACATCTTGGAAAGGCCCATCAGCAAACTATGCTTGCTGCAAGAGGCATCCTAGTGACCTTCCAACTCTGACAAACTCCCTAGCTTTTAAACTTTATTAGAGCCATCAGTATTATTTTTGAAATACTTAATTCTTTCAGATGGCATAGCTTTCTAGTTTGGAATAGATTGGAATGGTTTTCCTTTTTTCGCCTGGCTCTGTTTTGTTTTGTTTGTTTGTTAGTATTGTCAGTATCTGCCAATAGGGGCCGGTATGTAAGAGCCATTAAGCCATTCTGTTTTTTTGTTTTGTTTGTTTGGATGACACCTAGTGTCAGACCTAGTGCAGGTCAGGCTAATCAAGCCTAAATAGGTGACAGGTGCAGGGCTGGCTAGTGTGGAATGCCAGTAGGATATTGTTTTTCAACCGTATAGAACTATTTAGCTTTAGAACTACTCACACACAGTTAAAGGCCTTTATGTTTGTTTTTGATTTAAATATGGAAAAGGTCTACTTATGTTTCAGTTGATTAGCCTCCATTTAGCCTACAATTACATAAGAGAGAGAGAGAGAGAGAGAGATAGCAGAGCAAATGTTTGTTACTTTATTCATCACAAGCCCACATCTCCTCATCTCCATCCTCTACGCTGAAACTACGAAGCTGACTGTGAGTAAACTGATACGCGTTGGAACTCTCCCCTATTCTGGCATTAAAGTGGCTCAGGAAAAAGACTTTTAGAAATAGCCACTATAAGGGGTGCCCAAATTCTTTCCCATGAAGGGCCAAAACTCAATCTGGGTGGAGGGCCGAGGGCCAAAAATAAACGTTGTGGAATTACATTAAAATGTATTGTGTTTTATAGAAAATTAACATTCTAAATCTAAAATAACATTTCAATATAATAATCTACTTTTTATCTGTTTGGTAATTGTAATAATTTGCAATTGGTTATATATATTTAAAAAAACATCTGCATTTGTGGGGAGCTTAAACATTTCATCAGTAAACACCCAGTTAAAAACAGTTTTATTTTCCACCTTTTCTAATCAAGAGAGAAATTTGACTTAATTCACAACTTGGAAAATCCTCAAGGTACTTTGAAAATCAGCTTTATTGTCCATCTTTTGTTTTATTGTCCATCTTTTGTAAACAATTTGCCATGACAATTTGCAGGGATGCAATCTCAGGAGTGAACACAGTATCCGCAGCCACATTCAGACACTGTTTCACAAAGTCAAGATTCAAGATTCAAGATTCAAGATTTTTTATTGTCACTCCATGGTACAAGTATCACGTGTGAAATTCTTGTGCTGTGGACTCCGTTTACAACATAGTGCAAATAGTACAAATATAACAAATATAACAGGGCATATGGGTGCAAAAACACAAGAGACACAACAAGCATAAGGCAGTATAGTGATAAGACAAGTCAGAGACAGTGGCATATTCACTGCACATAGGTGCACGTGTCGGGTGCATACTTTAGACGTGCTTAAACATTTTAAATTCTGCGTATTTGACATACAGGTGCAAATAACATATTCCTTATTAAACATACAATTAAACTCGGCATTTTAAATTCGGCGTATTTGACATACAGGTGCAAATAGCATATTCCTTATTAAACATACAATTAAACGTTAGACATACGTAATGGTAGCAGCTACAGTACGGTACAGTGCGGCTACTACACTATTTGTGTATGTTAAGGAGTCTCGTGGCCTGCGGGAAGAAACTGTTCCTCAAGCGATTTGTGCGTGCTTTCGGAACCCTGTATCTTCTCCCTGAGGGTAGCAGGGAGAACAGGCTGTTGTGGGGATGGTTTGTGTCTTTGATGATCTTCAGGGACCTCCTGAGGCACCGCTGTTTATACAGTTCATGCAGATCTGGCAACTCACATTCTGTTACGTGCTGTGCCGCGCGTCTCACTCTCCGTAGCGCCCTGCGGTCCATGGTGGTACAGTTCCCGTACCAGGTGGTGAAGCCGCCAGTCAGCAGGCTTTCAATGGTGCCTCTGTAGAAGTCCCTGAGGATTTCTTTCCTTAGCCCAAATTTCTTCAGGCGCTTGAGTCCGTGTATTCGCTGTTGGGCCTTTTTGACGACAGTGGCGGTGTGGCCGGCCCATGTCAGGTCCTGGTGGATATTGACTCCCAGGTACTTGAAGCTGTCCACCCTTTCCACCACTGTGCCGTTGATGGTGATTGGGGGGTGTGCGCCCCCCCCCCTCCTGTAGTCTACAATGATCTCCTTGGTCTTGGAGACGTTCAGAGAGAGGTGGTTGTCCTGGCACCATTGTTCCAGGGCCCCCACCTCCTCTCTGTAGGCCGTCTCGTCGCTCCCCGAGATCAGCCCCACGACTGCTGTGTCGTCTGCAAACTTCACGATGGTGTTAGAGGTTTGAGTCGCCACGCAGTCGTGGGTGTAGAGGTCATACCAGAAGGGGCTGGAGACGCACCCCTGGGGCGCTCCTATGCTGATGGTCAGTGGGGAGGAGGTGAGGTTGCCCACCCTCACCACCTGGCGGCGGTCTGTCAGGAAATCCAGGATCCAGTCGCACATTGCTGTGTTAAGTCCCAGGTCCTTGAGCTTGCATACCAGCCTGGAGGGTACTATGGTGTTGAATGCTGAGCTGTAGTCCACGAACAGCATTCTTACGTAGGTGTCCTTCCCCTCCAGGTGGGACAGGGCGGTGTGGAGCACGTGTGCTACTGCATCCGCTGTGCTCCTGTTGGGCCGGTATGCGAATTGTAGCGGGTCGTGGTCCGGGGGGAGTGTGGGGCGGATCTTTGATATGACCAGCTTTTCACCACATGAAAAAGCTTGTCCACCCTTTGCAATCAGTGCAGATATCTGATAACTTGCCCGAGTTGCATTCTGGATTAAAAAAAAGTCGGGAGGGGACAAAAAAAAAAAAAAAAAAAAATTCGTGGCGGGCCAAAACAGAGCCAAACTTGGCCCGCGGGCCCCAAATTGGTCAGCACTGCTTTAAATGATGCTAGCCCACACAATGCAAAGTCAAGAAAAAGTTGCAATAAATATGAAACCTTGTTTATTTACAGAATGCGAGTGATTAGGATGCATGAGCAGTATTTATATTAGTATGATGTCATTAGCAGCATACAACCTTTATTCATAAATCTCAGTGGTTGTAGCATTGTGGTGCACAAGCTCAGCGGCTGAGCTGAACTTTGAACATATTCATGAATATACCATGAATGTAATAACTGCGATGGGAGACACATTATTGCCATATTCTGAGATACATTCTCGTTGTTCTCCTTGAAAATCAACATGTGAGCAGGTGGTATTTTGTGTGTGCTTTTTATGAATTAATATGCAAATGATCAGCGGATGATGGCGGGTGAAACTGACCAGGCAGGGAATTCACATTTATGAGTATATGAAAACACTCAGTTCCATTCTGTAATGTCCAGCTAACCCTACTGTTAAATTGTATGAATATCTTCTTATGACGATAACAGTGGAACACGCCAGGTCATCTCATCTCGGCCACCTCCCTCCCCTCCCTCTTGCTACGTTCCTCCGGCCGCTCCCCCTCGCTGCTCATGGTACGCTCCGTCAGCTCACAGTACTTCACCTGTCCTGTCGTCACTGGGAGTTGTGAAACATTTGGTCACTGAAAACCGGTCACTGGGGTGATGTTTGGTCCTGAAAGGCACATGAAGTTATGAGGATTATTGTATTTTTACCACATAAAAACTAGCACAAATTCACAAGATTTGAATCTGCCTAGAATGGGATCTTCACTCTTCTTCTGGTTTCATCACAGTTCTTCTTCTGGTGTTGGTTGTATGTTGGCATTGGCATTCACAATGTTTGGTAGTACTCCAGTCCATAATAAAACGCCTGTCTGATTATCTATAGTAAGCTGTAGGCTGTTCACTTGTTTATTCCTCTCTTTTTTCTTTCCTCTCCACCCTCCTCTCCTCTCCCACACATTCCTGCCTCTGTCAGCAGACACTCCGGCTCAGCCTCTCCCCCTCTCTGTCCAGCGGTGATGTCAGCGAGGCGGGCTTGTCCTCCCAGGGTGCACTGGGGCCCCCCGTCGTGCCTCAGCCCGGCGGGTCACCTGCGCCGATGGCAACCCGAGCAAGGTGTCTTTATTATTATAGTGTTTTTGTGCACAGTGCATTTGAAAGTATGATTGGTGTCATTGAAAACAGGATATATCTTGTTGTTTTTCGTTGAGTGTATGTTTTCTATGAACGAGTGAGATACCGTCAAAAGCTGAGCTACTGGGACAGTGTGTTTCTGATTTTCTGTTGCCTTTAATATGGTAACCATATTGCCCATCACCTTCTGATTACAGGTCTTTATTGGACTATTTATTAAACCATTGGTTTAATAGGCCAATAAAGACCTGTTTATGTATGTCACAAGCCACTGTTGACTCTATGTTACACTTCATTTATTTTTTAATTTGTCATCACGTGCATTGTCTTAATGCACCTGTTGTCATTGTGTGACCAGGTGGAACCTGCCATGTCCAAGCAGGTAGTTATCATCTAATGGCTGCATGCATGCTGACGCTATCTGGCACCATTGTTGACTAACGAACTCTTCAATCATGGAGGCCCCAGCCAGCACTACTCCTCAGTACTTCATCATGTGCTTTTGTAATGTCCCCACACAGTGCTTGGTTTGACTGAATGTCATGGTCATGATGCATGCTTTTACATTTGGAGGCAATGGACTTGGGCAATGTTGACTGTGAGCAGGAAATAGCTTCTTCCTTCACTACTGCATTGCACTTCCCTGCTTCTTTTGACAGAGGGTGCTGTTGAGGCCCTCTCTTAAAAGGTTTTAAGCCACATAATGGATTAAAATGGACAAAAATTCAGAGTAATCACAATTCTGGGTTTTTGGGTCTCCATTAAATAAATGAAAACAAGTCATGGTAATCAGAGCCAGCCTTCTTTGTGACAAGATTGTCTCGTTCAATCATACAATCAGACTGATTGCATGTCTTCCTCGAAATGTCCGTAGGCTATTATTAAATGATGTATTAATTGTATTCCTGACAGGACAGGTGAAGTTGTGACGGTCTTTGATCTTCTATCTCCAAATTCCTGATAGATAGCCTAAATAAATAAATGAATAACATTCTCCTTCTCTCTCCTGATCCCTCCCTCTTTCTCTCTCCTCGCACGGCGCACACCCGAGGTAGCCTACAATGTAGGTCTAACAAAACGCATTCTTATAATCATATAGCCTCTAAAATCTCTGGGAATTGTTTTCCATCCCGGGAGGCTATTAGCCTACCAGAGTGTCCAGGAGGCTTGGCAATACAATTTGAACCGTTTGATTTGGCAAACGACCCAGAGGTGTGAATACACCCTGGAAATGTCATAGGCTACTTCTGCAGTGTCTACTGTATATAGAGAGGACACAGTAAGCTAAGTCGTGTGTGTGTGTGTGTCTGTGTGGGTGGGGGGGGGGGTGTTGTTGGGACCTGTGCATGTGCCTGTGGGGGGGGGGAGGGCTCTCTCTCTCTCTTCAGTCAGTATGGGTCATGGTTACATAGCAGAAGATGCTGTGGAGGGCTATCTGTCCAAACTGTGCACCAGGAGTAGTTCCAGTCACAGGCCTGCTCATCGGTCAGGTATAAGGCTCCTTCGTCAACACAGAGGCTAATCTAACATCCTTTTTTGTAAACTATCTTTTGCTCTCTTGGGCGTGTTCATTAGGCCATTCTGGATGAGATTCACAGCTATCAGACAAACAGTCAAACAGCAGCAGGTTGTAATTTATAACCAGGCTGCATCCTGGACACCTAACACACAAAATAACACAATACTGTTAACCTTCTTATGCTCTGCCCCCAAATTGGCTAAACATGTCTCTTGAGTTGTGTCTAGCCTTCATGTCATGTGATATCATGCACTGCTGAATCTGATATATCATGTCATCTGGTGGAGTCACATTATAATCTGATATATCATGTGATCTGGTGGAGTCACATTATAATCTGATATATCATGTGATCTGGTGGAGTCACATTATAATCTGATATATCATGTCATCTGGTGGAGTCACATTATAATCTGATATATCATGTCATCTGGTGGAGTCACATTATAATCTGATATATCATGTGATCTGGTGGAGTCACATTATAATCTGATATATCATGTGATCTGGTGGAGTCACATTATAATCTGATATATCATGTCATCTGGTGGAGTCACATTATAATCTGATATATCATGTCATCTGGTGGAGTCACATTATAATCTGATATATCATGTCATCTGGTGGAGTCACATTATAATCTGATATATCATGTGATCTGGTGGAGTCACATTATTTGATGCTAATCACTGCCACCCCCCCAAACTCTGTCTCCACAACAGAGCTCTGCCCAGAGGGATTTTGTTGTCATGGCAACCCGGACCCCCCAAATGGATGAGTCTACTGCAGCAGCTGGAAGCTCATTGGACAAGGACTGGGTCACTGAGCACGCCCGGCAGGTAGCCACATAGGGACAGGTCAATAATAACAAAGTCATTCTCCCAGCACGGTGTGATGATGAGTTGCTGTGTGCTTCTAGGTGTCCAGGATGCTGCCTGGAGGTCTGTGTGTACTAGGAGTCTTCATCATCACTGATACCGATGCCAAAGACACACTTCAGGTCACACTTGAAAATGAGACCTCGGTCTCAACGTGTTTTTTACCTGTTTAAATAAAGGTTAAAAAAAAAAAAAAAAAAACTGAACACACTCCGAAAGGTCAGATTCATACAAGGACACAAACGCTTGGAGGATACTTTCATCATATTGGTTAAAGTTTTGGACATTTATAGGCTACATACAGGTCTAAGGGCTATGCTAAATTAATTGATTAATACAATAAACAAGACTACACCCCTAGACACATTCTCACATGTGTTTTTTCCCATTAGGGTCTTAAATCTAAAAAGAACAAAATCAGTAGAGCTTCTTCTAGTAACATAATTGTGAATATCTCTGAAACAATTAAAGTAATTAGAGAGGTATTTGGGAACCTTATTATGCACAATCTTATGAGTCAGACCCAATTTGATTTGAATGACTCTTTTCTCAACTGGCAGCCAATTTAGTTGCTGAAAGAAAGCTGGCACTAAGTGAGTGCGTGGAGGTATCTTTAACACCACCCTAATTAATTTGTTTTGGGCAGTCTGTAGTTTGTTTTTAAGGCGCTGCGGTGTACTATTATACCAGGAGGTGGCAGCGTAATCAGGAGGTGGCAGCGTGTGTGTGTGTGTGTGTGTGTGTGTAGTTATATTTACAGTCTATGGTCGTATCCCTGCCTCCATCCATCTATTGGGGGCTATCTGATCCAATCAGATGGCTGTGGAGAAGGATACTTCCTGGTTTTGGGGTTGACGTGCAGCGTGATGCGATCTGTGACGTCGTCGTCCGCGGGGCTCCACAGGCGATCCCCGGAGATCAGTTGTTCCACTGCAAAAACCAGCTACACACCATAGACTGTAAATATCTACGACCGATATGCTCTAGCATCAAAGTATTATACATGGTACAGAATACACAGGAAATGATGAGTTTTTGTGGCTGTTCCTTAACTCACCATGTCAGAACCATCTGCAGAACCTTTGATGTCAGAGACCCCAAGGTTAGTTTACATAGCATGCTGTCAGAAAGTATTCAACCTCTTTTCAGTGACACTCCAAATCAGTTTAAGGTTTTGAATGTCCTTAAGATTTCTCCAATTAAGTGTAATTAAGTGGTTATGCCCACCTGTTGTTCCAATCTATACCTTTTAGATCACCTGTTTATTTCCAATGCATGATACACAAATAGCTGAATAAGATGTAATGTAATCATCTGGCTGTAAGTTAACGAGATTGTGATTGGCTGTTTCAGAGCACGGCCAAGCCTGCAAATTCCGGACTATAAGGCGCACCGGTGTATAAGCCGCACCTTCAAAGTTGACTATTTTTTTCTTATATAAGCCGCACCGGACTATAAGCCGCGGCTGTTTTAATGGTATTTTTTTTTTTTTTTTTTTGTGTTTTAATGTTTAATTACCATATGTAATGCTCCCATTTATTAACATTTCAACAAAACAACATAACACAACACCACCTGTGTTGTTATTTACAGTGCACACAGTGTCATACAGTGTCATACAGTGTGGTGAAAAGAGGGCAAGAGAGGAAATTAAAACAGAAGTGGCTTTATAGTTAGAAAGAGTGCTAAAAAAGAGAGATTTTTTTTTTTTTTTTTTTTTTTTTTTGGAAAAAATCCATAGATAAGCCGCACCGTTATATAAGCCGCAGGGGCCAAAAAAGGCCAAAAAACGGGAAAAAAGGTGCGGCTTATAGTCCGGAATTTACGGTACCAGTCCGGTGTGTGTTCCTCCTGGATTATGGTGTCATGTTGTCTAGATTTGGACATGACAACTCTCTGTTTTGCACTGAAAACTATTCCACTGATTTATTTGTTTTAGCTACATTTCTTTCCTTTGTAGTACTCCAATATTTTTTGTAGGGACGGCAATACGTTTAGAGAACTTAAAGTTATGTTAAATACAGTAGGTTTTATTTTTTTCTGCTGTAAAACTTAAGATGGGGGGAAACTAAAGATTTGTAAAATAATTTCAATGTGTAATGCAGTTTTATTTTTGTTAAAATGGATTTTTCTAAAAATTGGTATCGAAAAAAGTATCGTTCAGGAACCAGTATCGAAATCCAAGTATCGAAACGGTATCGATATCGAAAAATTTTGAACGATACCCAGCCCTACATGGAGCGCAGATGTACTTGTACATTGAGCGGAGAGGTACTGGTACATGGAGCGGAGATGTACTTGTACATTGAGCGGAGAGGTACTTGTACATTGAGCGGAGAGGTACTTGTACGTGGAGCGGAGATGTACTTGTACATTGAGCGGAGAGGTACTGGTACATGGAGCGGAGATGTACTTGTACATTGAGCGGAGAGGTACTTGTACATGGAGTGGAGATGTACTTGTACATTGAGCGGAGAGGTACTGGTACATGGAGCGGAGATGTACTTGTACATTGAGCGGAGAGGTACTTGTACATGGAGTGGAGATGTACTTGTACATTGAGCGGAGAGGTACTGGTACATGGAGCGGAGATGTACTTGTACATTGAGCGGAGAGGTACTTGTACATGGAGTGGAGATGTACTTGTACATGGAGCGGAGATGTACTTGTACATTGAGCGGAGAGGTACTTGTACATGGAGCGGAGATGTACTTGTACATGGAGCGGAGAGGTACTTGTACATGGAGCGGAGAGGTACTTGTACATGGAGCGGAGATGTACTTGTACATGGAGCGGAGATGTACTTGTACATGGAGCGGAGAGGTACTTGTACATGGAGCGGAGAGGTACTTATACATTGAGCGGAGACGTACTTGTACATGGAGCGGAGATGTACTTGTACATTGAGCGGAGAGGTACTTGTACATTGAGCGGAGAGGTACTGGTACATGGAGCGGAGATGTACTTGTACATTGAGCGGAGAGGTACTTGTACATGGAGCGGAGAGGTACTTGTACATTGAGCGGAGAGGTACTTGTACATTGAGCGGAGACGTACTTGTACATTGAGCGGAGATGTACTTGTACATTGAGCGGAGATGTACTTGTACATTGAGCGGAGAGGTACTGGTACATGGAGCGGAGAGGTACTTGTACATGGAGCGGAGAGGTATTTGTACATGGAGCGGAGAGGTATTTGTACATGGAGCGGAGAGGTACTTGTACATTGAGCGGAGAGGTACTTGTACATGGAGCGGAGAGGTACTTGTACATGGAGCGGAGAGGTACTTGTACATGTAGCGGAGAGGTGCTTGTACATGGAGCGGAGAGGTACTTGTACATGGAGCGGAGAGGTATTTGTACATGGAGCGGAGAGGTACTTGTACATGGAGCGGAGAGGTACTTGTACATTCAGCGGAGAGGTACTTGTACATTGAGCGGAGAGGTACTTGTAGATGGAGCGGAGAGGTACTGTCGACACTTGTACATTGAGCGGAGAGGTACTTGTACATGGAGCGGAGAGGTACTTGTACATGGAGCGGAGAGGTACTGTCGACACTTGTACATTGAGCGGAGAGGTACTTGTACATGGAGCGGAGAGGTACTTGTACATGGAGCGGAGATGTACTTGTACAGGGAGCGGAGAGGTACTTGTACATTGAGCGGAGAGGTACTTGTACATGGAGCGGAGAGGTACTTGTACATGGAGCGGAGAGGTACTTGTACATGGAGCGGAGAGGTACTTGTACATTGAGCGGATAGGTACTTGTACATGGAGCGGAGAGGTACTTGTACATGGAGCGGAGAGGTACTTGTACATGGAGCGGAGAGGTACTTGTACATTGAGCGGAGAGGTACTTGTACATGGAGCGGAGAGGTACTTGTACATGGAGCGGAGAGGTACTTGTACATGGAGCGGAGAGGTACATGTACATGGAGCGGAGAGGTACTTGTACATTGAGCGGAGATGTACTTGTACATGGAGCGGAGATGTACTTGTACATGGATCGGAGAGGTACTTGTACATGAGAGCGGAGAGGTACTGTCGACACTTGTACATTGAGCGTAGAGGTACTGTCGACACTTGTACATTGAGCGGAGAGGTACTTGTACATGGAGCGGAGAGGTACTGTCGACACTTGTACATTGAGCGGAGAGGTACTTGTACATTGAGCGGAGAGGTACTTGTACATGGAGCGCAGAGGTACTTGTACATTGAGCGGAGAGGTACTTGTACATGGAGCGGAGAGGTACTTGTACATGAGAGCGGAGAGGTACTTGTACATGGAGCGGAGAGGTACTTGTACATTGAGCGGAGAGGTACTGTCGACACTTGTACATTCAGCGGAGAGGTACTTGTACATGGAGCGGAGAGGTACTGTCGATACTTGACATTGAGCGGAGAGGTACTTGTACATGGAGCGGAGAGGTACTTGTACATGGAGCGGAGAGGTACTTGTACATGGAGCGGAGAGGTACTTGTACATTGAGCGGAGAGGTACTTGTACATGGAGCGGAGAGGTACTTGTACATTGAGCGGAGAGGTACTTGTACATGGAGCGGAGAGGTACTTGTACATGGAGCGGAGAGGTACTTGTACATGGAGCGGAGAGGTACTTGTACATGGAGCGGAGAGGTACTTGTACATTGAGCGGAGATGTACTTGTACATGGAGCGGAGATGTACTTGTACATGGATCGGAGAGGTACTTGTACATGAGAGCGGAGAGGTACTGTCGACACTTGTACATTGAGCGTAGAGGTACTGTCGACACTTGTACATTGAGCGGAGAGGTACTTGTACATGGAGCGGAGAGGTACTGTCGACACTTGTACATTGAGCGGAGAGGTACTTGTACATTGAGCGGAGAGGTACTTGTACATGGAGCGCAGAGGTACTTGTACATTGAGCGGAGAGGTACTTGTACATGGAGCGGAGAGGTACTTGTACATGAGAGCGGAGAGGTACTTGTACATGGAGCGGAGAGGTACTTGTACATTGAGCGGAGAGGTACTGTCGACACTTGTACATTCAGCGGAGAGGTACTTGTACATGGAGCGGAGAGGTACTGTCGATACTTGACATTGAGCGGAGAGGTACTTGTACATGGAGCGGAGAGGTATTTGTACATTGAGCGGAGAGGTACTTGTACATTGAGCGGAGAGGTACTGTCGACACTTGTACATTCAGCGGAGAGCTACTTGTACATGGAGCGGAGAGGTATTTGTACATTGAGCGGAGAGGTACTTGTACATGGAGCGGAGAGGTACTTGTACATAGAGCGGAGAGGTACTTATACATGGAGCGGAGAGGTATTTGTACATTGAGCGGAGAGGTACTTGTACATGGAGCGGAGAGGTACTTGTACATGAGAGCGGAGAGGTATTTGTACATGGAGCGGAAAGGTACTGTCGACACTTGTACATTGAGCGGAGAGCTACTTGTACATGGAGCGGAGAGGTACTTGTACATGAGAGCGGAGAGGTACTTGTACATGGAGCGGAGAGGTATTTGTACATGGAGCGGAGAGGTACTGTCGACACTTGACATTGAGCGGAGAGGTACTTGTACATGGAGCGGAGAGGTACTTGTACATGAGAGCGGAGAGGTATTTGTACATGGAGCGGAGAGGTACTGTCGACACTTGACATTGAGCGGAGAGGTACTTGTACATGGAGCGGAGAGGTACTTGTACATGGAGCGGAGAGGTACTTGTACATGGACCGGAGAGGTACTTGTACATGGAGCGGAGAGGTACTTGTACATGGAGCGGAGATGTACTTGTACATTGAGCGGAGAGGTACTTGTACATGGAGCAGAGATGTACTTGTACATGGAGCGGAGATGTACTTGTACATTGAGCGGAGAGGTACTTGTACATGGAGCGGAGAGGTACTTGTACATGGAGCGGAGATGTACTTGTACATGGAGCGGAGAGGTACTTGTACATGGAGCGGAGATGTACTTGTACATTGAGCGGAGAGGTACTTGTACATGGAGCAGAGATGTACTTGTACATGGAGCGGAGAGGTACTTGTACATGGAGCGGAGAGGTACTTGTACATGGAGCGGAGAGGTACTTGTACATGGAGCGGAGAGGTACTTGTACATTGAGCGGAGAGGTACTTGTACATGGAGCTAGGGCTGGGTATCGAGTTTCGATACTTACTTGGCACCGAAATGGAAACATCGATACTAAGGGGTATCGAAGCCTCCCTTGTCAATCGATACCAATTTTCGATACCAAAACAAAACAGCGTCATTGAGCCTATAAGCATGCGACATGCTTGCACGCCGCGCTCTAATACGGCTGGTGATTGGCTGTCATGTAGAGGCATGCAGGAAACGTTACGCCCACTTTAGCCGGTGTGTTTGTTGTGACTGTGAGCCAGGCGTGCGGTGCGGATAGTATACAAGAAGTTAGCCACTCAAGCTACTCCTATGCTGGATTACCATATGGCGAAGATGATGAAAAGCAGGAAAAGAAACAGAAACAACACGGACTGGTTTCCACAGACAAGAGAAATAATTGAGAGGTGGGTCAGCTCAGCTTACCGCAAGTTAGCGGTTATCAGATCCCTCAGTCTGACAAATCCATGCATCTGGCTGTGAGTTGTAGCATTAGATCGTTTAATTAATTGCCGCCGTAACGTTATGCGCAAGCGGGCATTGTGTATTTTTAGCAACTCGTTAACAAACGCTGATGTCATGATAGTTTGTTGAATGTAAATGCGATTCATTTATATTGATTGGCTAGTCAGTGAAGTTGAGCTGTCTCGTCAGATTTGACAAGAATGACGTTCTGTTGCAGCAGTGAGCACACTGATCTGCAACGCTAGCGTTAATGTTTAATTAATTAGCGTTATGTGCAAGCGGGCAGTTATCGCCCATGTATTTTTAGCAACTCGTTAACAAACGCTGATGTCATGATAGTTTGTTGAATATAAATGCGATTCACTTTGTGGCATATAAGGCTATATTGATAGGCTAGTCAATGCTCAACTAGTCTTCCATGCATGAAGTGGAGCCATCTCATCAGTTTGTACAAGAATAGAGTTCTGTTGCATCAGTGAGCATTAAACCCTGATTTGCAACTCTCTGTTTTGCACTGAAAACTATTCCACTGATTTATTTGTTTTAGCTACATTTCTTTCCTTTGTAGTACTCCAATATTTTTTGTAGGGACGGCAATACGTTTAGAGAACTTAAAGTTATGTTAAATACAGTAGGTTTTATTTTTTTCTGCTGTAAAACTTAAGATGGGGGGAAACTAAAGATTTGTAAAATAATTTCAATGTGTAATGCAGTTTTATTTTTGTTAAAATGGATTTTTCTAAAAATTGGTATCGAAAAAAGTATCGTTCAGGAACCGGTATCGAAATCCAAGTATCGAAACGGTATCGATATCGAAAAATTTTGAACGATACCCAGCCCTACATGGAGCGCAGATGTACTTGTACATTGAGCGGAGAGGTACTGGTACATGGAGCGGAGATGTACTTGTACATTGAGCGGAGAGGTACTTGTACATTGAGCGGAGAGGTACTTGTACATGGAGCGGAGATGTACTTGTACATTGAGCGGAGAGGTACTGGTACATGGAGCGGAGATGTACTTGTACATTGAGCGGAGAGGTACTTGTACATGGAGTGGAGATGTACTTGTACATTGAGCGGAGAGGTACTGGTACATGGAGCGGAGATGTACTTGTACATTGAGCGGAGAGGTACTTGTACATGGAGTGGAGATGTACTTGTACATTGAGCGGAGAGGTACTGGTACATGGAGCGGAGATGTACTTGTACATTGAGCGGAGAGGTACTTGTACATGGAGCGGAGATGTACTTGTACATGGAGCGGAGAGGTACTTGTACATGGAGCGGAGATGTACTTGTACATTGAGCGGAGAGGTACTTGTACATGGAGCGGAGAGGTACTTGTACATGGAGCGGAGATGTACTTGTACATGGAGCGGAGAGGTACTTGTACATGGAGCGGAGATGTACTTGTACATTGAGCGGAGAGGTACTTGTACATGGAGCAGAGATGTACTTGTACATGGAGCGGAGAGGTACTTGTACATGGAGCGGAGAGGTACTTGTACATGGAGCGGAGAGGTACTTGTACATGGAGCGGAGAGGTACTTGTACATTGAGCGGAGAGGTACTTGTACATTGAGCGGAGAGGTACTTGTACATGGAGCTAGGGCTGGGTATCGAGTTTCGATACTTGGCACCGAAATGGAAACATCGATACTAAGGGGTATCGAAGCCTCCCTTGTCAATCGATACCAATTTTCGATACCAAAACAAAACAGCGTCATTGAGCCTATAAGCATGCGACATGCTTGCACGCCGCGCTCTAATACGGCTGGTGATTGGCTGTCATGTAGAGGCATGCAGGAAACGTTACGCCCACTTTAGCCGGTGTGTTTGTTGTGACTGTGAGCCAGGCGTGCGGTGCGGATAGTATACAAGAAGTTAGCCACTCAAGCTACTCCTATCCTGGATTACCATATGGCGAAGATGATGAAAAGCAGGAAAAGAAACAGAAACAACACGGACTGGTTTCCACAGACAAGAGAAATAATTGAGAGGTGGGTCAGCTCAGCTTACCGCAAGTTAGCGGTTATCAGATCCCTCAGTCTGACAAATCCATGCATCTGGCTGTGAGTTGTAGCATTAGATCGTTTAATTAATTGCCGCCGTAACGTTATGCGCAAGCGGGCATTGTGTATTTTTAGCAACTCGTTAACAAACGCTGATGTCATGATAGTTTGTTGAATGTAAATGCGATTCATTTATATTGATTGGCTAGTCAGTGAAGTTGAGCTGTCTCGTCAGATTTGACAAGAATGACGTTCTGTTGCAGCAGTGAGCACACTGATCTGCAACGCTAGCGTTAATGTTTAATTAATTAGCGTTATGTGCAAGCGGGCAGTTATCGCCCATGTATTTTTAGCAACTCGTTAACAAACGCTGATGTCATGATAGTTTGTTGAATATAAATGCGATTCACTTTGTGGCATATAAGGCTATATTGATAGGCTAGTCAATGCTCAACTAGTCTTCCATGCATGAAGTGGAGCCATCTCATCAGTTTGTACAAGAATAGAGTTCTGTTGCATCAGTGAGCATTAAACCCTGATTTGCAACTCTCTGTTTTGCACTGAAAACTATTCCACTGATTTATTTGTTTTAGCTACATTTCTTTCCTTTGTAGTACTCCAATATTTTTTGTAGGGACGGCAATACGTTTAGAGAACTTAAAGTTATGTTAAATACAGTAGGTTTTATTTTTTTCTGCTGTAAAACTTAAGATGGGGGGAAACTAAAGATTTGTAAAATAATTTCAATGTGTAATGCAGTTTTATTTTTGTTAAAATGGATTTTTCTAAAAATTGGTATCGAAAAAAGTATCGTTCAGGAACCGGTATCGAAATCCAAGTATCGAAACGGTATCGATATCGAAAAATTTTGAACGATACCCAGCCCTACATGGAGCGCAGATGTACTTGTACATTGAGCGGAGAGGTACTGGTACATGGAGCGGAGATGTACTTGTACATTGAGCGGAGAGGTACTTGTACATTGAGCGGAGAGGTACTTGTACATGGAGCGGAGATGTACTTGTACATTGAGCGGAGAGGTACTGGTACATGGAGCGGAGATGTACTTGTACATTGAGCGGAGAGGTACTTGTACATGGAGTGGAGATGTACTTGTACATTGAGCGGAGAGGTACTGGTACATGGAGCGGAGATGTACTTGTACATTGAGCGGAGAGGTACTTGTACATGGAGTGGAGATGTACTTGTACATTGAGCGGAGAGGTACTGGTACATGGAGCGGAGATGTACTTGTACATTGAGCGGAGAGGTACTTGTACATGGAGTGGAGATGTACTTGTACATGGAGCGGAGATGTACTTGTACATTGAGCGGAGAGGTACTTGTACATGGAGCGGAGATGTACTTGTACATGGAGCGGAGAGGTACTTGTACATGGAGCGGAGAGGTACTTGTACATGGAGCGGAGATGTACTTGTACATGGAGCGGAGATGTACTTGTACATGGAGCGGAGAGGTACTTGTACATGGAGCGGAGAGGTACTTATACATTGAGCGGAGACGTACTTGTACATGGAGCGGAGATGTACTTGTACATTGAGCGGAGAGGTACTTGTACATTGAGCGGAGAGGTACTGGTACATGGAGCGGAGATGTACTTGTACATTGAGCGGAGAGGTACTTGTACATGGAGCGGAGAGGTACTTGTACATTGAGCGGAGAGGTACTTGTACATTGAGCGGAGACGTACTTGTACATTGAGCGGAGATGTACTTGTACATTGAGCGGAGATGTACTTGTACATTGAGCGGAGAGGTACTTGTACATGGAGCGGAGAGGTACTTGTACATTGAGCGGAGAGGTACTTGTACATTGAGCGGAGACGTACTTGTACATTGAGCGGAGATGTACTTGTACATTGAGCGGAGATGTACTTGTACATTGAGCGGAGAGGTACTGGTACATGGAGCGGAGAGGTACTTGTACATGGAGCGGAGAGGTATTTGTACATGGAGCGGAGAGGTATTTGTACATGGAGCGGAGAGGTACTTGTACATTGAGCGGAGAGGTACTTGTACATGGAGCGGAGAGGTACTTGTACATGGAGCGGAGAGGTACTTGTACATGTAGCGGAGAGGTGCTTGTACATGGAGCGGAGAGGTACTTGTACATGGAGCGGAGAGGTATTTGTACATGGAGCGGAGAGGTACTTGTACATGGAGCGGAGAGGTACTTGTACATTCAGCGGAGAGGTACTTGTACATTGAGCGGAGAGGTACTTGTAGATGGAGCGGAGAGGTACTGTCGACACTTGTACATTGAGCGGAGAGGTACTTGTACATGGAGCGGAGAGGTACTTGTACATGGAGCGGAGAGGTACTGTCGACACTTGTACATTGAGCGGAGAGGTACTTGTACATGGAGCGGAGAGGTACTTGTACATGGAGCGGAGATGTACTTGTACAGGGAGCGGAGAGGTACTTGTACATTGAGCGGAGAGGTACTTGTACATGGAGCGGAGAGGTACTTGTACATGGAGCGGAGAGGTACTTGTACATGGAGCGGAGAGGTACTTGTACATTGAGCGGAGAGGTACTTGTACATGGAGCGGAGAGGTACTTGTACATGGAGCGGAGAGGTACTTGTACATGGAGCGGAGAGGTACTTGTACATTGAGCGGAGAGGTACTTGTACATGGAGCGGAGAGGTACTTGTACATGGAGCGGAGAGGTACTTGTACATGGAGCGGAGAGGTACTTGTACATGGAGCGGAGAGGTACTTGTACATTGAGCGGAGATGTACTTGTACATGGAGCGGAGATGTACTTGTACATGGATCGGAGAGGTACTTGTACATGAGAGCGGAGAGGTACTGTCGACACTTGTACATTGAGCGTAGAGGTACTGTCGACACTTGTACATTGAGCGGAGAGGTACTTGTACATGGAGCGGAGAGGTACTGTCGACACTTGTACATTGAGCGGAGAGGTACTTGTACATTGAGCGGAGAGGTACTTGTACATGGAGCGCAGAGGTACTTGTACATTGAGCGGAGAGGTACTTGTACATGGAGCGGAGAGGTACTTGTACATGAGAGCGGAGAGGTACTTGTACATGGAGCGGAGAGGTACTTGTACATTGAGCGGAGAGGTACTGTCGACACTTGTACATTCAGCGGAGAGGTACTTGTACATGGAGCGGAGAGGTACTGTCGATACTTGACATTGAGCGGAGAGGTACTTGTACATGGAGCGGAGAGGTACTTGTACATGGAGCGGAGAGGTACTTGTACATGGAGCGGAGAGGTACTTGTACATTGAGCGGAGAGGTACTTGTACATGGAGCGGAGAGGTACTTGTACATTGAGCGGAGAGGTACTTGTACATGGAGCGGAGAGGTACTTGTACATGGAGCGGAGAGGTACTTGTACATGGAGCGGAGAGGTACTTGTACATTGAGCGGAGATGTACTTGTACATGGAGCGGAGATGTACTTGTACATGGATCGGAGAGGTACTTGTACATGAGAGCGGAGAGGTACTGTCGACACTTGTACATTGAGCGTAGAGGTACTGTCGACACTTGTACATTGAGCGGAGAGGTACTTGTACATGGAGCGGAGAGGTACTGTCGACACTTGTACATTGAGCGGAGAGGTACTTGTACATTGAGCGGAGAGGTACTTGTACATGGAGCGCAGAGGTACTTGTACATTGAGCGGAGAGGTACTTGTACATGGAGCGGAGAGGTACTTGTACATGAGAGCGGAGAGGTACTTGTACATGGAGCGGAGAGGTACTTGTACATTGAGCGGAGAGGTACTGTCGACACTTGTACATTCAGCGGAGAGGTACTTGTACATGGAGCGGAGAGGTACTGTCGATACTTGACATTGAGCGGAGAGGTACTTGTACATGGAGCGGAGAGGTATTTGTACATTGAGCGGAGAGGTACTTGTACATTGAGCGGAGAGGTACTGTCGACACTTGTACATTCAGCGGAGAGCTACTTGTACATGGAGCGGAGAGGTATTTGTACATTGAGCGGAGAGGTACTTGTACATGGAGCGGAGAGGTACTTGTACATAGAGCGGAGAGGTACTTATACATGGAGCGGAGAGGTATTTGTACATTGAGCGGAGAGGTACTTGTACATGGAGCGGAGAGGTACTTGTACATGAGAGCGGAGAGGTATTTGTACATGGAGCGGAAAGGTACTGTCGACACTTGTACATTGAGCGGAGAGCTACTTGTACATGGAGCGGAGAGGTACTTGTACATGAGAGCGGAGAGGTACTTGTACATGGAGCGGAGAGGTATTTGTACATGGAGCGGAGAGGTACTGTCGACACTTGACATTGAGCGGAGAGGTACTTGTACATGGAGCGGAGAGGTACTTGTACATGAGAGCGGAGAGGTATTTGTACATGGAGCGGAGAGGTACTGTCGACACTTGACATTGAGCGGAGAGGTACTTGTACATGGAGCGGAGAGGTACTTGTACATGGAGCGGAGAGGTACTTGTACATGGAGCGGAGAGGTACTTGTACATGGAGCGGAGAGGTACTTGTACATGGAGCGGAGAGGTACTGTCGACACTTGTACATTGAGCGGAGAGGTACTTGTACATTGAGCGGAGAGGTACTTGTACATGGAGCGCAGAGGTACTTGTACATTGAGCGGAGAGGTACTTGTACATGGAGCGGAGAGGTACTTGTACATGAGAGCGGAGAGGTACTTGTACATGGAGCGGAGAGGTACTTGTACATTGAGCGGAGAGGTACTGTCGACACTTGTACATTCAGCGGAGAGGTACTTGTACATGGAGCGGAGAGGTACTGTCGATACTTGACATTGAGCGGAGAGGTACTTGTACATGGAGCGGAGAGGTACTTGTACATGGAGCGGAGAGGTACTTGTACATTGAGCGGAGAGGTACTTGTACATGGAGCGGAGAGGTACTTGTACATTGAGCGGAGAGGTACTTGTACATGGAGCGGAGAGGTACTTGTACATGGAGCGGAGAGGTACTGTCGACACTTGTACATTCAGCGGAGAGGTACTTGTACATGGAGCGGAGAGGTACTGTCGATACTTGACATTGAGCGGAGAGGTACTTGTACATGGAGCGGAGAGGTATTTGTACATTGAGCGGAGAGGTACTTGTACATTGAGCGGAGAGGTACTGTCGACACTTGTACATTCAGCGGAGAGCTACTTGTACATGGAGCGGAGAGGTATTTGTACATTGAGCGGAGAGGTACTTGTACATGGAGCGGAGAGGTACTTGTACATAGAGCGGAGAGGTACTTATACATGGAGCGGAGAGGTATTTGTACATTGAGCGGAGAGGTACTTGTACATGGAGCGGAGAGGTACTTGTACATGAGAGCGGAGAGGTATTTGTACATGGAGCGGAAAGGTACTGTCGACACTTGTACATTGAGCGGAGAGCTACTTGTACATGGAGCGGAGAGGTACTTGTACATGAGAGCGGAGAGGTACTTGTACATGGAGCGGAGAGGTATTTGTACATGGAGCGGAGAGGTACTGTCGACACTTGACATTGAGCGGAGAGGTACTTGTACATGGAGCGGAGAGGTACTTGTACATGAGAGCGGAGAGGTATTTGTACATGGAGCGGAGAGGTACTGTCGACACTTGACATTGAGCGGAGAGGTACTTGTACATGGAGCGGAGAGGTACTTGTACATGGAGCGGAGAGGTACTTGTACATGGAGCGGAGAGGTACTTGTACATGGAGCGGAGAGGTACTTGTACATGGAGCGGAGAGGTACTGTCGACACTTGTACATTGAGCGGAGAGGTACTTGTACATTGAGCGGAGAGGTACTTGTACATGGAGCGGAGAGGTACTGTCGACACTTGTACATTGAGCGGAGAGGTACTTGTACATGGAGCGGAGAGGTACTTGTACATGGAGCGGAGATGTACTTGTACAGGGAGCGGAGAGGTACTTGTACATTGAGCGGAGAGGTACTTGTACATGGAGCGGAGAGGTACTTGTACATGGAGCGGAGAGGTACTTGTACATGGAGCGGAGAGGTACTTGTACATTGAGCGGAGAGGTACTTGTACATGGAGCGGAGAGGTACTTGTACATGGAGCGGAGAGGTACTTGTACATGGAGCGGAGAGGTACTTGTACATTGAGCGGAGAGGTACTTGTACATGGAGCGGAGAGGTACTTGTACATGGAGCGGAGAGGTACTTGTACATGGAGCGGAGAGGTACTTGTACATGGAGCGGAGAGGTACTTGTACATTGAGCGGAGATGTACTTGTACATGGAGCGGAGATGTACTTGTACATGGATCGGAGAGGTACTTGTACATGAGAGCGGAGAGGTACTGTCGACACTTGTACATTGAGCGTAGAGGTACTGTCGACACTTGTACATTGAGCGGAGAGGTACTTGTACATGGAGCGGAGAGGTACTGTCGACACTTGTACATTGAGCGGAGAGGTACTTGTACATTGAGCGGAGAGGTACTTGTACATGGAGCGCAGAGGTACTTGTACATTGAGCGGAGAGGTACTTGTACATGGAGCGGAGAGGTACTTGTACATGAGAGCGGAGAGGTACTTGTACATGGAGCGGAGAGGTACTTGTACATTGAGCGGAGAGGTACTGTCGACACTTGTACATTCAGCGGAGAGGTACTTGTACATGGAGCGGAGAGGTACTGTCGATACTTGACATTGAGCGGAGAGGTACTTGTACATGGAGCGGAGAGGTACTTGTACATGGAGCGGAGAGGTACTTGTACATGGAGCGGAGAGGTACTTGTACATTGAGCGGAGAGGTACTTGTACATGGAGCGGAGAGGTACTTGTACATTGAGCGGAGAGGTACTTGTACATGGAGCGGAGAGGTACTTGTACATGGAGCGGAGAGGTACTTGTACATGGAGCGGAGAGGTACTTGTACATTGAGCGGAGATGTACTTGTACATGGAGCGGAGATGTACTTGTACATGGATCGGAGAGGTACTTGTACATGAGAGCGGAGAGGTACTGTCGACACTTGTACATTGAGCGTAGAGGTACTGTCGACACTTGTACATTGAGCGGAGAGGTACTTGTACATGGAGCGGAGAGGTACTGTCGACACTTGTACATTGAGCGGAGAGGTACTTGTACATTGAGCGGAGAGGTACTTGTACATGGAGCGCAGAGGTACTTGTACATTGAGCGGAGAGGTACTTGTACATGGAGCGGAGAGGTACTTGTACATGAGAGCGGAGAGGTACTTGTACATGGAGCGGAGAGGTACTTGTACATTGAGCGGAGAGGTACTGTCGACACTTGTACATTCAGCGGAGAGGTACTTGTACATGGAGCGGAGAGGTACTGTCGATACTTGACATTGAGCGGAGAGGTACTTGTACATGGAGCGGAGAGGTATTTGTACATTGAGCGGAGAGGTACTTGTACATTGAGCGGAGAGGTACTGTCGACACTTGTACATTCAGCGGAGAGCTACTTGTACATGGAGCGGAGAGGTATTTGTACATTGAGCGGAGAGGTACTTGTACATGGAGCGGAGAGGTACTTGTACATAGAGCGGAGAGGTACTTATACATGGAGCGGAGAGGTATTTGTACATTGAGCGGAGAGGTACTTGTACATGGAGCGGAGAGGTACTTGTACATGAGAGCGGAGAGGTATTTGTACATGGAGCGGAAAGGTACTGTCGACACTTGTACATTGAGCGGAGAGCTACTTGTACATGGAGCGGAGAGGTACTTGTACATGAGAGCGGAGAGGTACTTGTACATGGAGCGGAGAGGTATTTGTACATGGAGCGGAGAGGTACTGTCGACACTTGACATTGAGCGGAGAGGTACTTGTACATGGAGCGGAGAGGTACTTGTACATGAGAGCGGAGAGGTATTTGTACATGGAGCGGAGAGGTACTGTCGACACTTGACATTGAGCGGAGAGGTACTTGTACATGGAGCGGAGAGGTACTTGTACATGGAGCGGAGAGGTACTTGTACATGGAGCGGAGAGGTACTTGTACATGGAGCGGAGAGGTACTTGTACATGGAGCGGAGAGGTACTGTCGACACTTGTACATTGAGCGGAGAGGTACTTGTACATTGAGCGGAGAGGTACTTGTACATGGAGCGCAGAGGTACTTGTACATTGAGCGGAGAGGTACTTGTACATGGAGCGGAGAGGTACTTGTACATGAGAGCGGAGAGGTACTTGTACATGGAGCGGAGAGGTACTTGTACATTGAGCGGAGAGGTACTGTCGACACTTGTACATTCAGCGGAGAGGTACTTGTACATGGAGCGGAGAGGTACTGTCGATACTTGACATTGAGCGGAGAGGTACTTGTACATGGAGCGGAGAGGTACTTGTACATGGAGCGGAGAGGTACTTGTACATTGAGCGGAGAGGTACTTGTACATGGAGCGGAGAGGTACTTGTACATTGAGCGGAGAGGTACTTGTACATGGAGCGGAGAGGTACTTGTACATGGAGCGGAGAGGTACTGTCGACACTTGTACATTCAGCGGAGAGGTACTTGTACATGGAGCGGAGAGGTACTGTCGATACTTGACATTGAGCGGAGAGGTACTTGTACATGGAGCGGAGAGGTATTTGTACATTGAGCGGAGAGGTACTTGTACATTGAGCGGAGAGGTACTGTCGACACTTGTACATTCAGCGGAGAGCTACTTGTACATGGAGCGGAGAGGTATTTGTACATTGAGCGGAGAGGTACTTGTACATGGAGCGGAGAGGTACTTGTACATAGAGCGGAGAGGTACTTATACATGGAGCGGAGAGGTATTTGTACATTGAGCGGAGAGGTACTTGTACATGGAGCGGAGAGGTACTTGTACATGAGAGCGGAGAGGTATTTGTACATGGAGCGGAAAGGTACTGTCGACACTTGTACATTGAGCGGAGAGCTACTTGTACATGGAGCGGAGAGGTACTTGTACATGAGAGCGGAGAGGTACTTGTACATGGAGCGGAGAGGTATTTGTACATGGAGCGGAGAGGTACTGTCGACACTTGACATTGAGCGGAGAGGTACTTGTACATGGAGCGGAGAGGTACTTGTACATGAGAGCGGAGAGGTATTTGTACATGGAGCGGAGAGGTACTGTCGACACTTGACATTGAGCGGAGAGGTACTTGTACATGGAGCGGAGAGGTACTTGTACATGGAGCGGAGAGGTACTTGTACATGGAGCGGAGAGGTACTTGTACATGGAGCGGAGAGGTACTTGTACATGGAGCGGAGAGGTACTGTCGACACTTGTACATTGAGCGGAGAGGTACTTGTACATTGAGCGGAGAGGTACTTGTACATGGAGCGCAGAGGTACTTGTACATTGAGCGGAGAGGTACTTGTACATGGAGCGGAGAGGTACTTGTACATGAGAGCGGAGAGGTACTTGTACATGGAGCGGAGAGGTACTTGTACATTGAGCGGAGAGGTACTGTCGACACTTGTACATTCAGCGGAGAGGTACTTGTACATGGAGCGGAGAGGTACTGTCGATACTTGACATTGAGCGGAGAGGTACTTGTACATGGAGCGGAGAGGTACTTGTACATGGAGCGGAGAGGTACTTGTACATGGAGCGGAGAGGTACTTGTACATTGAGCGGAGAGGTACTTGTACATGGAGCGGAGAGGTACTTGTACATTGAGCGGAGAGGTACTTGTACATGGAGCGGAGAGGTACTTGTACATGGAGCGGAGAGGTACTTGTACATGGAGCGGAGAGGTACTTGTACATGGAGCGGAGAGGTACTTGTACATTGAGCGGAGATGTACTTGTACATGGAGCGGAGATGTACTTGTACATGGATCGGAGAGGTACTTGTACATGAGAGCGGAGAGGTACTGTCGACACTTGTACATTGAGCGTAGAGGTACTGTCGACACTTGTACATTGAGCGGAGAGGTACTTGTACATGGACGGAGAGGTACTGTCGACACTTGTACATTGAGCGGAGAGGTACTTGTACATTGAGCGGAGAGGTACTTGTACATGGAGCGCAGAGGTACTTGTACATTGAGCGGAGAGGTACTTGTACATGGAGCGGAGAGGTACTTGTACATGAGAGCGGAGAGGTACTTGTACATGGAGCGGAGAGGTACTTGTACATTGAGCGGAGAGGTACTGTCGACACTTGTACATTCAGCGGAGAGGTACTTGTACATGGAGCGGAGAGGTACTGTCGATACTTGACATTGAGCGGAGAGGTACTTGTACATGGAGCGGAGAGGTATTTGTACATTGAGCGGAGAGGTACTTGTACATTGAGCGGAGAGGTACTGTCGACACTTGTACATTCAGCGGAGAGCTACTTGTACATGGAGCGGAGAGGTATTTGTACATTGAGCGGAGAGGTACTTGTACATGGAGCGGAGAGGTACTTGTACATAGAGCGGAGAGGTACTTATACATGGAGCAGAGAGGTATTTGTACATTGAGCGGAGAGGTACTTGTACATGGAGCGGAGAGGTACTTGTACATGAGAGCGGAGAGGTATTTGTACATGGAGCGGAAAGGTACTGTCGACACTTGTACATTGAGCGGAGAGCTACTTGTACATGGAGCGGAGAGGTACTTGTACATGAGAGCGGAGAGGTACTTGTACATGGAGCGGAGAGGTATTTGTACATGGAGCGGAGAGGTACTGTCGACACTTGACATTGAGCGGAGAGGTACTTGTACATGGAGCGGAGAGGTACTTGTACATGAGAGCGGAGAGGTATTTGTACATGGAGCGGAGAGGTACTGTCGACACTTGACATTGAGCGGAGAGGTACTTGTACATGGAGCGGAGAGGTACTTGTACATGGAGCGGAGAGGTACTTGTACATGGAGCGGAGAGGTACTTGTACATGGAGCGGAGATGTACTTGTACATTGAGCGGAGAGGTACTTGTACATGGAGCAGAGATGTACTTGTACATGGAGCGGAGATGTACTTGTACATTGAGCGGTGAGGTACTTGTACATGGAGCGGAGAGGTACTTGTACATGGAGCGGAGATGTACTTGTACATGGAGCGGAGAGGTACTTGTACATGGAGCGGAGATGTACTTGTACATTGAGCGGAGAGGTACTTGTACATGGAGCAGAGATGTACTTGTACATGGAGCGGAGAGGTACTTGTACATGGAGTGGAGATGTACTTGTACATGGAGCGGAGATGTACTTGTACATTGAGCGGAGAGGTACTTGTACATGGAGCGGAGATGTACTTGTACATGGAGCGGAGAGGTACTTGTACATGGAGCGGAGAGGTACTTGTACATTGAGCGGAGATGTACTTGTACATGGAGCGGAGATGTACTTGTACATGGATCGGAGAGGTACTTGTACATGAGAGCGGAGAGGTACTGTCGACACTTGTACATTGAGCGTAGAGGTACTGTCGACACTTGTACATTGAGCGGAGAGGTACTTGTACATGGACGGGGAGGTACTGTCGACACTTGTACATTGAGCGGAGAGGTACTTGTACATTGAGCGGAGAGGTACTTGTACATGGAGCGCAGAGGTACTTGTACATTGAGCGGAGAGGTACTTGTACATGGAGCGGAGAGGTACTTGTACATGAGAGCGGAGAGGTACTTGTACATGGAGCGGAGAGGTACTTGTACATTGAGCGGAGAGGTACTGTCGACACTTGTACATTCAGCGGAGAGGTACTTGTACATGGAGCGGAGAGGTACTGTCGATACTTGACATTGAGCGGAGAGGTACTTGTACATGGAGCGGAGAGGTACTTGTACATTGAGCGGAGAGGTACTGTCGACACTTGTACATTCAGCGGAGAGCTACTTGTACATGGAGCGGAGAGGTATTTGTACATTGAGCGGAGAGGTACTTGTACATGGAGCGGAGAGGTACTTGTACATAGAGCGGAGAGGTACTTATACATGGAGCGGAGAGGTATTTGTACATTGAGCGGAGAGGTACTTGTACATGGAGCGGAGAGGTACTTGTACATGAGAGTGGAGAGGTATTTGTACATGGAGCGGAAAGGTACTGTCGACACTTGTACATTGAGCGGAGAGCTACTTGTACATGGAGCGGAGAGGTACTTGTACATGAGAGCGGAGAGGTACTTGTACATGGAGCGGAGAGGTATTTGTACATGGAGCGGAGAGGTACTGTCGACACTTGACATTGAGCGGAGAGGTACTTGTACATGGAGCGGAGAGGTACTTGTACATGAGAGCGGAGAGGTATTTGTACATGGAGCGGAGAGGTACTGTCGACACTTGACATTGAGCGGAGAGGTACTTGTACATGGAGCGGAGAGGTACTTGTACATGGAGCGGAGAGGTACTTGTACATGGAGCGGAGAGGTACTTGTACATGGAGCGGAGATGTACTTGTACATTGAGCGGAGAGGTACTTGTACATGGAGCAGAGATGTACTTGTACATGGAGCGGAGATGTACTTGTACATTGAGCGGTGAGGTACTTGTACATGGAGCGGAGAGGTACTTGTACATGGAGCGGAGATGTACTTGTACATGGAGCGGAGAGGTACTTGTACATGGAGCGGAGATGTACTTGTACATTGAGCGGAGAGGTACTTGTACATGGAGCAGAGATGTACTTGTACATGGAGCGGAGAGGTACTTGTACATGGAGTGGAGATGTACTTGTACATGGAGCGGAGATGTACTTGTACATTGAGCGGAGAGGTACTTGTACATGGAGCGGAGATGTACTTGTACATGGAGCGGAGAGGTACTTGTACATGGAGCGGAGATGTACTTGTACATTGAGCGGAGAGGTACTTGTACATGGAGCGGAGAGGTACTTGTACATGGAGCGGAGATGTACTTGTACATGGAGCGGAGAGGTACTTGTACATGGAGCGGAGATGTACTTGTACATTGAGCGGAGAGGTACTTGTACATGGAGCAGAGATGTACTTGTACATGGAGCGGAGAGGTACTTGTACATGGAGCGGAGAGGTACTTGTACATGGAGCGGAGAGGTACTTGTACATGGAGCGGAGAGGTACTTGTACATTGAGCGGAGAGGTACTTGTACATTGAGCGGAGAGGTACTTGTACATGGAGCTAGGGCTGGGTATCGAGTTTCGATACTTACTTGGCACCGAAATGGAAACATCGATACTAAGGGGTATCGAAGCCTCCCTTGTCAATCGATACCAATTTTCGATACCAAAACAAAACAGCGTCATTGAGCCTATAAGCATGCGACATGCTTGCACGCCGCGCTCTAATACGGCTGGTGATTGGCTGTCATGTAGAGGCATGCAGGAAACGTTACGCCCACTTTAGCCGGTGTGTTTGTTGTGACTGTGAGCCAGGCGTGCGGTGCGGATAGTATACAAGAAGTTAGCCACTCAAGCTACTCCTATGCTGGATTACCATATGGCGAAGATGATGAAAAGCAGGAAAAGAAACAGAAACAACACGGACTGGTTTCCACAGACAAGAGAAATAATTGAGAGGTGGGTCAGCTCAGCTTACCGCAAGTTAGCGGTTATCAGATCCCTCAGTCTGACAAATCCATGCATCTGGCTGTGAGTTGTAGCATTAGATCGTTTAATTAATTGCCGCCGTAACGTTATGCGCAAGCGGGCATTGTGTATTTTTAGCAACTCGTTAACAAACGCTGATGTCATGATAGTTTGTTGAATGTAAATGCGATTCATTTATATTGATTGGCTAGTCAGTGAAGTTGAGCTGTCTCGTCAGATTTGACAAGAATGACGTTCTGTTGCAGCAGTGAGCACACTGATCTGCAACGCTAGCGTTAATGTTTAATTAATTAGCGTTATGTGCAAGCGGGCAGTTATCGCCCATGTATTTTTAGCAACTCGTTAACAAACGCTGATGTCATGATAGTTTGTTGAATATAAATGCGATTCACTTTGTGGCATATAAGGCTATATTGATAGGCTAGTCAATGCTCAACTAGTCTTCCATGCATGAAGTGGAGCCATCTCATCAGTTTGTACAAGAATAGAGTTCTGTTGCATCAGTGAGCATTAAACCCTGATTTGCAACTCTCTGTTTTGCACTGAAAACTATTCCACTGATTTATTTGTTTTAGCTACATTTCTTTCCTTTGTAGTACTCCAATATTTTTTGTAGGGACGGCAATACGTTTAGAGAACTTAAAGTTATGTTAAATACAGTAGGTTTTATTTTTTTCTGCTGTAAAACTTAAGATGGGGGGAAACTAAAGATTTGTAAAATAATTTCAATGTGTAATGCAGTTTTATTTTTGTTAAAATGGATTTTTCTAAAAATTGGTATCGAAAAAAGTATCGTTCAGGAACCGGTATCGAAATCCAAGTATCGAAACGGTATCGATATCGAAAAATTTTGAACGATACCCAGCCCTAAATGGAGCGCAGATGTACTTGTACATTGAGCGGAGAGGTACTGGTACATGGAGCGGAGATGTACTTGTACATTGAGCGGAGAGGTACTTGTACATTGAGCGGAGAGGTACTTGTACATGGAGCGGAGATGTACTTGTACATTGAGCGGAGAGGTACTGGTACATGGAGCGGAGATGTACTTGTACATTGAGCGGAGAGGTACTTGTACATGGAGTGGAGATGTACTTGTACATTGAGCGGAGAGGTACTGGTACATGGAGCGGAGATGTACTTGTACATTGAGCGGAGAGGTACTTGTACATGGAGTGGAGATGTACTTGTACATTGAGCGGAGAGGTACTGGTACATGGAGCGGAGATGTACTTGTACATTGAGCGGAGAGGTACTTGTACATGGAGTGGAGATGTACTTGTACATGGAGCGGAGATGTACTTGTACATTGAGCGGAGAGGTACTTGTACATGGAGCGGAGATGTACTTGTACATGGAGCGGAGAGGTACTTGTACATGGAGCGGAGATGTACTTGTACATTGAGCGGAGAGGTACTTGTACATGGAGCGGAGAGGTACTTGTACATGGAGCGGAGATGTACTTGTACATGGAGCGGAGAGGTACTTGTACATGGAGCGGAGATGTACTTGTACATTGAGCGGAGAGGTACTTGTACATGGAGCAGAGATGTACTTGTACATGGAGCGGAGAGGTACTTGTACATGGAGCGGAGAGGTACTTGTACATGGAGCGGAGAGGTACTTGTACATGGAGCGGAGAGGTACTTGTACATTGAGCGGAGAGGTACTTGTACATTGAGCGGAGAGGTACTTGTACATGGAGCTAGGGCTGGGTATCGAGTTTCGATACTTACTTGGCACCGAAATGGAAACATCGATACTAAGGGGTATCGAAGCCTCCCTTGTCAATCGATACCAATTTTCGATACCAAAACAAAACAGCGTCATTGAGCCTATAAGCATGCGACATGCTTGCACGCCGCGCTCTAATACGGCTGGTGATTGGCTGTCATGTAGAGGCATGCAGGAAACGTTACGCCCACTTTAGCCGGTGTGTTTGTTGTGACTGTGAGCCAGGCGTGCGGTGCGGATAGTATACAAGAAGTTAGCCACTCAAGCTACTCCTATCCTGGATTACCATATGGCGAAGATGATGAAAAGCAGGAAAAGAAACAGAAACAACACGGACTGGTTTCCACAGACAAGAGAAATAATTGAGAGGTGGGTCAGCTCAGCTTACCGCAAGTTAGCGGTTATCAGATCCCTCAGTCTGACAAATCCATGCATCTGGCTGTGAGTTGTAGCATTAGATCGTTTAATTAATTGCCGCCGTAACGTTATGCGCAAGCGGGCATTGTGTATTTTTAGCAACTCGTTAACAAACGCTGATGTCATGATAGTTTGTTGAATGTAAATGCGATTCATTTATATTGATTGGCTAGTCAGTGAAGTTGAGCTGTCTCGTCAGATTTGACAAGAATGACGTTCTGTTGCAGCAGTGAGCACACTGATCTGCAACGCTAGCGTTAATGTTTAATTAATTAGCGTTATGTGCAAGCGGGCAGTTATCGCCCATGTATTTTTAGCAACTCGTTAACAAACGCTGATGTCATGATAGTTTGTTGAATATAAATGCGATTCACTTTGTGGCATATAAGGCTATATTGATAGGCTAGTCAATGCTCAACTAGTCTTCCATGCATGAAGTGGAGCCATCTCATCAGTTTGTACAAGAATAGAGTTCTGTTGCATCAGTGAGCATTAAACCCTGATTTGCAACTCTCTGTTTTGCACTGAAAACTATTCCACTGATTTATTTGTTTTAGCTACATTTCTTTCCTTTGTAGTACTCCAATATTTTTTGTAGGGACGGCAATACGTTTAGAGAACTTAAAGTTATGTTAAATACAGTAGGTTTTATTTTTTTCTGCTGTAAAACTTAAGATGGGGGGAAACTAAAGATTTGTAAAATAATTTCAATGTGTAATGCAGTTTTATTTTTGTTAAAATGGATTTTTCTAAAAATTGGTATCGAAAAAAGTATCGTTCAGGAACCGGTATCGAAATCCAAGTATCGAAACGGTATCGATATCGAAAAATTTTGAACGATACCCAGCCCTACATGGAGCGCAGATGTACTTGTACATTGAGCGGAGAGGTACTGGTACATGGAGCGGAGATGTACTTGTACATTGAGCGGAGAGGTACTTGTACATTGAGCGGAGAGGTACTTGTACATGGAGCGGAGATGTACTTGTACATTGAGCGGAGAGGTACTGGTACATGGAGCGGAGATGTACTTGTACATTGAGCGGAGAGGTACTTGTACATGGAGTGGAGATGTACTTGTACATTGAGCGGAGAGGTACTGGTACATGGAGCGGAGATGTACTTGTACATTGAGCGGAGAGGTACTTGTACATGGAGTGGAGATGTACTTGTACATTGAGCGGAGAGGTACTGGTACATGGAGCGGAGATGTACTTGTACATTGAGCGGAGAGGTACTTGTACATGGAGTGGAGATGTACTTGTACATGGAGCGGAGATGTACTTGTACATTGAGCGGAGAGGTACTTGTACATGGAGCGGAGAGGTACTTGTACATGGAGCGGAGATGTACTTGTACATGGAGCGGAGAGGTACTTGTACATGGAGCGGAGATGTACTTGTACATTGAGCGGAGAGGTACTTGTACATGGAGCAGAGATGTACTTGTACATGGAGCGGAGAGGTACTTGTACATGGAGCGGAGAGGTACTTGTACATGGAGCGGAGAGGTACTTGTACATGGAGCGGAGAGGTACTTGTACATTGAGCGGAGAGGTACTTGTACATTGAGCGGAGAGGTACTTGTACATGGAGCTAGGGCTGGGTATCGAGTTTCGATACTTACTTGGCACCGAAATGGAAACATCGATACTAAGGGGTATCGAAGCCTCCCTTGTCAATCGATACCAATTTTCGATACCAAAACAAAACAGCGTCATTGAGCCTATAAGCATGCGACATGCTTGCACGCCGCGCTCTAATACGGCTGGTGATTGGCTGTCATGTAGAGGCATGCAGGAAACGTTACGCCCACTTTAGCCGGTGTGTTTGTTGTGACTGTGAGCCAGGCGTGCGGTGCGGATAGTATACAAGAAGTTAGCCACTCAAGCTACTCCTATCCTGGATTACCATATGGCGAAGATGATGAAAAGCAGGAAAAGAAACAGAAACAACACGGACTGGTTTCCACAGACAAGAGAAATAATTGAGAGGTGGGTCAGCTCAGCTTACCGCAAGTTAGCGGTTATCAGATCCCTCAGTCTGACAAATCCATGCATCTGGCTGTGAGTTGTAGCATTAGATCGTTTAATTAATTGCCGCCGTAACGTTATGCGCAAGCGGGCATTGTGTATTTTTAGCAACTCGTTAACAAACGCTGATGTCATGATAGTTTGTTGAATGTAAATGCGATTCATTTATATTGATTGGCTAGTCAGTGAAGTTGAGCTGTCTCGTCAGATTTGACAAGAATGACGTTCTGTTGCAGCAGTGAGCACACTGATCTGCAACGCTAGCGTTAATGTTTAATTAATTAGCGTTATGTGCAAGCGGGCAGTTATCGCCCATGTATTTTTAGCAACTCGTTAACAAACGCTGATGTCATGATAGTTTGTTGAATATAAATGCGATTCACTTTGTGGCATATAAGGCTATATTGATAGGCTAGTCAATGCTCAACTAGTCTTCCATGCATGAAGTGGAGCCATCTCATCAGTTTGTACAAGAATAGAGTTCTGTTGCATCAGTGAGCATTAAACCCTGATTTGCAACTCTCTGTTTTGCACTGAAAACTATTCCACTGATTTATTTGTTTTAGCTACATTTCTTTCCTTTGTAGTACTCCAATATTTTTTGTAGGGACGGCAATACGTTTAGAGAACTTAAAGTTATGTTAAATACAGTAGGTTTTATTTTTTTCTGCTGTAAAACTTAAGATGGGGGGAAACTAAAGATTTGTAAAATAATTTCAATGTGTAATGCAGTTTTATTTTTGTTAAAATGGATTTTTCTAAAAATTGGTATCGAAAAAAGTATCGTTCAGGAACCGGTATCGAAATCCAAGTATCGAAACGGTATCGATATCGAAAAATTTTGAACGATACCCAGCCCTACATGGAGCGCAGATGTACTTGTACATTGAGCGGAGAGGTACTGGTACATGGAGCGGAGATGTACTTGTACATTGAGCGGAGAGGTACTTGTACATTGAGCGGAGAGGTACTTGTACATGGAGCGGAGATGTACTTGTACATTGAGCGGAGAGGTACTGGTACATGGAGCGGAGATGTACTTGTACATTGAGCGGAGAGGTACTTGTACATGGAGTGGAGATGTACTTGTACATTGAGCGGAGAGGTACTGGTACATGGAGCGGAGATGTACTTGTACATTGAGCGGAGAGGTACTTGTACATGGAGTGGAGATGTACTTGTACATTGAGCGGAGAGGTACTGGTACATGGAGCGGAGATGTACTTGTACATTGAGCGGAGAGGTACTTGTACATGGAGTGGAGATGTACTTGTACATGGAGCGGAGATGTACTTGTACATTGAGCGGAGAGGTACTTGTACATGGAGCGGAGATGTACTTGTACATGGAGCGGAGAGGTACTTGTACATGGAGCGGAGAGGTACTTGTACATGGAGCGGAGATGTACTTGTACATGGAGCGGAGATGTACTTGTACATGGAGCGGAGAGGTACTTGTACATGGAGCGGAGAGGTACTTATACATTGAGCGGAGACGTACTTGTACATGGAGCGGAGATGTACTTGTACATTGAGCGGAGAGGTACTTGTACATTGAGCGGAGAGGTACTGGTACATGGAGCGGAGATGTACTTGTACATTGAGCGGAGAGGTACTTGTACATGGAGCGGAGAGGTACTTGTACATTGAGCGGAGAGGTACTTGTACATTGAGCGGAGACGTACTTGTACATTGAGCGGAGATGTACTTGTACATTGAGCGGAGATGTACTTGTACATTGAGCGGAGAGGTACTTGTACATGGAGCGGAGAGGTACTTGTACATTGAGCGGAGAGGTACTTGTACATTGAGCGGATACGTACTTGTACATTGAGCGGAGATGTACTTGTACATTGAGCGGAGATGTACTTGTACATTGAGCGGAGAGGTACTGGTACATGGAGCGGAGAGGTACTTGTACATGGAGCGGAGAGGTATTTGTACATGGAGCGGAGAGGTATTTGTACATGGAGCGGAGAGGTACTTGTACATTGAGCGGAGAGGTACTTGTACATGGAGCGGAGAGGTACTTGTACATGGAGCGGAGAGGTACTTGTACATGTAGCGGAGAGGTGCTTGTACATGGAGCGGAGAGGTACTTGTACATGGAGCGGAGAGGTATTTGTACATGGAGCGGATAGGTACTTGTACATGGAGCGGAGAGGTACTTGTACATTCAGCGGAGAGGTACTTGTACATTGAGCGGAGAGGTACTTGTAGATGGAGCGGAGAGGTACTGTCGACACTTGTACATTGAGCGGAGAGGTACTTGTACATGGAGAGGTACTTGTACATGGAGCGGAGAGGTACTGTCGACACTTGTACATTGAGCGGAGAGGTACTTGTACATGGAGCGGAGAGGTACTTGTACATGGAGCGGAGATGTACTTGTACAGGGAGCGGAGAGGTACTTGTACATTGAGCGGAGAGGTACTTGTACATGGAGCGGAGAGGTACTTGTACATGGAGCGGAGAGGTACTTGTACATGGAGCGGAGAGGTACTTGTACATTGAGCGGAGAGGTACTTGTACATGGAGCGGAGAGGTACTTGTACATGGAGCGGAGAGGTACTTGTACATGGAGCGGAGAGGTACTTGTACATTGAGCGGAGAGGTACTTGTACATGGAGCGGAGAGGTACTTGTACATGGAGCGGAGAGGTACTTGTACATGGAGCGGAGAGGTACTTGTACATGGAGCGGAGAGGTACTTGTACATTGAGCGGAGATGTACTTGTACATGGAGCGGAGATGTACTTGTACATGGATCGGAGAGGTACTTGTACATGAGAGCGGAGAGGTACTGTCGACACTTGTACATTGAGCGTAGAGGTACTGTCGACACTTGTACATTGAGCGGAGAGGTACTTGTACATGGAGCGGAGAGGTACTGTCGACACTTGTACATTGAGCGGAGAGGTACTTGTACATTGAGCGGAGAGGTACTTGTACATGGAGCGCAGAGGTACTTGTACATTGAGCGGAGAGGTACTTGTACATGGAGCGGAGAGGTACTTGTACATGAGAGCGGAGAGGTACTTGTACATGGAGCGGAGAGGTACTTGTACATTGAGCGGAGAGGTACTGTCGACACTTGTACATTCAGCGGAGAGGTACTTGTACATGAGAGCGGAGAGGTACTGTCGACACTTGTACATTGAGCGTAGAGGTACTGTCGACACTTGTACATTGAGCGGAGAGGTACTTGTACATGGAGCGGAGAGGTACTGTCGACACTTGTACATTGAGCGGAGAGGTACTTGTACATTGAGCGGAGAGGTACTTGTACATGGAGCGCAGAGGTACTTGTACATTGAGCGGAGAGGTACTTGTACATGGAGCGGAGAGGTACTTGTACATGAGAGCGGAGAGGTACTTGTACATGGAGCGGAGAGGTACTTGTACATTGAGCGGAGAGGTACTGTCGACACTTGTACATTCAGCGGAGAGGTACTTGTACATGGAGCGGAGAGGTACTGTCGATACTTGACATTGAGCGGAGAGGTACTTGTACATGGAGCGGAGAGGTACTTGTACATGGAGCGGAGAGGTACTTGTACATGGAGCGGAGAGGTACTTGTACATTGAGCGGAGAGGTACTTGTACATGGAGCGGAGAGGTACTTGTACATTGAGCGGAGAGGTACTTGTACATGGAGCGGAGAGGTACTTGTACATGGAGCGGAGAGGTACTTGTACATGGAGCGGAGAGGTACTTGTACATTGAGCGGAGATGTACTTGTACATGGAGCGGAGATGTACTTGTACATGGATTGGAGAGGTACTTGTACATGAGAGCGGAGAGGTACTGTCGACACTTGTACATTGAGCGTAGAGGTACTGTCGACACTTGTACATTGAGCGGAGAGGTACTTGTACATGGAGCGGAGAGGTACTGTCGACACTTGTACATTGAGCGGAGAGGTACTTGTACATTGAGCGGAGAGGTACTTGTACATGGAGCGCAGAGGTACTTGTACATTGAGCGGAGAGGTACTTGTACATGGAGCGGAGAGGTACTTGTACATGAGAGCGGAGAGGTACTTGTACATGGAGCGGAGAGGTACTTGTACATTGAGCGGAGAGGTACTGTCGACACTTGTACATTCAGCGGAGAGGTACTTGTACATGGAGCGGAGAGGTACTGTCAATACTTGACATTGAGCGGAGAGGTACTTGTACATGGAGCGGAGAGGTATTTGTACATTGAGCGGAGAGGTACTTGTACATTGAGCGGAGAGGTACTGTCGACACTTGTACATTCAGCGGAGAGCTACTTGTACATGGAGCGGAGAGGTATTTGTACATTGAGCGGAGAGGTACTTGTACATGGAGCGGAGAGGTACTTGTACATAGAGCGGAGAGGTACTTATACATGGAGCGGAGAGGTATTTGTACATTGAGCGGAGAGGTACTTGTACATTGAGCGGAGAGGTACTTGTACATGGAGCTAGGGCTGGGTATCGAGTTTCGATACTTACTTGGCACCGAAATGGAAACATCGATACTAAGGGGTATCGAAGCCTCCCTTGTCAATCGATACCAATTTTCGATACCAAAACAAAACAGCGTCATTGAGCCTATAAGCATGCGACATGCTTGCACGCCGCGCTCTAATACGGCTGGTGATTGGCTGTCATGTAGAGGCATGCAGGAAACGTTACGCCCACTTTAGCCGGTGTGTTTGTTGTGACTGTGAGCCAGGCGTGCGGTGCGGATAGTATACAAGAAGTTAGCCACTCAAGCTACTCCTATCCTGGATTACCATATGGCGAAGATGATGAAAAGCAGGAAAAGAAACAGAAACAACACGGACTGGTTTCCACAGACAAGAGAAATAATTGAGAGGTGGGTCAGCTCAGCTTACCGCAAGTTAGCGGTTATCAGATCCCTCAGTCTGACAAATCCATGCATCTGGCTGTGAGTTGTAGCATTAGATCGTTTAATTAATTGCCGCCGTAACGTTATGCGCAAGCGGGCATTGTGTATTTTTAGCAACTCGTTAACAAACGCTGATGTCATGATAGTTTGTTGAATGTAAATGCGATTCATTTATATTGATTGGCTAGTCAGTGAAGTTGAGCTGTCTCGTCAGATTTGACAAGAATGACGTTCTGTTGCAGCAGTGAGCACACTGATCTGCAACGCTAGCGTTAATGTTTAATTAATTAGCGTTATGTGCAAGCGGGCAGTTATCGCCCATGTATTTTTAGCAACTCGTTAACAAACGCTGATGTCATGATAGTTTGTTGAATATAAATGCGATTCACTTTGTGGCATATAAGGCTATATTGATAGGCTAGTCAATGCTCAACTAGTCTTCCATGCATGAAGTGGAGCCATCTCATCAGTTTGTACAAGAATAGAGTTCTGTTGCATCAGTGAGCATTAAACCCTGATTTGCAACTCTCTGTTTTGCACTGAAAACTATTCCACTGATTTATTTGTTTTAGCTACATTTCTTTCCTTTGTAGTACTCCAATATTTTTTGTAGGGACGGCAATACGTTTAGAGAACTTAAAGTTATGTTAAATACAGTAGGTTTTATTTTTTTCTGCTGTAAAACTTAAGATGGGGGGAAACTAAAGATTTGTAAAATAATTTCAATGTGTAATGCAGTTTTATTTTTGTTAAAATGGATTTTTCTAAAAATTGGTATCGAAAAAAGTATCGTTCAGGAACCGGTATCGAAATCCAAGTATCGAAACGGTATCGATATCGAAAATTTTTGAACGATACCCAGCCCTACATGGAGCGCAGATGTACTTGTACATTGAGCGGAGAGGTACTGGTACATGGAGCGGAGATGTACTTGTACATTGAGCGGAGAGGTACTTGTACATTGAGCGGAGAGGTACTTGTACATGGAGCGGAGATGTACTTGTACATTGAGCGGAGAGGTACTGGTACATGGAGCGGAGATGTACTTGTACATTGAGCGGAGAGGTACTTGTACATGGAGTGGAGATGTACTTGTACATTGAGCGGAGAGGTACTGGTACATGGAGCGGAGATGTACTTGTACATTGAGCGGAGAGGTACTTGTACATGGAGTGGAGATGTACTTGTACATTGAGCGGAGAGGTACTGGTACATGGAGCGGAGATGTACTTGTACATTGAGCGGAGAGGTACTTGTACATGGAGTGGAGATGTACTTGTACATGGAGCGGAGATGTACTTGTACATTGAGCGGAGAGGTACTTGTACATGGAGCGGAGATGTACTTGTACATGGAGCGGAGAGGTACTTGTACATGGAGCGGAGAGGTACTTGTACATGGAGCGGAGATGTACTTGTACATGGAGCGGAGATGTACTTGTACATGGAGCGGAGAGGTACTTGTACATGGAGCGGAGAGGTACTTATACATTGAGCGGAGACGTACTTGTACATGGAGCGGAGATGTACTTGTACATTGAGCGGAGAGGTACTTGTACATTGAGCGGAGAGGTACTGGTACATGGAGCGGAGATGTACTTGTACATTGAGCGGAGAGGTACTTGTACATGGAGCGGAGAGGTACTTGTACATTGAGCGGAGAGGTACTTGTACATGGAGCGGAGAGGTACTGTCGACACTTGTACATTGAGCGGAGAGGTACTTGTACATTGAGCGGAGAGGTACTTGTACATGGAGCGCAGAGGTACTTGTACATTGAGCGGAGAGGTACTTGTACATGGAGCGGAGAGGTACTTGTACATGAGAGCGGAGAGGTACTTGTACATGGAGCGGAGAGGTACTTGTACATTGAGCGGAGAGGTACTGTCGACACTTGTACATTCAGCGGAGAGGTACTTGTACATGGAGCGGAGAGGTACTGTCAATACTTGACATTGAGCGGAGAGGTACTTGTACATGGAGCGGAGAGGTATTTGTACATTGAGCGGAGAGGTACTTGTACATTGAGCGGAGAGGTACTGTCGACACTTGTACATTCAGCGGAGAGCTACTTGTACATGGAGCGGAGAGGTATTTGTACATTGAGCGGAGAGGTACTTGTACATGGAGCGGAGAGGTACTTGTACATAGAGCGGAGAGGTACTTATACATGGAGCGGAGAGGTATTTGTACATTGAGCGGAGAGGTACTTGTACATTGAGCAGAGAGGTACTTGTACATGGAGCTAGGGCTGGGTATCGAGTTTCGATACTTACTTGGCACCGAAATGGAAACATCGATACTAAGGGGTATCGAAGCCTCCCTTGTCAATCGATACCAATTTTCGATACCAAAACAAAACAGCGTCATTGAGCCTATAAGCATGCGACATGCTTGCACGCCGCGCTCTAATACGGCTGGTGATTGGCTGTCATGTAGAGGCATGCAGGAAACGTTACGCCCACTTTAGCCGGTGTGTTTGTTGTGACTGTGAGCCAGGCGTGCGGTGCGGATAGTATACAAGAAGTTAGCCACTCAAGCTACTCCTATCCTGGATTACCATATGGCGAAGATGATGAAAAGCAGGAAAAGAAACAGAAACAACACGGACTGGTTTCCACAGACAAGAGAAATAATTGAGAGGTGGGTCAGCTCAGCTTACCGCAAGTTAGCGGTTATCAGATCCCTCAGTCTGACAAATCCATGCATCTGGCTGTGAGTTGTAGCATTAGATCGTTTAATTAATTGCCGCCGTAACGTTATGCGCAAGCGGGCATTGTGTATTTTTAGCAACTCGTTAACAAACGCTGATGTCATGATAGTTTGTTGAATGTAAATGCGATTCATTTATATTGATTGGCTAGTCAGTGAAGTTGAGCTGTCTCGTCAGATTTGACAAGAATGACGTTCTGTTGCAGCAGTGAGCACACTGATCTGCAACGCTAGCGTTAATGTTTAATTAATTAGCGTTATGTGCAAGCGGGCAGTTATCGCCCATGTATTTTTAGCAACTCGTTAACAAACGCTGATGTCATGATAGTTTGTTGAATATAAATGCGATTCACTTTGTGGCATATAAGGCTATATTGATAGGCTAGTCAATGCTCAACTAGTCTTCCATGCATGAAGTGGAGCCATCTCATCAGTTTGTACAAGAATAGAGTTCTGTTGCATCAGTGAGCATTAAACCCTGATTTGCAACTCTCTGTTTTGCACTGAAAACTATTCCACTGATTTATTTGTTTTAGCTACATTTCTTTCCTTTGTAGTACTCCAATATTTTTTGTAGGGACGGCAATACGTTTAGAGAACTTAAAGTTATGTTAAATACAGTAGGTTTTATTTTTTTCTGCTGTAAAACTTAAGATGGGGGGAAACTAAAGATTTGTAAAATAATTTCAATGTGTAATGCAGTTTTATTTTTGTTAAAATGGATTTTTCTAAAAATTGGTATCGAAAAAAGTATCGTTCAGGAACCGGTATCGAAATCCAAGTATCGAAACGGTATCGATATCGAAAATTTTTGAACGATACCCAGCCCTACATGGAGCGCAGATGTACTTGTACATTGAGCGGAGAGGTACTGGTACATGGAGCGGAGATGTACTTGTACATTGAGCGGAGAGGTACTTGTACATTGAGCGGAGAGGTACTTGTACATGGAGCGGAGATGTACTTGTACATTGAGCGGAGAGGTACTGGTACATGGAGCGGAGATGTACTTGTACATTGAGCGGAGAGGTACTTGTACATGGAGTGGAGATGTACTTGTACATTGAGCGGAGAGGTACTGGTACATGGAGCGGAGATGTACTTGTACATTGAGCGGAGAGGTACTTGTACATGGAGTGGAGATGTACTTGTACATTGAGCGGAGAGGTACTGGTACATGGAGCGGAGATGTACTTGTACATTGAGCGGAGAGGTACTTGTACATGGAGTGGAGATGTACTTGTACATGGAGCGGAGATGTACTTGTACATTGAGCGGAGAGGTACTTGTACATGGAGCGGAGATGTACTTGTACATGGAGCGGAGAGGTACTTGTACATGGAGCGGAGAGGTACTTGTACATGGAGCGGAGATGTACTTGTACATGGAGCGGAGATGTACTTGTACATGGAGCGGAGAGGTACTTGTACATGGAGCGGAGAGGTACTTATACATTGAGCGGAGACGTACTTGTACATGGAGCGGAGATGTACTTGTACATTGAGCGGAGAGGTACTTGTACATTGAGCGGAGAGGTACTGGTACATGGAGCGGAGATGTACTTGTACATTGAGCGGAGAGGTACTTGTACATGGAGCGGAGAGGTACTTGTACATTGAGCGGAGAGGTACTTGTACATGGAGCGGAGAGGTACTGTCGACACTTGTACATTGAGCGGAGAGGTACTTGTACATTGAGCGGAGAGGTACTTGTACATGGAGCGCAGAGGTACTTGTACATTGAGCGGAGAGGTACTTGTACATGGAGCGGAGAGGTACTTGTACATGAGAGCGGAGAGGTACTTGTACATGGAGCGGAGAGGTACTTGTACATTGAGCGGAGAGGTACTGTCGACACTTGTACATTCAGCGGAGAGGTACTTGTACATGGAGCGGAGAGGTACTGTCAATACTTGACATTGAGCGGAGAGGTACTTGTACATGGAGCGGAGAGGTATTTGTACATTGAGCGGAGAGGTACTTGTACATTGAGCGGAGAGGTACTGTCGACACTTGTACATTCAGCGGAGAGCTACTTGTACATGGAGCGGAGAGGTATTTGTACATTGAGCGGAGAGGTACTTGTACATGGAGCGGAGAGGTACTTGTACATAGAGCGGAGAGGTACTTATACATGGAGCGGAGAGGTATTTGTACATTGAGCGGAGAGGTACTTGTACATTGAGCGGAGAGGTACTTGTACATGGAGCTAGGGCTGGGTATCGAGTTTCGATACTTACTTGGCACCGAAATGGAAACATCGATACTAAGGGGTATCGAAGCCTCCCTTGTCAATCGATACCAATTTTCGATACCAAAACAAAACAGCGTCATTGAGCCTATAAGCATGCGACATGCTTGCACGCCGCGCTCTAATACGGCTGGTGATTGGCTGTCATGTAGAGGCATGCAGGAAACGTTACGCCCACTTTAGCCGGTGTGTTTGTTGTGACTGTGAGCCAGGCGTGCGGTGCGGATAGTATACAAGAAGTTAGCCACTCAAGCTACTCCTATCCTGGATTACCATATGGCGAAGATGATGAAAAGCAGGAAAAGAAACAGAAACAACACGGACTGGTTTCCACAGACAAGAGAAATAATTGAGAGGTGGGTCAGCTCAGCTTACCGCAAGTTAGCGGTTATCAGATCCCTCAGTCTGACAAATCCATGCATCTGGCTGTGAGTTGTAGCATTAGATCGTTTAATTAATTGCCGCCGTAACGTTATGCGCAAGCGGGCATTGTGTATTTTTAGCAACTCGTTAACAAACGCTGATGTCATGATAGTTTGTTGAATGTAAATGCGATTCATTTATATTGATTGGCTAGTCAGTGAAGTTGAGCTGTCTCGTCAGATTTGACAAGAATGACGTTCTGTTGCAGCAGTGAGCACACTGATCTGCAACGCTAGCGTTAATGTTTAATTAATTAGCGTTATGTGCAAGCGGGCAGTTATCGCCCATGTATTTTTAGCAACTCGTTAACAAACGCTGATGTCATGATAGTTTGTTGAATATAAATGCGATTCACTTTGTGGCATATAAGGCTATATTGATAGGCTAGTCAATGCTCAACTAGTCTTCCATGCATGAAGTGGAGCCATCTCATCAGTTTGTACAAGAATAGAGTTCTGTTGCATCAGTGAGCATTAAACCCTGATTTGCAACTCTCTGTTTTGCACTGAAAACTATTCCACTGATTTATTTGTTTTAGCTACATTTCTTTCCTTTGTAGTACTCCAATATTTTTTGTAGGGACGGCAATACGTTTAGAGAACTTAAAGTTATGTTAAATACAGTAGGTTTTATTTTTTTCTGCTGTAAAACTTAAGATGGGGGGAAACTAAAGATTTGTAAAATAATTTCAATGTGTAATGCAGTTTTATTTTTGTTAAAATGGATTTTTCTAAAAATTGGTATCGAAAAAAGTATCGTTCAGGAACCGGTATCGAAATCCAAGTATCGAAACGGTATCGATATCGGAAAATTTTGAACGATACCCAGCCCTACATGGAGCGCAGATGTACTTGTACATTGAGCGGAGAGGTACTGGTACATGGAGCGGAGATGTACTTGTACATTGAGCGGAGAGGTACTTGTACATTGAGCGGAGAGGTACTTGTACATGGAGCGGAGATGTACTTGTACATTGAGCGGAGAGGTACTGGTACATGGAGCGGAGATGTACTTGTACATTGAGCGGAGAGGTACTTGTACATGGAGTGGAGATGTACTTGTACATTGAGCGGAGAGGTACTGGTACATGGAGCGGAGATGTACTTGTACATTGAGCGGAGAGGTACTTGTACATGGAGTGGAGATGTACTTGTACATTGAGCGGAGAGGTACTGGTACATGGAGCGGAGATGTACTTGTACATTGAGCGGAGAGGTACTTGTACATGGAGTGGAGATGTACTTGTACATGGAGCGGAGATGTACTTGTACATTGAGCGGAGAGGTACTTGTACATGGAGCGGAGATGTACTTGTACATGGAGCGGAGAGGTACTTGTACATGGAGCGGAGAGGTACTTGTACATGGAGCGGAGATGTACTTGTACATGGAGCGGAGATGTACTTGTACATGGAGCGGAGAGGTACTTGTACATGGAGCGGAGAGGTACTTATACATTGAGCGGAGACGTACTTGTACATGGAGCGGAGATGTACTTGTACATTGAGCGGAGAGGTACTTGTACATTGAGCGGAGAGGTACTGGTACATGGAGCGGAGATGTACTTGTACATTGAGCGGAGAGGTACTTGTACATGGAGCGGAGAGGTACTTGTACATTGAGCGGAGAGGTACTTGTACATTGAGCGGAGACGTACTTGTACATTGAGCGGAGATGTACTTGTACATTGAGCGGAGATGTACTTGTACATTGAGCGGAGAGGTACTTGTACATGGAGCGGAGAGGTACTTGTACATTGAGCGGAGAGGTACTTGTACATTGAGCGGAGACGTACTTGTACATTGAGCGGAGATGTACTTGTACATTGAGCGGAGATGTACTTGTACATTGAGCGGAGAGGTACTGGTACATGGAGCGGAGAGGTACTTGTACATGGAGCGGAGAGGTATTTGTACATGGAGCGGAGAGGTATTTGTACATGGAGCGGAGAGGTACTTGTACATTGAGCGGAGAGGTACTTGTACATGGAGCGGAGAGGTACTTGTACATGGAGCGGAGAGGTACTTGTACATGTAGCGGAGAGGTGCTTGTACATGGAGCGGAGAGGTACTTGTACATGGAGCGGAGAGGTATTTGTACATGGAGCGGAGAGGTACTTGTACATGGAGCGGAGAGGTACTTGTACATTCAGCGGAGAGGTACTTGTACATTGAGCGGAGAGGTACTTGTAGATGGAGCGGAGAGGTACTGTCGACACTTGTACATTGAGCGGAGAGGTACTTGTACATGGAGCGGAGAGGTACTTGTACATGGAGCGGAGAGGTACTGTCGACACTTGTACATTGAGCGGAGAGGTACTTGTACATGGAGCGGAGAGGTACTTGTACATGGAGCGGAGATGTACTTGTACAGGGAGCGGAGAGGTACTTGTACATTGAGCGGCGAGGTACTTGTACATGGAGCGGAGAGGTACTTGTACATGGAGCGGAGAGGTACTTGTACATGGAGCGGAGAGGTACTTGTACATTGAGCGGAGAGGTACTTGTACATGGAGCGGAGAGGTACTTGTACATGGAGCGGAGAGGTACTTGTACATGGAGCGGAGAGGTACTTGTACATTGAGCGGAGAGGTACTTGTACATGGAGCGGAGAGGTACTTGTACATGGAGCGGAGAGGTACTTGTACATGGAGCGGAGAGGTACTTGTACATGGAGCGGAGAGGTACTTGTACATTGAGCGGAGATGTACTTGTACATGGAGCGGAGATGTACTTGTACATGGATCGGAGAGGTACTTGTACATGAGAGCGGAGAGGTACTGTCGACACTTGTACATTGAGCGTAGAGGTACTGTCGACACTTGTACATTGAGCGGAGAGGTACTTGTACATGGAGCGGAGAGGTACTGTCGACACTTGTACATTGAGCGGAGAGGTACTTGTACATTGAGCGGAGAGGTACTTGTACATGGAGCGCAGAGGTACTTGTACATTGAGCGGAGAGGTACTTGTACATGGAGCGGAGAGGTACTTGTACATGAGAGCGGAGAGGTACTTGTACATGGAGCGGAGAGGTACTTGTACATTGAGCGGAGAGGTACTGTCGACACTTGTACATTCAGCGGAGAGGTACTTGTACATGGAGCGGAGAGGTACTGTCGATACTTGACATTGAGCGGAGAGGTACTTGTACATGGAGCGGAGAGGTACTTGTACATGGAGCGGAGAGGTACTTGTACATGGAGCGGAGAGGTACTTGTACATTGAGCGGAGAGGTACTTGTACATGGAGCGGAGAGGTACTTGTACATTGAGCGGAGAGGTACTTGTACATGGAGCGGAGAGGTACTTGTACATGGAGCGGAGAGGTACTTGTACATGGAGCGGAGAGGTACTTGTACATTGAGCGGAGATGTACTTGTACATGGAGCGGAGATGTACTTGTACATGGATCGGAGAGGTACTTGTACATGAGAGCGGAGAGGTACTGTCGACACTTGTACATTGAGCGTAGAGGTACTGTCGACACTTGTACATTGAGCGGAGAGGTACTTGTACATGGAGCGGAGAGGTACTGTCGACACTTGTACATTGAGCGGAGAGGTACTTGTACATTGAGCGGAGAGGTACTTGTACATGGAGCGCAGAGGTACTTGTACATTGAGCGGAGAGGTACTTGTACATGGAGCGGAGAGGTACTTGTACATGAGAGCGGAGAGGTACTTGTACATGGAGCGGAGAGGTACTTGTACATTGAGCGGAGAGGTACTGTCGACACTTGTACATTCAGCGGAGAGGTACTTGTACATGGAGCGGAGAGGTACTGTCGATACTTGACATTGAGCGGAGAGGTACTTGTACATGGAGCGGAGAGGTATTTGTACATTGAGCGGAGAGGTACTTGTACATTGAGCGGAGAGGTACTGTCGACACTTGTACATTCAGCGGAGAGCTACTTGTACATGGAGCGGAGAGGTATTTGTACATTGAGCGGAGAGGTACTTGTACATGGAGCGGAGAGGTACTTGTACATAGAGCGGAGAGGTACTTATACATGGAGCGGAGAGGTATTTGTACATTGAGCGGAGAGGTACTTGTACATGGAGCGGAGAGGTACTTGTACATGAGAGCGGAGAGGTATTTGTACATGGAGCGGAAAGGTACTGTCGACACTTGTACATTGAGCGGAGAGCTACTTGTACATGGAGCGGAGAGGTACTTGTACATGGAGCGGAGAGGTACTTGTACATGGAGCGGAGAGGTACTTGTACATGGAGCGGAGAGGTACTTGTACATTGAGCGGAGATGTACTTGTACATGGAGCGGAGATGTACTTGTACATGGATCGGAGAGGTACTTGTACATGAGAGCGGAGAGGTACTGTCGACACTTGTACATTGAGCGTAGAGGTACTGTCGACACTTGTACATTGAGCGGAGAGGTACTTGTACATGGAGCGGAGAGGTACTGTCGACACTTGTACATTGAGCGGAGAGGTACTTGTACATTGAGCGGAGAGGTACTTGTACATGGAGCGCAGAGGTACTTGTACATTGAGCGGAGAGGTACTTGTACATGGAGCGGAGAGGTACTTGTACATGAGAGCGGAGAGGTACTTGTACATGGAGCGGAGAGGTACTTGTACATTGAGCGGAGAGGTACTGTCGACACTTGTACATTCAGCGGAGAGGTACTTGTACATGGAGCGGAGAGGTACTGTCGATACTTGACATTGAGCGGAGAGGTACTTGTACATGGAGCGGAGAGGTACTTGTACATGGAGCGGAGAGGTACTTGTACATGGAGCGGAGAGGTACTTGTACATTGAGCGGAGAGGTACTTGTACATGGAGCGGAGAGGTACTTGTACATTGAGCGGAGAGGTACTTGTACATGGAGCGGAGAGGTACTTGTACATGGAGCGGAGAGGTACTTGTACATGGAGCGGAGAGGTACTTGTACATTGAGCGGAGATGTACTTGTACATGGAGCGGAGATGTACTTGTACATGGATCGGAGAGGTACTTGTACATGAGAGCGGAGAGGTACTGTCGACACTTGTACATTGAGCGTAGAGGTACTGTCGACACTTGTACATTGAGCGGAGAGGTACTTGTACATGGAGCGGAGAGGTACTGTCGACACTTGTACATTGAGCGGAGAGGTACTTGTACATTGAGCGGAGAGGTACTTGTACATGGAGCGCAGAGGTACTTGTACATTGAGCGGAGAGGTACTTGTACATGGAGCGGAGAGGTACTTGTACATGAGAGCGGAGAGGTACTTGTACATGGAGCGGAGAGGTACTTGTACATTGAGCGGAGAGGTACTGTCGACACTTGTACATTCAGCGGAGAGGTACTTGTACATGGAGCGGAGAGGTACTGTCGATACTTGACATTGAGCGGAGAGGTACTTGTACATGGAGCGGAGAGGTATTTGTACATTGAGCGGAGAGGTACTTGTACATTGAGCGGAGAGGTACTGTCGACACTTGTACATTCAGCGGAGAGCTACTTGTACATGGAGCGGAGAGGTATTTGTACATTGAGCGGAGAGGTACTTGTACATGGAGCGGAGAGGTACTTGTACATAGAGCGGAGAGGTACTTATACATGGAGCGGAGAGGTATTTGTACATTGAGCGGAGAGGTACTTGTACATGGAGCGGAGAGGTACTTGTACATGAGAGCGGAGAGGTATTTGTACATGGAGCGGAAAGGTACTGTCGACACTTGTACATTGAGCGGAGAGCTACTTGTACATGGAGCGGAGAGGTACTTGTACATGAGAGCGGAGAGGTACTTGTACATGGAGCGGAGAGGTATTTGTACATGGAGCGGAGAGGTACTGTCGACACTTGACATTGAGCGGAGAGGTACTTGTACATGGAGCGGAGAGGTACTTGTACATGAGAGCGGAGAGGTATTTGTACATGGAGCGGAGAGGTACTGTCGACACTTGACATTGAGCGGAGAGGTACTTGTACATGGAGCGGAGAGGTACTTGTACATGGAGCGGAGAGGTACTTGTACATGGAGCGGAGAGGTACTTGTACATGGAGCGGAGAGGTACTTGTACATGGAGCGGAGAGGTACTGTCGACACTTGTACATTGAGCGGAGAGGTACTTGTACATTGAGCGGAGAGGTACTTGTACATGGAGCGCAGAGGTACTTGTACATTGAGCGGAGAGGTACTTGTACATGGAGCGGAGAGGTACTTGTACATGAGAGCGGAGAGGTACTTGTACATGGAGCGGAGAGGTACTTGTACATTGAGCGGAGAGGTACTGTCGACACTTGTACATTCAGCGGAGAGGTACTTGTACATGGAGCGGAGAGGTACTGTCGATACTTGACATTGAGCGGAGAGGTACTTGTACATGGAGCGGAGAGGTACTTGTACATGGAGCGGAGAGGTACTTGTACATGGAGCGGAGAGGTACTTGTACATTGAGCGGAGAGGTACTTGTACATGGAGCGGAGAGGTACTTGTACATTGAGCGGAGAGGTACTTGTACATGGAGCGGAGAGGTACTTGTACATGGAGCGGAGAGGTACTTGTACATGGAGCGGAGAGGTACTTGTACATGGAGCGGAGAGGTACTTGTACATTGAGCGGAGATGTACTTGTACATGGAGCGGAGATGTACTTGTACATGGATCGGAGAGGTACTTGTACATGAGAGCGGAGAGGTACTGTCGACACTTGTACATTGAGCGTAGAGGTACTGTCGACACTTGTACATTGAGCGGAGAGGTACTTGTACATGGAGCGGAGAGGTACTGTCGACACTTGTACATTGAGCGGAGAGGTACTTGTACATTGAGCGGAGAGGTACTTGTACATGGAGCGCAGAGGTACTTGTACATTGAGCGGAGAGGTACTTGTACATGGAGCGGAGAGGTACTTGTACATGAGAGCGGAGAGGTACTTGTACATGGAGCGGAGAGGTACTTGTACATTGAGCGGAGAGGTACTGTCGACACTTGTACATTCAGCGGAGAGGTACTTGTACATGGAGCGGAGAGGTACTGTCGATACTTGACATTGAGCGGAGAGGTACTTGTACATGGAGCGGAGAGGTATTTGTACATTGAGCGGAGAGGTACTTGTACATTGAGCGGAGAGGTACTGTCGACACTTGTACATTCAGCGGAGAGCTACTTGTACATGGAGCGGAGAGGTATTTGTACATTGAGCGGAGAGGTACTTGTACATGGAGCGGAGAGGTACTTGTACATAGAGCGGAGAGGTACTTATACATGGAGCGGAGAGGTATTTGTACATTGAGCGGAGAGGTACTTGTACATGGAGCGGAGAGGTACTTGTACATGAGAGCGGAGAGGTATTTGTACATGGAGCGGAAAGGTACTGTCGACACTTGTACATTGAGCGGAGAGCTACTTGTACATGGAGCGGAGAGGTACTTGTACATGAGAGCGGAGAGGTACTTGTACATGGAGCGGAGAGGTATTTGTACATGGAGCGGAGAGGTACTGTCGACACTTGACATTGAGCGGAGAGGTACTTGTACATGGAGCGGAGAGGTACTTGTACATGAGAGCGGAGAGGTATTTGTACATGGAGCGGAGAGGTACTGTCGACACTTGACATTGAGCGGAGAGGTACTTGTACATGGAGCGGAGAGGTACTTGTACATGGAGCGGAGAGGTACTTGTACATGGAGCGGAGAGGTACTTGTACATGGAGCAGAGATGTACTTGTACATTGAGCGGAGAGGTACTTGTACATGGAGCAGAGATGTACTTGTACATGGAGCGGAGATGTACTTGTACATTGAGCGGTGAGGTACTTGTACATGGAGCGGAGAGGTACTTGTACATGGAGCGGAGAGGTACTTGTACATGGAGCGGAGATGTACTTGTACATGGAGCGGAGAGGTACTTGTACATTGAGCGGAGAGGTACTTGTACATTGAGCGGAGAGGTACTTGTACATGGAGCTAGGGCTGGGTATCGAGTTTCGATACTTACTTGGCACCGAAATGGAAACATCAATACTAAGGGGTATCGAAGCCTCCCTTGTCAATCGATACCAATTTTCGATACCAAAACAAAACAGCGTCATTGAGCCTATAAGCATGCGACATGCTTGCACGCCGCGCTCTAATACGGCTGGTGATTGGCTGTCATGTAGAGGCATGCAGGAAACGTTACGCCCACTTTAGCCGGTGTGTTTGTTGTGACTGTGAGCCAGGCGTGCGGTGCGGATAGTATACAAGAAGTTAGCCACTCAAGCTACTCCTATCCTGGATTACCATATGGCGAAGATGATGAAAAGCAGGAAAAGAAACAGAAACAACACGGACTGGTTTCCACAGACAAGAGAAATAATTGAGAGGTGGGTCAGCTCAGCTTACCGCAAGTTAGCGGTTATCAGATCCCTCAGTCTGACAAATCCATGCATCTGGCTGTGAGTTGTAGCATTAGATCGTTTAATTAATTGCCGCCGTAACGTTATGCGCAAGCGGGCATTGTGTATTTTTAGCAACTCGTTAACAAACGCTGATGTCATGATAGTTTGTTGAATGTAAATGCGATTCATTTATATTGATTGGCTAGTCAGTGAAGTTGAGCTGTCTCGTCAGATTTGACAAGAATGACGTTCTGTTGCAGCAGTGAGCACACTGATCTGCAACGCTAGCGTTAATGTTTAATTAATTAGCGTTATGTGCAAGCGGGCAGTTATCGCCCATGTATTTTTAGCAACTCGTTAACAAACGCTGATGTCATGATAGTTTGTTGAATATAAATGCGATTCACTTTGTGGCATATAAGGCTATATTGATAGGCTAGTCAATGCTCAACTAGTCTTCCATGCATGAAGTGGAGCCATCTCATCAGTTTGTACAAGAATAGAGTTCTGTTGCATCAGTGAGCATTAAACCCTGATTTGCAACTCTCTGTTTTGCACTGAAAACTATTCCACTGATTTATTTGTTTTAGCTACATTTCTTTCCTTTGTAGTACTCCAATATTTTTTGTAGGGACGGCAATACGTTTAGAGAACTTAAAGTTATGTTAAATACAGTAGGTTTTATTTTTTTCTGCTGTAAAACTTAAGATGGGGGGAAACTAAAGATTTGTAAAATAATTTCAATGTGTAATGCAGTTTTATTTTTGTTAAAATGGATTTTTCTAAAAATTGGTATCGAAAAAAGTATCGTTCAGGAACCGGTATCGAAATCCAAGTATCGAAACGGTATCGATATCGAAAAATTTTGAACGATACCCAGCCCTACATGGAGCGCAGATGTACTTGTACATTGAGCGGAGAGGTACTGGTACATGGAGCGGAGATGTACTTGTACATTGAGCGGAGAGGTACTTGTACATTGAGCGGAGAGGTACTTGTACATGGAGCGGAGATGTACTTGTACATTGAGCGGAGAGGTACTGGTACATGGAGCGGAGATGTACTTGTACATTGAGCGGAGAGGTACTTGTACATGGAGTGGAGATGTACTTGTACATTGAGCGGAGAGGTACTGGTACATGGAGCGGAGATGTACTTGTACATTGAGCGGAGAGGTACTTGTACATGGAGTGGAGATGTACTTGTACATTGAGCGGAGAGGTACTGGTACATGGAGCGGAGATGTACTTGTACATTGAGCGGAGAGGTACTTGTACATGGAGTGGAGATGTACTTGTACATGGAGCGGAGATGTACTTGTACATTGAGCGGAGAGGTACTTGTACATGGAGCGGAGATGTACTTGTACATGGAGCGGAGAGGTACTTGTACATGGAGCGGAGATGTACTTGTACATTGAGCGGAGAGGTACTTGTACATGGAGCGGAGAGGTACTTGTACATGGAGCGGAGATGTACTTGTACATGGAGCGGAGAGGTACTTGTACATGGAGCGGAGATGTACTTGTACATTGAGCGGAGAGGTACTTGTACATGGAGCAGAGATGTACTTGTACATGGAGCGGAGAGGTACTTGTACATGGAGCGGAGAGGTACTTGTACATGGAGCGGAGAGGTACTTGTACATGGAGCGGAGAGGTACTTGTACATTGAGCGGAGAGGTACTTGTACATGGAGCTAGGGCTGGGTATCGAGTTTCGATACTTACTTGGCACCGAAATGGAAACATCGATACTAAGGGGTATCGAAGCCTCCCTTGTCAATCGATACCAATTTTCGATACCAAAACAAAACAGCGTCATTGAGCCTATAAGCATGCGACATGCTTGCACGCCGCGCTCTAATACGGCTGGTGATTGGCTGTCATGTAGAGGCATGCAGGAAACGTTACGCCCACTTTAGCCGGTGTGTTTGTTGTGACTGTGAGCCAGGCGTGCGGTGCGGATAGTATACAAGAAGTTAGCCACTCAAGCTACTCCTATCCTGGATTACCATATGGCGAAGATGATGAAAAGCAGGAAAAGACACAGAAACAACACGGACTGGTTTCCACAGACAAGAGAAATAATTGAGAGGTGGGTCAGCTCAGCTTACCGCAAGTTAGCGGTTATCAGATCCCTCAGTCTGACAAATCCATGCATCTGGCTGTGAGTTGTAGCATTAGATCGTTTAATTAATTGCCGCCGTAACGTTATGCGCAAGCGGGCATTGTGTATTTTTAGCAACTCGTTAACAAACGCTGATGTCATGATAGTTTGTTGAATGTAAATGCGATTCATTTATATTGATTGGCTAGTCAGTGAAGTTGAGCTGTCTCGTCAGATTTGACAAGAATGACGTTCTGTTGCAGCAGTGAGCACACTGATCTGCAACGCTAGCGTTAATGTTTAATTAATTAGCGTTATGTGCAAGCGGGCAGTTATCGCCCATGTATTTTTAGCAACTCGTTAACAAACGCTGATGTCATGATAGTTTGTTGAATATAAATGCGATTCACTTTGTGGCATATAAGGCTATATTGATAGGCTAGTCAATGCTCAACTAGTCTTCCATGCATGAAGTGGAGCCATCTCATCAGTTTGTACAAGAATAGAGTTCTGTTGCATCAGTGAGCATTAAACCCTGATTTGCAACTCTCTGTTTTGCACTGAAAACTATTCCACTGATTTATTTGTTTTAGCTACATTTCTTTCCTTTGTAGTACTCCAATATTTTTTGTAGGGACGGCAATACGTTTAGAGAACTTAAAGTTATGTTAAATACAGTAGGTTTTATTTTTTTCTGCTGTAAAACTTAAGATGGGGGGAAACTAAAGATTTGTAAAATAATTTCAATGTGTAATGCAGTTTTATTTTTGTTAAAATGGATTTTTCAAAAAATTGGTATCGAAAAAAGTATCGTTCAGGAACCGGTATCGAAATCCAAGTATCGAAACGGTATCGATATCGAAAAATTTTGAACGATACCCAGCCCTACATGGAGCGCAGATGTACTTGTACATTGAGCGGAGAGGTACTGGTACATGGAGCGGAGATGTACTTGTACATTGAGCGGAGAGGTACTTGTACATTGAGCGGAGAGGTACTTGTACATGGAGCGGAGATGTACTTGTACATTGAGCGGAGAGGTACTGGTACATGGAGCGGAGATGTACTTGTACATTGAGCGGAGAGGTACTTGTACATGGAGTGGAGATGTACTTGTACATTGAGCGGAGAGGTACTGGTACATGGAGCGGAGATGTACTTGTACATTGAGCGGAGAGGTACTTGTACATGGAGTGGAGATGTACTTGTACATTGAGCGGAGAGGTACTGGTACATGGAGCGGAGATGTACTTGTACATTGAGCGGAGAGGTACTTGTACATGGAGTGGAGATGTACTTGTACATGGAGCGGAGATGTACTTGTACATTGAGCGGAGAGGTACTTGTACATGGAGCGGAGATGTACTTGTACATGGAGCGGAGAGGTACTTGTACATGGAGCGGAGAGGTACTTGTACATGGAGCGGAGATGTACTTGTACATGGAGCGGAGATGTACTTGTACATGGAGCGGAGAGGTACTTGTACATGGAGCGGAGAGGTACTTATACATTGAGCGGAGACGTACTTGTACATGGAGCGGAGATGTACTTGTACATTGAGCGGAGAGGTACTTGTACATTGAGCGGAGAGGTACTGGTACATGGAGCGGAGATGTACTTGTACATTGAGCGGAGAGGTACTTGTACATGGAGCGGAGAGGTACTTGTACATTGAGCGGAGAGGTACTTGTACATTGAGCGGAGACGTACTTGTACATTGAGCGGAGATGTACTTGTACATTGAGCGGAGATGTACTTGTACATTGAGCGGAGAGGTACTGGTACATGGAGCGGAGAGGTACTTGTACATGGAGCGGAGAGGTATTTGTACATGGAGCGGAGAGGTATTTGTACATGGAGCGGAGAGGTACTTGTACATTGAGCGGAGAGGTACTTGTACATGGAGCGGAGAGGTACTTGTACATGGAGCGGAGAGGTACTTGTACATGTAGCGGAGAGGTGCTTGTACATGGAGCGGAGAGGTACTTGTACATGGAGCGGAGAGGTATTTGTACATGGAGCGGAGAGGTACTTGTACATGGAGCGGAGAGGTACTTGTACATTCAGCGGAGAGGTACTTGTACATTGAGCGGAGAGGTACTTGTAGATGGAGCGGAGAGGTACTGTCGACACTTGTACATTGAGCGGAGAGGTACTTGTACATGGAGCGGAGAGGTACTTGTACATGGAGCGGAGAGGTACTGTCGACACTTGTACATTGAGCGGAGAGGTACTTGTACATGGAGCGGAGAGGTACTTGTACATGGAGCGGAGATGTACTTGTACAGGGAGCGGAGAGGTACTTGTACATTGAGCGGAGAGGTACTTGTACATGGAGCGGAGAGGTACTTGTACATGGAGCGGAGAGGTACTTGTACATGGAGCGGAGAGGTACTTGTACATTGAGCGGAGAGGTACTTGTACATGGAGCGGAGAGGTACTTGTACATGGAGCGGAGAGGTACTTGTACATGGAGCGGAGAGGTACTTGTACATTGAGCGGAGAGGTACTTGTACATGGAGCGGAGAGGTACTTGTACATGGAGCGGAGAGGTACTTGTACATGGAGCGGAGAGGTACTTGTACATGGAGCGGAGAGGTACTGGTACATGGAGCGGAGAGGTACTTGTACATGGAGCGGAGAGGTACTTGTACATGGAGCGGAGAGGTACTTGTACATTGAGCGGAGAGGTACTGGTACATGGAGCGGAGATGTACTTGTACATTGAGCGGAGAGGTACTTGTACATTGAGCGGAGAGGTACTTGTACATGGAGCGGAGATGTACTTGTACATTGAGCGGAGAGGTACTGGTACATGGAGCGGAGATGTACTTGTACATTGAGCGGAGAGGTACTTGTACATGGAGTGGAGATGTACTTGTACATTGAGCGGAGAGGTACTGGTACATGGAGCGGAGAGGTACTTGTACATGGAGCGGAGAGGTACTTGTACATGGAGCGGAGAGGTACTTGTACATTGAGCGGAGAGGTACTTGTACATGGAGCGGAGAGGTACTTGTACATGGAGCGGAGAGGTACTTGTACATGGAGCGGAGAGGTACTTGTACATGGAGCGGAGAGGTACTTGTACATTGAGCGGAGAGGTACTGTCGACACTTGTACATTCAGCGGAGAGGTACTTGTACATGGAGCGGAGAGGTACTGTCGATACTTGACATTGAGCGGAGAGGTACTTGTACATGGAGCGGAGAGGTATTTGTACATTGAGCGGAGAGGTACTTGTACATTGAGCGGAGAGGTACTGTCGACACTTGTACATTCAGCGGAGAGCTACTTGTACATGGAGCGGAGAGGTATTTGTACATTGAGCGGAGAGGTACTTGTACATGGAGCGGAGAGGTACTTGTACATAGAGCGGAGAGGTACTTATACATGGAGCGGAGAGGTATTTGTACATTGAGCGGAGAGGTACTTGTACATGGAGCAGAGAGGTACTTGTACATGAGAGCGGAGAGGTATTTGTACATGGAGCGGAAAGGTACTGTCGACACTTGTACATTGAGCGGAGAGCTACTTGTACATGGAGCGGAGAGGTACTTGTACATGAGAGCGGAGAGGTACTTGTACATGGAGCGGAGAGGTATTTGTACATGGAGCGGAGAGGTACTGTCGACACTTGACATTGAGCGGAGAGGTACTTGTACATGGAGCGGAGAGGTACTTGTACATGAGAGCGGAGAGGTATTTGTACATGGAGCGGAGAGGTACTGTCGACACTTGACATTGAGCGGAGAGGTACTTGTACATGGAGCGGAGAGGTACTTGTACATGGAGCGGAGAGGTACTTGTACATGGAGCGGAGAGGTACTTGTACATGGAGCGGAGAGGTACTTGTACATGGAGCGGAGATGTACTTGTACATTGAGCGGAGAGGTACTTGTACATGGAGCAGAGATGTACTTGTACATGGAGCGGAGATGTACTTGTACATTGAGCGGTGAGGTACTTGTACATGGAGCGGAGAGGTACTTGTACATGGAGCGGAGATGTACTTGTACATGGAGCGGAGAGGTACTTGTACATGGAGCGGAGATGTACTTGTACATTGAGCGGAGAGGTACTTGTACATGGAGCAGAGATGTACTTGTACATGGAGCGGAGAGGTACTTGTACATGGAGCGGAGAGGTACTTGTACATGGAGCGGAGAGGTACTTGTACATGGAGCGGAGAGGTACTTGTACATTGAGCGGAGAGGTACTTGTACATTGAGCGGAGAGGTACTTGTACATGGAGCTAGGGCTGGGTATCGAGTTTCGATACTTACTTGGCACCGAAATGGAAACATCGATACTAAGGGGTATCGAAGCCTCCCTTGTCAATCGATACCAATTTTCGATACCAAAACAAAACAGCGTCATTGAGCCTATAAGCATGCGACATGCTTGCACGCCGCGCTCTAATACGGCTGGTGATTGGCTGTCATGTAGAGGCATGCAGGAAACGTTACGCCCACTTTAGCCGGTGTGTTTGTTGTGACTGTGAGCCAGGCGTGCGGTGCGGATAGTATACAAGAAGTTAGCCACTCAAGCTACTCCTATCCTGGATTACCATATGGCGAAGATGATGAAAAGCAGGAAAAGAAACAGAAACAACACGGACTGGTTTCCACAGACAAGAGAAATAATTGAGAGGTGGGTCAGCTCAGCTTACCGCAAGTTAGCGGTTATCAGATCCCTCAGTCTGACAAATCCATGCATCTGGCTGTGAGTTGTAGCATTAGATCGTTTAATTAATTGCCGCCGTAACGTTATGCGCAAGCGGGCATTGTGTATTTTTAGCAACTCGTTAACAAACGCTGATGTCATGATAGTTTGTTGAATGTAAATGCGATTCATTTATATTGATTGGCTAGTCAGTGAAGTTGAGCTGTCTCGTCAGATTTGACAAGAATGACGTTCTGTTGCAGCAGTGAGCACACTGATCTGCAACGCTAGCGTTAATGTTTAATTAATTAGCGTTATGTGCAAGCGGGCAGTTATCGCCCATGTATTTTTAGCAACTCGTTAACAAACGCTGATGTCATGATAGTTTGTTGAATATAAATGCGATTCACTTTGTGGCATATAAGGCTATATTGATAGGCTAGTCAATGCTCAACTAGTCTTCCATGCATGAAGTGGAGCCATCTCATCAGTTTGTACAAGAATAGAGTTCTGTTGCATCAGTGAGCATTAAACCCTGATTTGCAACTCTCTGTTTTGCACTGAAAACTATTCCACTGATTTATTTGTTTTAGCTACATTTCTTTCCTTTGTAGTACTCCAATATTTTTTGTAGGGACGGCAATACGTTTAGAGAACTTAAAGTTATGTTAAATACAGTAGGTTTTATTTTTTTCTGCTGTAAAACTTAAGATGGGGGGAAACTAAAGATGTGTAAAATAATTTCAATGTGTAATGCAGTTTTATTTTTGTTAAAATGGATTTTTCTAAAAATTGGTATCGAAAAAAGTATCGTTCAGGAACCGGTATCGAAATCCAAGTATCGAAACGGTATCGATATCGAAAAATTTTGAACGATACCCAGCCCTACATGGAGCGCAGATGTACTTGTACATTGAGCGGAGAGGTACTGGTACATGGAGCGGAGATGTACTTGTACATTGAGCGGAGAGGTACTTGTACATTGAGCGGAGAGGTACTTGTACATGGAGCGGAGATGTACTTGTACATTGAGCGGAGAGGTACTGGTACATGGAGCGGAGATGTACTTGTACATTGAGCGGAGAGGTACTTGTACATGGAGTGGAGATGTACTTGTACATTGAGCGGAGAGGTACTGGTACATGGAGCGGAGATGTACTTGTACATTGAGCGGAGAGGTACTTGTACATGGAGTGGAGATGTACTTGTACATTGAGCGGAGAGGTACTGGTACATGGAGCGGAGATGTACTTGTACATTGAGCGGAGAGGTACTTGTACATGGAGTGGAGATGTACTTGTACATGGAGCGGAGATGTACTTGTACATTGAGCGGAGAGGTACTTGTACATGGAGCGGAGATGTACTTGTACATGGAGCGGAGAGGTACTTGTACATGGAGCGGAGATGTACTTGTACATTGAGCGGAGAGGTACTTGTACATGGAGCGGAGAGGTACTTGTACATGGAGCGGAGATGTACTTGTACATGGAGCGGAGAGGTACTTGTACATGGAGCGGAGATGTACTTGTACATTGAGCGGAGAGGTACTTGTACATGGAGCAGAGATGTACTTGTACATGGAGCGGAGAGGTACTTGTACATGGAGCGGAGAGGTACTTGTACATGGAGCGGAGAGGTACTTGTACATGGAGCGGAGAGGTACTTGTACATTGAGCGGAGAGGTACTTGTACATTGAGCGGAGAGGTACTTGTACATGGAGCTAGGGCTGGGTATCGAGTTTCGATACTTACTTGGCACCGAAATGGAAACATCGATACTAAGGGGTATCGAAGCCTCCCTTGTCAATCGATACCAATTTTCGATACCAAAACAAAACAGCGTCATTGAGCCTATAAGCATGCGACATGCTTGCACGCCGCGCTCTAATACGGCTGGTGATTGGCTGTCATGTAGAGGCATGCAGGAAACGTTACGCCCACTTTAGCCGGTGTGTTTGTTGTGACTGTGAGCCAGGCGTGCGGTGCGGATAGTATACAAGAAGTTAGCCACTCAAGCTACTCCTATCCTGGATTACCATATGGCGAAGATGATGAAAAGCAGGAAAAGAAACAGAAACAACACGGACTGGTTTCCACAGACAAGAGAAATAATTGAGAGGTGGGTCAGCTCAGCTTACCGCAAGTTAGCGGTTATCAGATCCCTCAGTCTGACAAATCCATGCATCTGGCTGTGAGTTGTAGCATTAGATCGTTTAATTAATTGCCGCCGTAACGTTATGCGCAAGCGGGCATTGTGTATTTTTAGCAACTCGTTAACAAACGCTGATGTCATGATAGTTTGTTGAATGTAAATGCGATTCATTTATATTGATTGGCTAGTCAGTGAAGTTGAGCTGTCTCGTCAGATTTGACAAGAATGACGTTCTGTTGCAGCAGTGAGCACACTGATCTGCAACGCTAGCGTTAATGTTTAATTAATTAGCGTTATGTGCAAGCGGGCAGTTATCGCCCATGTATTTTTAGCAACTCGTTAACAAACGCTGATGTCATGATAGTTTGTTGAATATAAATGCGATTCACTTTGTGGCATATAAGGCTATATTGATAGGCTAGTCAATGCTCAACTAGTCTTCCATGCATGAAGTGGAGCCATCTCATCAGTTTGTACAAGAATAGAGTTCTGTTGCATCAGTGAGCATTAAACCCTGATTTGCAACTCTCTGTTTTGCACTGAAAACTATTCCACTGATTTATTTGTTTTAGCTACATTTCTTTCCTTTGTAGTACTCCAATATTTTTTGTAGGGACGGCAATACGTTTAGAGAACTTAAAGTTATGTTAAATACAGTAGGTTTTATTTTTTTCTGCTGTAAAACTTAAGATGGGGGGAAACTAAAGATTTGTAAAATAATTTCAATGTGTAATGCAGTTTTATTTTTGTTAAAATGGATTTTTCTAAAAATTGGTATCGAAAAAAGTATCGTTCAGGAACCGGTATCGAAATCCAAGTATCGAAACGGTATCGATATCGAAAAATTTTGAACGATACCCAGCCCTACATGGAGCGCAGATGTACTTGTACATTGAGCGGAGAGGTACTGGTACATGGAGCGGAGATGTACTTGTACATTGAGCGGAGAGGTACTTGTACATTGAGCGGAGAGGTACTTGTACATGGAGCGGAGATGTACTTGTACATTGAGCGGAGAGGTACTGGTACATGGAGCGGAGATGTACTTGTACATTGAGCGGAGAGGTACTTGTACATGGAGTGGAGATGTACTTGTACATTGAGCGGAGAGGTACTGGTACATGGAGCGGAGATGTACTTGTACATTGAGCGGAGAGGTACTTGTACATGGAGTGGAGATGTACTTGTACATTGAGCGGAGAGGTACTGGTACATGGAGCGGAGATGTACTTGTACATTGAGCGGAGAGGTACTTGTACATGGAGCGGAGATGTACTTGTACATGGAGCGGAGATGTACTTGTACATTGAGCGGAGAGGTACTTGTACATGGAGCGGAGATGTACTTGTACATGGAGCGGAGAGGTACTTGTACATGGAGCGGAGAGGTACTTGTACATGGAGCGGAGATGTACTTGTACATGGAGCGGAGATGTACTTGTACATGGAGCGGAGAGGTACTTGTACATGGAGCGGAGAGGTACTTATACATTGAGCGGAGACGTACTTGTACATGGAGCGGAGATGTACTTGTACATTGAGCGGAGAGGTACTTGTACATTGAGCGGAGAGGTACTGGTACATGGAGCGGAGATGTACTTGTACATTGAGCGGAGAGGTACTTGTACATGGAGCGGAGAGGTACTTGTACATTGAGCGGAGAGGTACTTGTACATTGAGCGGAGACGTACTTGTACATTGAGCGGAGATGTACTTGTACATTGAGCGGAGATGTACTTGTACATTGAGCGGAGAGGTACTGGTACATGGAGCGGAGAGGTACTTGTACATGGAGCGGAGAGGTATTTGTACATGGAGCGGAGAGGTATTTGTACATGGAGCGGAGAGGTACTTGTACATTGAGCGGAGAGGTACTTGTACATGGAGCGGAGAGGTACTTGTACATGGAGCGGAGAGGTACTTGTACATGTAGCGGAGAGGTGCTTGTACATGGAGCGGAGAGGTACTTGTACATGGAGCGGAGAGGTATTTGTACATGGAGCGGAGAGGTACTTGTACATGGAGCGGAGAGGTACTTGTACATTCAGCGGAGAGGTACTTGTACATTGAGCGGAGAGGTACTTGTAGATGGAGCGGAGAGGTACTGTCGACACTTGTACATTGAGCGGAGAGGTACTTGTACATGGAGCGGAGAGGTACTTGTACATGGAGCGGAGAGGTACTGTCGACACTTGTACATTGAGCGGAGAGGTACTTGTACATGGAGCGGAGAGGTACTTGTACATGGAGCGGAGATGTACTTGTACAGGGAGCGGAGAGGTACTTGTACATTGAGCGGAGAGGTACTTGTACATGGAGCGGAGAGGTACTTGTACATGGAGCGGAGAGGTACTTGTACATGGAGCGGAGAGGTACTTGTGCATTGAGCGGAGAGGTACTTGTACATGGAGCGGAGAGGTACTTGTACATGGAGCGGAGAGGTACTTGTACATGGAGCGGAGAGGTACTTGTACATTGAGCGGAGAGGTACTTGTACATGGAGCGGAGAGGTACTTGTACATGGAGCGGAGAGGTACTTGTACATGGAGCGGAGAGGTACTTGTACATGGAGCGGAGAGGTACTTGTACATTGAGCGGAGATGTACTTGTACATGGAGCGGAGATGTACTTGTACATGGATCGGAGAGGTACTTGTACATGAGAGCGGAGAGGTACTGTCGACACTTGTACATTGAGCGTAGAGGTACTGTCGACACTTGTACATTGAGCGGAGAGGTACTTGTACATGGAGCGGAGAGGTACTGTCGACACTTGTACATTGAGCGGAGAGGTACTTGTACATTGAGCGGAGAGGTACTTGTACATGGAGCGCAGAGGTACTTGTACATTGAGCGGAGAGGTACTTGTACATGGAGCGGAGAGGTACTTGTACATGAGAGCGGAGAGGTACTTGTACATGGAGCGGAGAGGTACTTGTACATTGAGCGGAGAGGTACTGTCGACACTTGTACATTCAGCGGAGAGGTACTTGTACATGGAGCGGAGAGGTACTGTCGATACTTGACATTGAGCGGAGAGGTACTTGTACATGGAGCGGAGAGGTACTTGTACATGGAGCGGAGAGGTACTTGTACATGGAGCGGAGAGGTACTTGTACATTGAGCGGAGAGGTACTTGTACATGGAGCGGAGAGGTACTTGTACATTGAGCGGAGAGGTACTTGTACATGGAGCGGAGAGGTACTTGTACATGGAGCGGAGAGGTACTTGTACATGGAGCGGAGAGGTACTTGTACATGGAGCGGAGAGGTACTTGTACATTGAGCGGAGATGTACTTGTACATGGAGCGGAGATGTACTTGTACATGGATCGGAGAGGTACTTGTACATGAGAGCGGAGAGGTACTGTCGACACTTGTACATTGAGCGTAGAGGTACTGTCGACACTTGTACATTGAGCGGAGAGGTACTTGTACATGGAGCGGAGAGGTACTGTCGACACTTGTACATTGAGCGGAGAGGTACTTGTACATTGAGCGGAGAGGTACTTGTACATGGAGCGCAGAGGTACTTGTACATTGAGCGGAGAGGTACTTGTACATGGAGCGGAGAGGTACTTGTACATGAGAGCGGAGAGGTACTTGTACATGGAGCGGAGAGGTACTTGTACATTGAGCGGAGAGGTACTGTCGACACTTGTACATTCAGCGGAGAGGTACTTGTACATGGAGCGGAGAGGTACTGTCGATACTTGACATTGAGCGGAGAGGTACTTGTACATGGAGCGGAGAGGTATTTGTACATTGAGCGGAGAGGTACTTGTACATTGAGCGGAGAGGTACTGTCGACACTTGTACATTCAGCGGAGAGCTACTTGTACATGGAGCGGAGAGGTATTTGTACATTGAGCGGAGAGGTACTTGTACATGGAGCGGAGATGTACTTGTACATTGAGCGGAGAGGTACTTGTACATGGAGCGGAGATGTACTGTCGACACTTGTACATTCAGCGGAGAGGTACTTGTACATGGAGCGGAGAGGTACTGTCGATACTTGACATTGAGCGGAGAGGTACTTGTACATGGAGCGGAGAGGTACTTGTACATGGAGCGGAGAGGTACTTGTACATGGAGCAGAGAGGTACTTGTACATTGAGCGGAGAGGTACTTGTACATGGAGTGGAGAGGTACTTGTACATTGAGCGGAGAGGTACTTGTACATGGAGCGGAGAGGTACTTGTACATGGAGCGGAGAGGTACTTGTACATGGAGCGGAGAGGTACTTGTACATGGAGCGGAGAGGTACTTGTACATTGAGCGGAGATGTACTTGTACATGGAGCGGAGATGTACTTGTACATGGATCGGAGAGGTACTTGTACATGAGAGCGGAGAGGTACTGTCGACACTTGTACATTGAGCGTAGAGGTACTGTCGACACTTGTACATTGAGCGGAGAGGTACTTGTACATGGAGCGGAGAGGTACTGTCGACACTTGTACATTGAGCGGAGAGGTACTTGTACATTGAGCGGAGAGGTACTTGTACATGGAGCGCAGAGGTACTTGTACATTGAGCGGAGAGGTACTTGTACATGGAGCGGAGAGGTACTTGTACATGAGAGCGGAGAGGTACTTGTACATGGAGCGGAGAGGTACTTGTACATTGAGCGGAGAGGTACTGTCGACACTTGTACATTCAGCGGAGAGGTACTTGTACATGGAGCGGAGAGGTACTGTCGATACTTGACATTGAGCGGAGAGGTACTTGTACATGGAGCGGAGAGGTATTTGTACATTGAGCGGAGAGGTACTTGTACATTGAGCGGAGAGGTACTGTCGACACTTGTACATTCAGCGGAGAGCTACTTGTACATGGAGCGGAGAGGTATTTGTACATTGAGCGGAGAGGTACTTGTACATGGAGCGGAGATGTACTTGTACATTGAGCGGAGAGGTACTTGTACATGGAGCGGAGATGTACTTGTACATGGAGCGGAGAGGTACTTGTACATGGAGCGGAGAGGTACTTGTACATGGAGCGGAGATGTACTTGTACATGGAGCGGAGATGTACTTGTACATGGAGCGGAGAGGTACTTGTACATGGAGCGGAGAGGTACTTATACATTGAGCGGAGACGTACTTGTACATGGAGCGGAGATGTACTTGTACATTGAGCGGAGAGGTACTTGTACATTGAGCGGAGAGGTACTGGTACATGGAGCGGAGATGTACTTGTACATTGAGCGGAGAGGTACTTGTACATGGAGCGGAGAGGTACTTGTACATTGAGCGGAGAGGTACTTGTACATTGAGCGGAGACGTACTTGTACATTGAGCGGAGATGTACTTGTACATTGAGCGGAGATGTACTTGTACATTGAGCGGAGAGGTACTGGTACATGGAGCGGAGAGGTACTTGTACATGGAGCGGAGAGGTATTTGTACATGGAGCGGAGAGGTATTTGTACATGGAGCGGAGAGGTACTTGTACATTGAGCGGAGAGGTACTTGTACATGGAGCGGAGAGGTACTTGTACATGGAGCGGAGAGGTACTTGTACATGTAGCGGAGAGGTGCTTGTACATGGAGCGGAGAGGTACTTGTACATGGAGCGGAGAGGTATTTGTACATGGAGCGGAGAGGTACTTGTACATGGAGCGGAGAGGTACTTGTACATTCAGCGGAGAGGTACTTGTACATTGAGCGGAGAGGTACTTGTAGATGGAGCGGAGAGGTACTGTCGACACTTGTACATTGAGCGGAGAGGTACTTGTACATGGAGCGGAGAGGTACTTGTACATGGAGCGGAGAGGTACTGTCGACACTTGTACATTGAGCGGAGAGGTACTTGTACATGGAGCGGAGAGGTACTTGTACATGGAGCGGAGATGTACTTGTACAGGGAGCGGAGAGGTACTTGTACATTGAGCGGAGAGGTACTTGTACATGGAGCGGAGAGGTACTTGTACATGGAGCGGAGAGGTACTTGTACATGGAGCGGAGAGGTACTTGTACATTGAGCGGAGAGGTACTTGTACATGGAGCGGAGAGGTACTTGTACATGGAGCGGAGAGGTACTTGTACATGGAGCGGAGAGGTACTTGTACATTGAGTGGAGAGGTACTTGTACATGGAGCGGAGAGGTACTTGTACATGGAGCGGAGAGGTACTTGTACATGGAGCGGAGAGGTACTTGTACATGGAGCGGAGAGGTACTTGTACATTGAGCGGAGATGTACTTGTACATGGAGCGGAGATGTACTTGTACATGGATCGGAGAGGTACTTGTACATGAGAGCGGAGAGGTACTGTCGACACTTGTACATTGAGCGTAGAGGTACTGTCGACACTTGTACATTGAGCGGAGAGGTACTTGTACATGGAGCGGAGAGGTACTGTCGACACTTGTACATTGAGCGGAGAGGTACTTGTACATTGAGCGGAGAGGTACTTGTACATGGAGCGCAGAGGTACTTGTACATTGAGCGGAGAGGTACTTGTACATGGAGCGGAGAGGTACTTGTACATGAGAGCGGAGAGGTACTTGTACATGGAGCGGAGAGGTACTTGTACATTGAGCGGAGAGGTACTGTCGACACTTGTACATTCAGCGGAGAGGTACTTGTACATGGAGCGGAGAGGTACTGTCGATACTTGACATTGAGCGGAGAGGTACTTGTACATGGAGCGGAGAGGTACTTGTACATGGAGCGGAGAGGTACTTGTACATGGAGCGGAGAGGTACTTGTACATTGAGCGGAGAGGTACTTGTACATGGAGCGGAGAGGTACTTGTACATTGAGCGGAGAGGTACTTGTACATGGAGCGGAGAGGTACTTGTACATGGAGTGGAGAGGTACTTGTACATGGAGCGGAGAGGTACTTGTACATGGAGCGGAGAGGTACTGGTACATGGAGCGGAGAGGTACTTGTACATGGAGCGGAGAGGTACTTGTACATGGAGCGGAGAGGTACTTGTACATTGAGCGGAGAGGTACTTGTACATGGAGCGGAGAGGTACTTGTACATGGAGCGGAGAGGTACTTGTACATGGAGCGGAGAGGTACTTGTACATGGAGCGGAGAGGTACTTGTACATTGAGCGGAGAGGTACTGTCGACACTTGTACATTCAGCGGAGAGGTACTTGTACATGGAGCGGAGAGGTACTGTCGATACTTGACATTGAGCGGAGAGGTACTTGTACATGGAGTGGAGAGGTATTTGTACATTGAGCGGAGAGGTACTTGTACATTGAGCGGAGAGGTACTGTCGACACTTGTACATTCAGCGGAGAGCTACTTGTACATGGAGCGGAGAGGTATTTGTACATTGAGCGGAGAGGTACTTGTACATGGAGCGGAGAGGTACTTGTACATAGAGCGGAGAGGTACTTATACATGGAGCGGAGAGGTATTTGTACATTGAGCGGAGAGGTACTTGTACATGGAGCAGAGAGGTACTTGTACATGAGAGCGGAGAGGTATTTGTACATGGAGCGGAAAGGTACTGTCGACACTTGTACATTGAGCGGAGAGCTACTTGTACATGGAGCGGAGAGGTACTTGTACATGAGAGCGGAGAGGTACTTGTACATGGAGCGGAGAGGTATTTGTACATGGAGCGGAGAGGTACTGTCGACACTTGACATTGAGCGGAGAGGTACTTGTACATGGAGCGGAGAGGTACTTGTACATGAGAGCGGAGAGGTATTTGTACATGGAGCGGAGAGGTACTGTCGACACTTGACATTGAGCGGAGAGGTACTTGTACATGGAGCGGAGAGGTACTTGTACATGGAGCGGAGAGGTACTTGTACATGGAGCGGAGAGGTACTTGTACATGGAGCGGAGAGGTACTTGTACATGGAGCGGAGATGTACTTGTACATTGAGCGGAGAGGTACTTGTACATGGAGCAGAGATGTACTTGTACATGGAGCGGAGATGTACTTGTACATTGAGCGGTGAGGTACTTGTACATGGAGCGGAGAGGTACTTGTACATGGAGCGGAGATGTACTTGTACATGGAGCGGAGAGGTACTTGTACATGGAGCGGAGATGTACTTGTACATTGAGCGGAGAGGTACTTGTACATGGAGCAGAGATGTACTTGTACATGGAGCGGAGAGGTACTTGTACATGGAGCGGAGAGGTACTTGTACATGGAGCGGAGAGGTACTTGTACATGGAGCGGAGAGGTACTTGTACATTGAGCGGAGAGGTACTTGTACATTGAGCGGAGAGGTACTTGTACATGGAGCTAGGGCTGGGTATCGAGTTTCGATACTTACTTGGCACCGAAATGGAAACATCGATACTAAGGGGTATCGAAGCCTCCCTTGTCAATCGATACCAATTTTCGATACCAAAACAAAACAGCGTCATTGAGCCTATAAGCATGCGACATGCTTGCACGCCGCGCTCTAATACGGCTGGTGATTGGCTGTCATGTAGAGGCATGCAGGAAACGTTACGCCCACTTTAGCCGGTGTGTTTGTTGTGACTGTGAGCCAGGCGTGCGGTGCGGATAGTATACAAGAAGTTAGCCACTCAAGCTACTCCTATCCTGGATTACCATATGGCGAAGATGATGAAAAGCAGGAAAAGAAACAGAAACAACACGGACTGGTTTCCACAGACAAGAGAAATAATTGAGAGGTGGGTCAGCTCAGCTTACCGCAAGTTAGCGGTTATCAGATCCCTCAGTCTGACAAATCCATGCATCTGGCTGTGAGTTGTAGCATTAGATCGTTTAATTAATTGCCGCCGTAACGTTATGCGCAAGCGGGCATTGTGTATTTTTAGCAACTCGTTAACAAACGCTGATGTCATGATAGTTTGTTGAATGTAAATGCGATTCATTTATATTGATTGGCTAGTCAGTGAAGTTGAGCTGTCTCGTCAGATTTGACAAGAATGACGTTCTGTTGCAGCAGTGAGCACACTGATCTGCAACGCTAGCGTTAATGTTTAATTAATTAGCGTTATGTGCAAGCGGGCAGTTATCGCCCATGTATTTTTAGCAACTCGTTAACAAACGCTGATGTCATGATAGTTTGTTGAATATAAATGCGATTCACTTTGTGGCATATAAGGCTATATTGATAGGCTAGTCAATGCTCAACTAGTCTTCCATGCATGAAGTGGAGCCATCTCATCAGTTTGTACAAGAATAGAGTTCTGTTGCATCAGTGAGCATTAAACCCTGATTTGCAACTCTCTGTTTTGCACTGAAAACTATTCCACTGATTTATTTGTTTTAGCTACATTTCTTTCCTTTGTAGTACTCCAATATTTTTTGTAGGGACGGCAATACGTTTAGAGAACTTAAAGTTATGTTAAATACAGTAGGTTTTATTTTTTTCTGCTGTAAAACTTAAGATGGGGGGAAACTAAAGATGTGTAAAATAATTTCAATGTGTAATGCAGTTTTATTTTTGTTAAAATGGATTTTTCTAAAAATTGGTATCGAAAAAAGTATCGTTCAGGAACCGGTATCGAAATCCAAGTATCGAAACGGTATCGATATCGAAAAATTTTGAACGATACCCAGCCCTACATGGAGCGCAGATGTACTTGTACATTGAGCGGAGAGGTACTGGTACATGGAGCGGAGATGTACTTGTACATTGAGCGGAGAGGTACTTGTACATTGAGCGGAGAGGTACTTGTACATGGAGCGGAGATGTACTTGTACATTGAGCGGAGAGGTACTGGTACATGGAGCGGAGATGTACTTGTACATTGAGCGGAGAGGTACTTGTACATGGAGTGGAGATGTACTTGTACATTGAGCGGAGAGGTACTGGTACATGGAGCGGAGATGTACTTGTACATTGAGCGGAGAGGTACTTGTACATGGAGTGGAGATGTACTTGTACATTGAGCGGAGAGGTACTGGTACATGGAGCGGAGATGTACTTGTACATTGAGCGGAGAGGTACTTGTACATGGAGTGGAGATGTACTTGTACATGGAGCGGAGATGTACTTGTACATTGAGCGGAGAGGTACTTGTACATGGAGCGGAGATGTACTTGTACATGGAGCGGAGAGGTACTTGTACATGGAGCGGAGATGTACTTGTACATTGAGCGGAGAGGTACTTGTACATGGAGCGGAGAGGTACTTGTACATGGAGCGGAGATGTACTTGTACATGGAGCGGAGAGGTACTTGTACATGGAGCGGAGATGTACTTGTACATTGAGCGGAGAGGTACTTGTACATGGAGCAGAGATGTACTTGTACATGGAGCGGAGAGGTACTTGTACATGGAGCGGAGAGGTACTTGTACATGGAGCGGAGAGGTACTTGTACATGGAGCGGAGAGGTACTTGTACATTGAGCGGAGAGGTACTTGTACATTGAGCGGAGAGGTACTTGTACATGGAGCTAGGGCTGGGTATCGAGTTTCGATACTTACTTGGCACCGAAATGGAAACATCGATACTAAGGGGTATCGAAGCCTCCCTTGTCAATCGATACCAATTTTCGATACCAAAACAAAACAGCGTCATTGAGCCTATAAGCATGCGACATGCTTGCACGCCGCGCTCTAATACGGCTGGTGATTGGCTGTCATGTAGAGGCATGCAGGAAACGTTACGCCCACTTTAGCCGGTGTGTTTGTTGTGACTGTGAGCCAGGCGTGCGGTGCGGATAGTATACAAGAAGTTAGCCACTCAAGCTACTCCTATCCTGGATTACCATATGGCGAAGATGATGAAAAGCAGGAAAAGAAACAGAAACAACACGGACTGGTTTCCACAGACAAGAGAAATAATTGAGAGGTGGGTCAGCTCAGCTTACCGCAAGTTAGCGGTTATCAGATCCCTCAGTCTGACAAATCCATGCATCTGGCTGTGAGTTGTAGCATTAGATCGTTTAATTAATTGCCGCCGTAACGTTATGCGCAAGCGGGCATTGTGTATTTTTAGCAACTCGTTAACAAACGCTGATGTCATGATAGTTTGTTGAATGTAAATGCGATTCATTTATATTGATTGGCTAGTCAGTGAAGTTGAGCTGTCTCGTCAGATTTGACAAGAATGACGTTCTGTTGCAGCAGTGAGCACACTGATCTGCAACGCTAGCGTTAATGTTTAATTAATTAGCGTTATGTGCAAGCGGGCAGTTATCGCCCATGTATTTTTAGCAACTCGTTAACAAACGCTGATGTCATGATAGTTTGTTGAATATAAATGCGATTCACTTTGTGGCATATAAGGCTATATTGATAGGCTAGTCAATGCTCAACTAGTCTTCCATGCATGAAGTGGAGCCATCTCATCAGTTTGTACAAGAATAGAGTTCTGTTGCATCAGTGAGCATTAAACCCTGATTTGCAACTCTCTGTTTTGCACTGAAAACTATTCCACTGATTTATTTGTTTTAGCTACATTTCTTTCCTTTGTAGTACTCCAATATTTTTTGTAGGGACGGCAATACGTTTAGAGAACTTAAAGTTATGTTAAATACAGTAGGTTTTATTTTTTTCTGCTGTAAAACTTAAGATGGGGGGAAACTAAAGATGTGTAAAATAATTTCAATGTGTAATGCAGTTTTATTTTTGTTAAAATGGATTTTTCTAAAAATTGGTATCGAAAAAAGTATCGTTCAGGAACCGGTATCGAAATCCAAGTATCGAAACGGTATCGATATCGAAAAATTTTGAACGATACCCAGCCCTACATGGAGCGCAGATGTACTTGTACATTGAGCGGAGAGGTACTGGTACATGGAGCGGAGATGTACTTGTACATTGAGCGGAGAGGTACTTGTACATTGAGCGGAGAGGTACTTGTACATGGAGCGGAGATGTACTTGTACATTGAGCGGAGAGGTACTGGTACATGGAGCGGAGATGTACTTGTACATTGAGCGGAGAGGTACTTGTACATGGAGTGGAGATGTACTTGTACATTGAGCGGAGAGGTACTGGTACATGGAGCGGAGATGTACTTGTACATTGAGCGGAGAGGTACTTGTACATGGAGTGGAGATGTACTTGTACATTGAGCGGAGAGGTACTGGTACATGGAGCGGAGATGTACTTGTACATTGAGCGGAGAGGTACTTGTACATGGAGTGGAGATGTACTTGTACATGGAGCGGAGATGTACTTGTACATTGAGCGGAGAGGTACTTGTACATGGAGCGGAGATGTACTTGTACATGGAGCGGAGAGGTACTTGTACATGGAGCGGAGATGTACTTGTACATTGAGCGGAGAGGTACTTGTACATGGAGCGGAGAGGTACTTGTACATGGAGCGGAGATGTACTTGTACATGGAGCGGAGAGGTACTTGTACATGGAGCGGAGATGTACTTGTACATTGAGCGGAGAGGTACTTGTACATGGAGCAGAGATGTACTTGTACATGGAGCGGAGAGGTACTTGTACATGGAGCGGAGAGGTACTTGTACATGGAGCGGAGAGGTACTTGTACATGGAGCGGAGAGGTACTTGTACATTGAGCGGAGAGGTACTTGTACATTGAGCGGAGAGGTACTTGTACATGGAGCTAGGGCTGGGTATCGAGTTTCGATACTTACTTGGCACCGAAATGGAAACATCGATACTAAGGGGTATCGAAGCCTCCCTTGTCAATCGATACCAATTTTCGATACCAAAACAAAACAGCGTCATTGAGCCTATAAGCATGCGACATGCTTGCACGCCGCGCTCTAATACGGCTGGTGATTGGCTGTCATGTAGAGGCATGCAGGAAACGTTACGCCCACTTTAGCCGGTGTGTTTGTTGTGACTGTGAGCCAGGCGTGCGGTGCGGATAGTATACAAGAAGTTAGCCACTCAAGCTACTCCTATCCTGGATTACCATATGGCGAAGATGATGAAAAGCAGGAAAAGAAACAGAAACAACACGGACTGGTTTCCACAGACAAGAGAAATAATTGAGAGGTGGGTCAGCTCAGCTTACCGCAAGTTAGCGGTTATCAGATCCCTCAGTCTGACAAATCCATGCATCTGGCTGTGAGTTGTAGCATTAGATCGTTTAATTAATTGCCGCCGTAACGTTATGCGCAAGCGGGCATTGTGTATTTTTAGCAACTCGTTAACAAACGCTGATGTCATGATAGTTTGTTGAATGTAAATGCGATTCATTTATATTGATTGGCTAGTCAGTGAAGTTGAGCTGTCTCGTCAGATTTGACAAGAATGACGTTCTGTTGCAGCAGTGAGCACACTGATCTGCAACGCTAGCGTTAATGTTTAATTAATTAGCGTTATGTGCAAGCGGGCAGTTATCGCCCATGTATTTTTAGCAACTCGTTAACAAACGCTGATGTCATGATAGTTTGTTGAATATAAATGCGATTCACTTTGTGGCATATAAGGCTATATTGATAGGCTAGTCAATGCTCAACTAGTCTTCCATGCATGAAGTGGAGCCATCTCATCAGTTTGTACAAGAATAGAGTTCTGTTGCATCAGTGAGCATTAAACCCTGATTTGCAACTCTCTGTTTTGCACTGAAAACTATTCCACTGATTTATTTGTTTTAGCTACATTTCTTTCTTTTGTAGTACTCCAATATTTTTTGTAGGGACGGCAATACGTTTAGAGAACTTAAAGTTATGTTAAATACAGTAGGTTTTATTTTTTTCTGCTGTAAAACTTAAGATGGGGGGAAACTAAAGATTTGTAAAATAATTTCAATGTGTAATGCAGTTTTATTTTTGTTAAAATGGATTTTTCTAAAAATTGGTATCGAAAAAAGTATCGTTCAGGAACCGGTATCGAAATCCAAGTATCGAAACGGTATCGATATCGAAAAATTTTGAACGATACCCAGCCCTACATGGAGCGCAGATGTACTTGTACATTGAGCGGAGAGGTACTGGTACATGGAGCGGAGATGTACTTGTACATTGAGCGGAGAGGTACTTGTACATTGAGCGGAGAGGTACTTGTACATGGAGCGGAGATGTACTTGTACATTGAGCGGAGAGGTACTGGTACATGGAGCGGAGATGTACTTGTACATTGAGCGGAGAGGTACTTGTACATGGAGTGGAGATGTACTTGTACATTGAGCGGAGAGGTACTGGTACATGGAGCGGAGATGTACTTGTACATTGAGCGGAGAGGTACTTGTACATGGAGTGGAGATGTACTTGTACATTGAGCGGAGAGGTACTGGTACATGGAGCGGAGATGTACTTGTACATTGAGCGGAGAGGTACTTGTACATGGAGCGGAGATGTACTTGTACATGGAGCGGAGATGTACTTGTACATTGAGCGGAGAGGTACTTGTACATGGAGCGGAGATGTACTTGTACATGGAGCGGAGAGGTACTTGTACATGGAGCGGAGAGGTACTTGTACATGGAGCGGAGATGTACTTGTACATGGAGCGGAGATGTACTTGTACATGGAGCGGAGAGGTACTTGTACATGGAGCGGAGAGGTACTTATACATTGAGCGGAGACGTACTTGTACATGGAGCGGAGATGTACTTGTACATTGAGCGGAGAGGTACTTGTACATTGAGCGGAGAGGTACTGGTACATGGAGCGGAGATGTACTTGTACATTGAGCGGAGAGGTACTTGTACATGGAGCGGAGAGGTACTTGTACATTGAGCGGAGAGGTACTTGTACATTGAGCGGAGACGTACTTGTACATTGAGCGGAGATGTACTTGTACATTGAGCGGAGATGTACTTGTACATTGAGCGGAGAGGTACTGGTACATGGAGCGGAGAGGTACTTGTACATGGAGCGGAGAGGTATTTGTACATGGAGCGGAGAGGTATTTGTACATGGAGCGGAGAGGTACTTGTACATTGAGCGGAGAGGTACTTGTACATGGAGCGGAGAGGTACTTGTACATGGAGCGGAGAGGTACTTGTACATGTAGCGGAGAGGTGCTTGTACATGGAGCGGAGAGGTACTTGTACATGGAGCGGAGAGGTATTTGTACATGGAGCGGAGAGGTACTTGTACATGGAGCGGAGAGGTACTTGTACATTCAGCGGAGAGGTACTTGTACATTGAGCGGAGAGGTACTTGTAGATGGAGCGGAGAGGTACTGTCGACACTTGTACATTGAGCGGAGAGGTACTTGTACATGGAGCGGAGAGGTACTTGTACATGGAGCGGAGAGGTACTGTCGACACTTGTACATTGAGCGGAGAGGTACTTGTACATGGAGCGGAGAGGTACTTGTACATGGAGCGGAGATGTACTTGTACAGGGAGCGGAGAGGTACTTGTACATTGAGCGGAGAGGTACTTGTACATGGAGCGGAGAGGTACTTGTACATGGAGCGGAGAGGTACTTGTACATTGAGCGGAGAGGTACTTGTACATTGAGCGGAGAGGTACTTGTACATGGAGCTAGGGCTGGGTATCGAGTTTCGATACTTACTTGGCACCGAAATGGAAACATCGATACTAAGGGGTATCGAAGCCTCCCTTGTCAATCGATACCAATTTTCGATACCAAAACAAAACAGCGTCATTGAGCCTATAAGCATGCGACATGCTTGCACGCCGCGCTCTAATACGGCTGGTGATTGGCTGTCATGTAGAGGCATGCAGGAAACGTTACGCCCACTTTAGCCGGTGTGTTTGTTGTGACTGTGAGCCAGGCGTGCGGTGCGGATAGTATACAAGAAGTTAGCCACTCAAGCTACTCCTATCCTGGATTACCATATGGCGAAGATGATGAAAAGCAGGAAAAGAAACAGAAACAACACGGACTGGTTTCCACAGACAAGAGAAATAATTGAGAGGTGGGTCAGCTCAGCTTACCGCAAGTTAGCGGTTATCAGATCCCTCAGTCTGACAAATCCATGCATCTGGCTGTGAGTTGTAGCATTAGATCGTTTAATTAATTGCCGCCGTAACGTTATGCGCAAGCGGGCATTGTGTATTTTTAGCAACTCGTTAACAAACGCTGATGTCATGATAGTTTGTTGAATGTAAATGCGATTCATTTATATTGATTGGCTAGTCAGTGAAGTTGAGCTGTCTCGTCAGATTTGACAAGAATGACGTTCTGTTGCAGCAGTGAGCACACTGATCTGCAACGCTAGCGTTAATGTTTAATTAATTAGCGTTATGTGCAAGCGGGCAGTTATCGCCCATGTATTTTTAGCAACTCGTTAACAAACGCTGATGTCATGATAGTTTGTTGAATATAAATGCGATTCACTTTGTGGCATATAAGGCTATATTGATAGGCTAGTCAATGCTCAACTAGTCTTCCATGCATGAAGTGGAGCCATCTCATCAGTTTGTACAAGAATAGAGTTCTGTTGCATCAGTGAGCATTAAACCCTGATTTGCAACTCTCTGTTTTGCACTGAAAACTATTCCACTGATTTATTTGTTTTAGCTACATTTCTTTCCTTTGTAGTACTCCAATATTTTTTGTAGGGACGGCAATACGTTTAGAGAACTTAAAGTTATGTTAAATACAGTAGGTTTTATTTTTTTCTGCTGTAAAACTTAAGATGGGGGGAAACTAAAGATGTGTAAAATAATTTCAATGTGTAATGCAGTTTTATTTTTGTTAAAATGGATTTTTCTAAAAATTGGTATCGAAAAAAGTATCGTTCAGGAACCGGTATCGAAATCCAAGTATCGAAACGGTATCGATATCGAAAAATTTTGAACGATACCCAGCCCTACATGGAGCGCAGATGTACTTGTACATTGAGCGGAGAGGTACTGGTACATGGAGCGGAGATGTACTTGTACATTGAGCGGAGAGGTACTTGTACATTGAGCGGAGAGGTACTTGTACATGGAGCGGAGATGTACTTGTACATTGAGCGGAGAGGTACTGGTACATGGAGCGGAGATGTACTTGTACATTGAGCGGAGAGGTACTTGTACATGGAGTGGAGATGTACTTGTACATTGAGCGGAGAGGTACTGGTACATGGAGCGGAGATGTACTTGTACATTGAGCGGAGAGGTACTTGTACATGGAGTGGAGATGTACTTGTACATTGAGCGGAGAGGTACTGGTACATGGAGCGGAGATGTACTTGTACATTGAGCGGAGAGGTACTTGTACATGGAGTGGAGATGTACTTGTACATGGAGCGGAGATGTACTTGTACATTGAGCGGAGAGGTACTTGTACATGGAGCGGAGATGTACTTGTACATGGAGCGGAGAGGTACTTGTACATGGAGCGGAGATGTACTTGTACATTGAGCGGAGAGGTACTTGTACATGGAGCGGAGAGGTACTTGTACATGGAGCGGAGATGTACTTGTACATGGAGCGGAGAGGTACTTGTACATGGAGCGGAGATGTACTTGTACATTGAGCGGAGAGGTACTTGTACATGGAGCAGAGATGTACTTGTACATGGAGCGGAGAGGTACTTGTACATGGAGCGGAGAGGTACTTGTACATGGAGCGGAGAGGTACTTGTACATGGAGCGGAGAGGTACTTGTACATTGAGCGGAGAGGTACTTGTACATTGAGCGGAGAGGTACTTGTACATGGAGCTAGGGCTGGGTATCGAGTTTCGATACTTACTTGGCACCGAAATGGAAACATCGATACTAAGGGGTATCGAAGCCTCCCTTGTCAATCGATACCAATTTTCGATACCAAAACAAAACAGCGTCATTGAGCCTATAAGCATGCGACATGCTTGCACGCCGCGCTCTAATACGGCTGGTGATTGGCTGTCATGTAGAGGCATGCAGGAAACGTTACGCCCACTTTAGCCGGTGTGTTTGTTGTGACTGTGAGCCAGGCGTGCGGTGCGGATAGTATACAAGAAGTTAGCCACTCAAGCTACTCCTATCCTGGATTACCATATGGCGAAGATGATGAAAAGCAGGAAAAGAAACAGAAACAACACGGACTGGTTTCCACAGACAAGAGAAATAATTGAGAGGTGGGTCAGCTCAGCTTACCGCAAGTTAGCGGTTATCAGATCCCTCAGTCTGACAAATCCATGCATCTGGCTGTGAGTTGTAGCATTAGATCGTTTAATTAATTGCCGCCGTAACGTTATGCGCAAGCGGGCATTGTGTATTTTTAGCAACTCGTTAACAAACGCTGATGTCATGATAGTTTGTTGAATGTAAATGCGATTCATTTATATTGATTGGCTAGTCAGTGAAGTTGAGCTGTCTCGTCAGATTTGACAAGAATGACGTTCTGTTGCAGCAGTGAGCACACTGATCTGCAACGCTAGCGTTAATGTTTAATTAATTAGCGTTATGTGCAAGCGGGCAGTTATCGCCCATGTATTTTTAGCAACTCGTTAACAAACGCTGATGTCATGATAGTTTGTTGAATATAAATGCGATTCACTTTGTGGCATATAAGGCTATATTGATAGGCTAGTCAATGCTCAACTAGTCTTCCATGCATGAAGTGGAGCCATCTCATCAGTTTGTACAAGAATAGAGTTCTGTTGCATCAGTGAGCATTAAACCCTGATTTGCAACTCTCTGTTTTGCACTGAAAACTATTCCACTGATTTATTTGTTTTAGCTACATTTCTTTCCTTTGTAGTACTCCAATATTTTTTGTAGGGACGGCAATACGTTTAGAGAACTTAAAGTTATGTTAAATACAGTAGGTTTTATTTTTTTCTGCTGTAAAACTTAAGATGGGGGGAAACTAAAGATTTGTAAAATAATTTCAATGTGTAATGCAGTTTTATTTTTGTTAAAATGGATTTTTCTAAAAATTGGTATCGAAAAAAGTATCGTTCAGGAACCGGTATCGAAATCCAAGTATCGAAACGGTATCGATATCGAAAAATTTTGAACGATACCCAGCCCTACATGGAGCGCAGATGTACTTGTACATTGAGCGGAGAGGTACTGGTACATGGAGCGGAGATGTACTTGTACATTGAGCGGAGAGGTACTTGTACATTGAGCGGAGAGGTACTTGTACATGGAGCGGAGATGTACTTGTACATTGAGCGGAGAGGTACTGGTACATGGAGCGGAGATGTACTTGTACATTGAGCGGAGAGGTACTTGTACATGGAGTGGAGATGTACTTGTACATTGAGCGGAGAGGTACTGGTACATGGAGCGGAGATGTACTTGTACATTGAGCGGAGAGGTACTTGTACATGGAGTGGAGATGTACTTGTACATTGAGCGGAGAGGTACTGGTACATGGAGCGGAGATGTACTTGTACATTGAGCGGAGAGGTACTTGTACATGGAGCGGAGATGTACTTGTACATGGAGCGGAGATGTACTTGTACATTGAGCGGAGAGGTACTTGTACATGGAGCGGAGATGTACTTGTACATGGAGCGGAGAGGTACTTGTACATGGAGCGGAGAGGTACTTGTACATGGAGCGGAGATGTACTTGTACATGGAGCGGAGATGTACTTGTACATGGAGCGGAGAGGTACTTGTACATGGAGCGGAGAGGTACTTATACATTGAGCGGAGACGTACTTGTACATGGAGCGGAGATGTACTTGTACATTGAGCGGAGAGGTACTTGTACATTGAGCGGAGAGGTACTGGTACATGGAGCGGAGATGTACTTGTACATTGAGCGGAGAGGTACTTGTACATGGAGCGGAGAGGTACTTGTACATTGAGCGGAGAGGTACTTGTACATTGAGCGGAGACGTACTTGTACATTGAGCGGAGATGTACTTGTACATTGAGCGGAGATGTACTTGTACATTGAGCGGAGAGGTACTGGTACATGGAGCGGAGAGGTACTTGTACATGGAGCGGAGAGGTATTTGTACATGGAGCGGAGAGGTATTTGTACATGGAGCGGAGAGGTACTTGTACATTGAGCGGAGAGGTACTTGTACATGGAGCGGAGAGGTACTTGTACATGGAGCGGAGAGGTACTTGTACATGTAGCGGAGAGGTGCTTGTACATGGAGCGGAGAGGTACTTGTACATGGAGCGGAGAGGTATTTGTACATGGAGCGGAGAGGTACTTGTACATGGAGCGGAGAGGTACTTGTACATTCAGCGGAGAGGTACTTGTACATTGAGCGGAGAGGTACTTGTAGATGGAGCGGAGAGGTACTGTCGACACTTGTACATTGAGCGGAGAGGTACTTGTACATGGAGCGGAGAGGTACTTGTACATGGAGCGGAGAGGTACTGTCGACACTTGTACATTGAGCGGAGAGGTACTTGTACATGGAGCGGAGAGGTACTTGTACATGGAGCGGAGATGTACTTGTACAGGGAGCGGAGAGGTACTTGTACATTGAGCGGAGAGGTACTTGTACATGGAGCGGAGAGGTACTGGTACATGGAGCGGAGAGGTACTTGTACATGGAGCGGAGAGGTACTTGTACATGGAGCGGAGAGGTACTTGTACATTGAGCGGAGAGGTACTTGTACATGGAGCGGAGAGGTACTTGTACATGGAGCGGAGAGGTACTTGTACATGGAGCGGAGAGGTACTTGTACATGGAGCGGAGAGGTACTTGTACATTGAGCGGAGAGGTACTGTCGACACTTGTACATTCAGCGGAGAGGTACTTGTACATGGAGCGGAGAGGTACTGTCGATACTTGACATTGAGCGGAGAGGTACTTGTACATGGAGCGGAGAGGTATTTGTACATTGAGCGGAGAGGTACTTGTACATTGAGCGGAGAGGTACTGTCGACACTTGTACATTCAGCGGAGAGCTACTTGTACATGGAGCGGAGAGGTATTTGTACATTGAGCGGAGAGGTACTTGTACATGGAGCGGAGAGGTACTTGTACATAGAGCGGAGAGGTACTTATACATGGAGCGGAGAGGTATTTGTACATTGAGCGGAGAGGTACTTGTACATGGAGCAGAGAGGTACTTGTACATGAGAGCGGAGAGGTATTTGTACATGGAGCGGAAAGGTACTGTCGACACTTGTACATTGAGCGGAGAGCTACTTGTACATGGAGCGGAGAGGTACTTGTACATGAGAGCGGAGAGGTACTTGTACATGGAGCGGAGAGGTATTTGTACATGGAGCGGAGAGGTACTGTCGACACTTGACATTGAGCGGAGAGGTACTTGTACATGGAGCGGAGAGGTACTTGTACATGAGAGCGGAGAGGTATTTGTACATGGAGCGGAGAGGTACTGTCGACACTTGACATTGAGCGGAGAGGTACTTGTACATGGAGCGGAGAGGTACTTGTACATGGAGCGGAGAGGTACTTGTACATGGAGCGGAGAGGTACTTGTACATGGAGCGGAGAGGTACTTGTACATGGAGCGGAGATGTACTTGTACATTGAGCGGAGAGGTACTTGTACATGGAGCAGAGATGTACTTGTACATGGAGCGGAGATGTACTTGTACATTGAGCGGTGAGGTACTTGTACATGGAGCGGAGAGGTACTTGTACATGGAGCGGAGATGTACTTGTACATGGAGCGGAGAGGTACTTGTACATGGAGCGGAGATGTACTTGTACATTGAGCGGAGAGGTACTTGTACATGGAGCAGAGATGTACTTGTACATGGAGCGGAGAGGTACTTGTACATGGAGCGGAGAGGTACTTGTACATGGAGCGGAGAGGTACTTGTACATGGAGCGGAGAGGTACTTGTACATTGAGCGGAGAGGTACTTGTACATTGAGCGGAGAGGTACTTGTACATGGAGCTAGGGCTGGGTATCGAGTTTCGATACTTACTTGGCACCGAAATGGAAACATCGATACTAAGGGGTATCGAAGCCTCCCTTGTCAATCGATACCAATTTTCGATACCAAAACAAAACAGCGTCATTGAGCCTATAAGCATGCGACATGCTTGCACGCCGCGCTCTAATACGGCTGGTGATTGGCTGTCATGTAGAGGCATGCAGGAAACGTTACGCCCACTTTAGCCGGTGTGTTTGTTGTGACTGTGAGCCAGGCGTGCGGTGCGGATAGTATACAAGAAGTTAGCCACTCAAGCTACTCCTATCCTGGATTACCATATGGCGAAGATGATGAAAAGCAGGAAAAGAAACAGAAACAACACGGACTGGTTTCCACAGACAAGAGAAATAATTGAGAGGTGGGTCAGCTCAGCTTACCGCAAGTTAGCGGTTATCAGATCCCTCAGTCTGACAAATCCATGCATCTGGCTGTGAGTTGTAGCATTAGATCGTTTAATTAATTGCCGCCGTAACGTTATGCGCAAGCGGGCATTGTGTATTTTTAGCAACTCGTTAACAAACGCTGATGTCATGATAGTTTGTTGAATGTAAATGCGATTCATTTATATTGATTGGCTAGTCAGTGAAGTTGAGCTGTCTCGTCAGATTTGACAAGAATGACGTTCTGTTGCAGCAGTGAGCACACTGATCTGCAACGCTAGCGTTAATGTTTAATTAATTAGCGTTATGTGCAAGCGGGCAGTTATCGCCCATGTATTTTTAGCAACTCGTTAACAAACGCTGATGTCATGATAGTTTGTTGAATATAAATGCGATTCACTTTGTGGCATATAAGGCTATATTGATAGGCTAGTCAATGCTCAACTAGTCTTCCATGCATGAAGTGGAGCCATCTCATCAGTTTGTACAAGAATAGAGTTCTGTTGCATCAGTGAGCATTAAACCCTGATTTGCAACTCTGTTTTGCACTGAAAACTATTCCACTGATTTATTTGTTTTAGCTACATTTCTTTCCTTTGTAGTACTCCAATATTTTTTGTAGCGACGGCAATACGTTTAGAGAACTTAAAGTTATGTTAAATACAGTAGGTTTTATTTTTTTCTGCTGTAAAACTTAAGATGGGGGGAAACTAAAGATGTGTAAAATAATTTCAATGTGTAATGCAGTTTTATTTTTGTTAAAATGGATTTTTCTAAAAATTGGTATCGAAAAAAGTATCGTTCAGGAACCGGTATCGAAATCCAAGTATCGAAACGGTATCGATATCGAAAAATTTTGAACGATACCCAGCCCTACATGGAGCGCAGATGTACTTGTACATTGAGCGGAGAGGTACTGGTACATGGAGCGGAGATGTACTTGTACATTGAGCGGAGAGGTACTTGTACATTGAGCGGAGAGGTACTTGTACATGGAGCGGAGATGTACTTGTACATTGAGCGGAGAGGTACTGGTACATGGAGCGGAGATGTACTTGTACATTGAGCGGAGAGGTACTTGTACATGGAGTGGAGATGTACTTGTACATTGAGCGGAGAGGTACTGGTACATGGAGCGGAGATGTACTTGTACATTGAGCGGAGAGGTACTTGTACATGGAGTGGAGATGTACTTGTACATTGAGCGGAGAGGTACTGGTACATGGAGCGGAGATGTACTTGTACATTGAGCGGAGAGGTACTTGTACATGGAGTGGAGATGTACTTGTACATGGAGCGGAGATGTACTTGTACATTGAGCGGAGAGGTACTTGTACATGGAGCGGAGATGTACTTGTACATGGAGCGGAGAGGTACTTGTACATGGAGCGGAGATGTACTTGTACATTGAGCGGAGAGGTACTTGTACATGGAGCGGAGAGGTACTTGTACATGGAGCGGAGATGTACTTGTACATGGAGCGGAGAGGTACTTGTACATGGAGCGGAGATGTACTTGTACATTGAGCGGAGAGGTACTTGTACATGGAGCAGAGATGTACTTGTACATGGAGCGGAGAGGTACTTGTACATGGAGCGGAGAGGTACTTGTACATGGAGCGGAGAGGTACTTGTACATGGAGCGGAGAGGTACTTGTACATTGAGCGGAGAGGTACTTGTACATTGAGCGGAGAGGTACTTGTACATGGAGCTAGGGCTGGGTATCAAGTTTCGATACTTACTTGGCACCGAAATGGAAACATCGATACTAAGGGGTATCGAAGCCTCCCTTGTCAATCGATACCAATTTTCGATACCAAAACAAAACAGCGTCATTGAGCCTATAAGCATGCGACATGCTTGCACGCCGCGCTCTAATACGGCTGGTGATTGGCTGTCATGTAGAGGCATGCAGGAAACGTTACGCCCACTTTAGCCGGTGTGTTTGTTGTGACTGTGAGCCAGGCGTGCGGTGCGGATAGTATACAAGAAGTTAGCCACTCAAGCTACTCCTATCCTGGATTACCATATGGCGAAGATGATGAAAAGCAGGAAAAGAAACAGAAACAACACGGACTGGTTTCCACAGACAAGAGAAATAATTGAGAGGTGGGTCAGCTCAGCTTACCGCAAGTTAGCGGTTATCAGATCCCTCAGTCTGACAAATCCATGCATCTGGCTGTGAGTTGTAGCATTAGATCGTTTAATTAATTGCCGCCGTAACGTTATGCGCAAGCGGGCATTGTGTATTTTTAGCAACTCGTTAACAAACGCTGATGTCATGATAGTTTGTTGAATGTAAATGCGATTCATTTATATTGATTGGCTAGTCAGTGAAGTTGAGCTGTCTCGTCAGATTTGACAAGAATGACGTTCTGTTGCAGCAGTGAGCACACTGATCTGCAACGCTAGCGTTAATGTTTAATTAATTAGCGTTATGTGCAAGCGGGCAGTTATCGCCCATGTATTTTTAGCAACTCGTTAACAAACGCTGATGTCATGATAGTTTGTTGAATATAAATGCGATTCACTTTGTGGCATATAAGGCTATATTGATAGGCTAGTCAATGCTCAACTAGTCTTCCATGCATGAAGTGGAGCCATCTCATCAGTTTGTACAAGAATAGAGTTCTGTTGCATCAGTGAGCATTAAACCCTGATTTGCAACTCTCTGTTTTGCACTGAAAACTATTCCACTGATTTATTTGTTTTAGCTACATTTCTTTCCTTTGTAGTACTCCAATATTTTTTGTAGGGACGGCAATACGTTTAGAGAACTTAAAGTTATGTTAAATACAGTAGGTTTTATTTTTTTCTGCTGTAAAACTTAAGATGGGGGGAAACTAAAGATTTGTAAAATAATTTCAATGTGTAATGCAGTTTTATTTTTGTTAAAATGGATTTTTCTAAAAATTGGTATCGAAAAAAGTATCGTTCAGGAACCGGTATCGAAATACAAGTATCGAAACGGTATCGATATCGAAAAATTTTGAACGATACCCAGCCCTACATGGAGCGCAGATGTACTTGTACATTGAGCGGAGAGGTACTGGTACATGGAGCGGAGATGTACTTGTACATTGAGCGGAGAGGTACTTGTACATTGAGCGGAGAGGTACTTGTACATGGAGCGGAGATGTACTTGTACATTGAGCGGAGAGGTACTGGTACATGGAGCGGAGATGTACTTGTACATTGAGCGGAGAGGTACTTGTACATGGAGTGGAGATGTACTTGTACATTGAGCGGAGAGGTACTGGTACATGGAGCGGAGATGTACTTGTACATTGAGCGGAGAGGTACTTGTACATGGAGTGGAGATGTACTTGTACATTGAGCGGAGAGGTACTGGTACATGGAGCGGAGATGTACTTGTACATTGAGCGGAGAGGTACTTGTACATGGAGCGGAGATGTACTTGTACATGGAGCGGAGATGTACTTGTACATTGAGCGGAGAGGTACTTGTACATGGAGCGGAGATGTACTTGTACATGGAGCGGAGAGGTACTTGTACATGGAGCGGAGAGGTACTTGTACATGGAGCGGAGATGTACTTGTACATGGAGCGGAGATGTACTTGTACATGGAGCGGAGAGGTACTTGTACATGGAGCGGAGAGGTACTTATACATTGAGCGGAGACGTACTTGTACATGGAGCGGAGATGTACTTGTACATTGAGCGGAGAGGTACTTGTACATTGAGCGGAGAGGTACTGGTACATGGAGCGGAGATGTACTTGTACATTGAGCGGAGAGGTACTTGTACATGGAGCGGAGAGGTACTTGTACATTGAGCGGAGAGGTACTTGTACATTGAGCGGAGACGTACTTGTACATTGAGCGGAGATGTACTTGTACATTGAGCGGAGATGTACTTGTACATTGAGCGGAGAGGTACTGGTACATGGAGCGGAGAGGTACTTGTACATGGAGCGGAGAGGTATTTGTACATGGAGCGGAGAGGTATTTGTACATGGAGCGGAGAGGTACTTGTACATTGAGCGGAGAGGTACTTGTACATGGAGCGGAGAGGTACTTGTACATGGAGCGGAGAGGTACTTGTACATGTAGCGGAGAGGTGCTTGTACATGGAGCGGAGAGGTACTTGTACATGGAGCGGAGAGGTATTTGTACATGGAGCGGAGAGGTACTTGTACATGGAGCGGAGAGGTACTTGTACATTCAGCGGAGAGGTACTTGTACATTGAGCGGAGAGGTACTTGTAGATGGAGCGGAGAGGTACTGTCGACACTTGTACATTGAGCGGAGAGGTACTTGTACATGGAGCGGAGAGGTACTTGTACATGGAGCGGAGAGGTACTGTCGACACTTGTACATTGAGCGGAGAGGTACTTGTACATGGAGCGGAGAGGTACTTGTACATGGAGCGGAGATGTACTTGTACAGGGAGCGGAGAGGTACTTGTACATTGAGCGGAGAGGTACTTGTACATGGAGCGGAGAGGTACTTGTACATGGAGCGGAGAGGTACTTGTACATGGAGCGGAGAGGTACTTGTGCATTGAGCGGAGAGGTACTTGTACATGGAGCGGAGAGGTACTTGTACATGGAGCGGAGAGGTACTTGTACATGGAGCGGAGAGGTACTTGTACATTGAGCGGAGAGGTACTTGTACATGGAGCGGAGAGGTACTTGTACATGGAGCGGAGAGGTACTTGTACATGGAGCGGAGAGGTACTTGTACATGGAGCGGAGAGGTACTTGTACATTGAGCGGAGATGTACTTGTACATGGAGCGGAGATGTACTTGTACATGGATCGGAGAGGTACTTGTACATGAGAGCGGAGAGGTACTGTCGACACTTGTACATTGAGCGTAGAGGTACTGTCGACACTTGTACATTGAGCGGAGAGGTACTTGTACATGGAGCGGAGAGGTACTGTCGACACTTGTACATTGAGCGGAGAGGTACTTGTACATTGAGCGGAGAGGTACTTGTACATGGAGCGCAGAGGTACTTGTACATTGAGCGGAGAGGTACTTGTACATGGAGCGGAGAGGTACTTGTACATGAGAGCGGAGAGGTACTTGTACATGGAGCGGAGAGGTACTTGTACATTGAGCGGAGAGGTACTGTCGACACTTGTACATTCAGCGGAGAGGTACTTGTACATGGAGCGGAGAGGTACTGTCGATACTTGACATTGAGCGGAGAGGTACTTGTACATGGAGCGGAGAGGTACTTGTACATGGAGCGGAGAGGTACTTGTACATGGAGCGGAGAGGTACTTGTACATTGAGCGGAGAGGTACTTGTACATGGAGCGGAGAGGTACTTGTACATTGAGCGGAGAGGTACTTGTACATGGAGCGGAGAGGTACTTGTACATGGAGCGGAGAGGTACTTGTACATGGAGCGGAGAGGTACTTGTACATGGAGCGGAGAGGTACTTGTACATGGAGCGGAGAGGTACTTGTACATTGAGCGGAGATGTACTTGTACATGGAGCGGAGATGTACTTGTACATGGATCGGAGAGGTACTTGTACATGAGAGCGGAGAGGTACTGTCGACACTTGTACATTGAGCGTAGAGGTACTGTCGACACTTGTACATTGAGCGGAGAGGTACTTGTACATGGAGCGGAGAGGTACTGTCGACACTTGTACATTGAGCGGAGAGGTACTTGTACATTGAGCGGAGAGGTACTTGTACATGGAGCGCAGAGGTACTTGTACATTGAGCGGAGAGGTACTTGTACATGGAGCGGAGAGGTACTTGTACATGAGAGCGGAGAGGTACTTGTACATGGAGCGGAGAGGTACTTGTACATTGAGCGGAGAGGTACTGTCGACACTTGTACATTCAGCGGAGAGGTACTTGTACATGGAGCGGAGAGGTACTGTCGATACTTGACATTGAGCGGAGAGGTACTTGTACATGGAGCGGAGAGGTATTTGTACATTGAGCGGAGAGGTACTTGTACATTGAGCGGAGAGGTACTGTCGACACTTGTACATTCAGCGGAGAGCTACTTGTACATGGAGCGGAGAGGTATTTGTACATTGAGCGGAGAGGTACTTGTACATGGAGCGGAGATGTACTTGTACATTGAGCGGAGAGGTACTTGTACATGGAGCGGAGATGTACTGTCGACACTTGTACATTCAGCGGAGAGGTACTTGTACATGGAGCGGAGAGGTACTGTCGATACTTGACATTGAGCGGAGAGGTACTTGTACATGGAGCGGAGAGGTACTTGTACATGGAGCGGAGAGGTACTTGTACATGGAGCGGAGATGTACTTGTACAGGGAGCGGAGAGGTACTTGTACATTGAGCGGAGAGGTACTTGTACATGGAGCGGAGAGGTACTTGTACATGGAGCGGAGAGGTACTTGTACATGGAGCGGAGAGGTACTTGTGCATTGAGCGGAGAGGTACTTGTACATGGAGCGGAGAGGTACTTGTACATGGAGCGGAGAGGTACTTGTACATGGAGCGGAGAGGTACTTGTACATTGAGCGGAGAGGTACTTGTACATGGAGCGGAGAGGTACTTGTACATGGAGCGGAGAGGTACTTGTACATGGAGCGGAGAGGTACTTGTACATTGAGCGGAGATGTACTTGTACATGGAGCAGAGATGTACTTGTACATGGATCGGAGAGGTACTTGTACATGAGAGCGGAGAGGTACTGTCGACACTTGTACATTGAGCGTAGAGGTACTGTCGACACTTGTACATTGAGCGGAGAGGTACTTGTACATGGAGCGGAGAGGTACTGTCGACACTTGTACATTGAGCGGAGAGGTACTTGTACATTGAGCGGAGAGGTACTTGTACATGGAGCGCAGAGGTACTTGTACATTGAGCGGAGAGGTACTTGTACATGGAGCGGAGAGGTACTTGTACATGAGAGCGGAGAGGTACTTGTACATGGAGCGGAGAGGTACTTGTACATTGAGCGGAGAGGTACTGTCGACACTTGTACATTCAGCGGAGAGGTACTTGTACATGGAGCGGAGAGGTACTGTCGATACTTGACATTGAGCGGAGAGGTACTTGTACATGGAGCGGAGAGGTATTTGTACATTGAGCGGAGAGGTACTTGTACATTGAGCGGAGAGGTACTGTCGACACTTGTACATTCAGCGGAGAGCTACTTGTACATGGAGCGGAGAGGTATTTGTACATTGAGCGGAGAGGTACTTGTACATGGAGCGGAGATGTACTTGTACATTGAGCGGAGAGGTACTTGTACATGGAGCGGAGATGTACTGTCGACACTTGTACATTCAGCGGAGAGGTACTTGTACATGGAGCGGAGAGGTACTGTCGATACTTGACATTGAGCGGAGAGGTACTTGTACATGGAGCGGAGAGGTACTTGTACATGGAGCGGAGAGGTACTTGTACATGGAGCAGAGAGGTACTTGTACATTGAGCGGAGAGGTACTTGTACATGGAGCGGAGAGGTACTTGTACATTGAGCGGAGAGGTACTTGTACATGGAGCGGAGAGGTACTTGTACATGGAGCGGAGAGGTACTTGTACATGGAGCGGAGAGGTACTTGTACATGGAGCGGAGAGGTACTTGTACATTGAGCGGAGATGTACTTGTACATGGAGCGGAGATGTACTTGTACATGGATCGGAGAGGTACTTGTACATGAGAGCGGAGAGGTACTGTCGACACTTGTACATTGAGCGTAGAGGTACTGTCGACACTTGTACATTGAGCGGAGAGGTACTTGTACATGGAGCGGAGAGGTACTGTCGACACTTGTACATTGAGCGGAGAGGTACTTGTACATTGAGCGGAGAGGTACTTGTACATGGAGCGCAGAGGTACTTGTACATTGAGCGGAGAGGTACTTGTACATGGAGCGGAGAGGTACTTGTACATGAGAGCGGAGAGGTACTTGTACATGGAGCGGAGAGGTACTTGTACATTGAGCGGAGAGGTACTGTCGACACTTGTACATTCAGCGGAGAGGTACTTGTACATGGAGCGGAGAGGTACTGTCGATACTTGACATTGAGCGGAGAGGTACTTGTACATGGAGCGGAGAGGTATTTGTACATTGAGCGGAGAGGTACTTGTACATTGAGCGGAGAGGTACTGTCGACACTTGTACATTCAGCGGAGAGCTACTTGTACATGGAGCGGAGAGGTATTTGTACATTGAGCGGAGAGGTACTTGTACATGGAGCGGAGATGTACTTGTACATTGAGCGGAGAGGTACTTGTACATGGAGCGGAGATGTACTGTCGACACTTGTACATTCAGCGGAGAGGTACTTGTACATGGAGCGGAGAGGTACTGTCGATACTTGACATTGAGCGGAGAGGTACTTGTACATGGAGCGGAGAGGTACTTGTACATGGAGCGGAGAGGTACTTGTACATGGAGCGGAGATGTACTTGTACAGGGAGCGGAGAGGTACTTGTACATTGAGCGGAGAGGTACTTGTACATGGAGCGGAGAGGTACTTGTACATGGAGCGGAGAGGTACTTGTACATGGAGCGGAGAGGTACTTGTGCATTGAGCGGAGAGGTACTTGTACATGGAGCGGAGAGGTACTTGTACATGGAGCGGAGAGGTACTTGTACATGGAGCGGAGAGGTACTTGTACATTGAGCGGAGAGGTACTTGTACATGGAGCGGAGAGGTACTTGTACATGGAGCGGAGAGGTACTTGTACATGGAGCGGAGAGGTACTTGTACATGGAGCGGAGAGGTACTTGTACATTGAGCGGAGATGTACTTGTACATGGAGCGGAGATGTACTTGTACATGGATCGGAGAGGTACTTGTACATGAGAGCGGAGAGGTACTGTCGACACTTGTACATTGAGCGTAGAGGTACTGTCGACACTTGTACATTGAGCGGAGAGGTACTTGTACATGGAGCGGAGAGGTACTGTCGACACTTGTACATTGAGCGGAGAGGTACTTGTACATTGAGCGGAGAGGTACTTGTACATGGAGCGCAGAGGTACTTGTACATTGAGCGGAGAGGTACTTGTACATGGAGCGGAGAGGTACTTGTACATGAGAGCGGAGAGGTACTTGTACATGGAGCGGAGAGGTACTTGTACATTGAGCGGAGAGGTACTGTCGACACTTGTACATTCAGCGGAGAGGTACTTGTACATGGAGCGGAGAGGTACTGTCGATACTTGACATTGAGCGGAGAGGTACTTGTACATGGAGCGGAGAGGTACTTGTACATGGAGCGGAGAGGTACTTGTACATGGAGCGGAGAGGTACTTGTACATTGAGCGGAGAGGTACTTGTACATGGAGCGGAGAGGTACTTGTACATTGAGCGGAGAGGTACTTGTACATGGAGCGGAGAGGTACTTGTACATGGAGCGGAGAGGTACTTGTACATGGAGCGGATAGGTACTTGTACATGGAGCGGAGAGGTACTTGTACATTGAGCGGAGATGTACTTGTACATGGAGCGGAGATGTACTTGTACATGGATCGGAGAGGTACTTGTACATGAGAGCGGAGAGGTACTGTCGACACTTGTACATTGAGCGTAGAGGTACTGTCGACACTTGTACATTGAGCGGAGAGGTACTTGTACATGGAGCGGAGAGGTACTGTCGACACTTGTACATTGAGCGGAGAGGTACTTGTACATTGAGCGGAGAGGTACTTGTACATGGAGCGCAGAGGTACTTGTACATTGAGCGGAGAGGTACTTGTACATGGAGCGGAGAGGTACTTGTACATGAGAGCGGAGAGGTACTTGTACATGGAGCGGAGAGGTACTTGTACATTGAGCGGAGAGGTACTGTCGACACTTGTACATTCAGCGGAGAGGTACTTGTACATGGAGCGGAGAGGTACTGTCGATACTTGACATTGAGCGGAGAGGTACTTGTACATGGAGCGGAGAGGTATTTGTACATTGAGCGGAGAGGTACTTGTACATTGAGCGGAGAGGTACTGTCGACACTTGTACATTCAGCGGAGAGCTACTTGTACATGGAGCGGAGAGGTATTTGTACATTGAGCGGAGAGGTACTTGTACATGGAGCGGAGATGTACTTGTACATTGAGCGGAGAGGTACTTGTACATGGAGCGGAGATGTACTGTCGACACTTGTACATTCAGCGGAGAGGTACTTGTACATGGAGCGGAGAGGTACTGTCGATACTTGACATTGAGCGGAGAGGTACTTGTACATGGAGCGGAGAGGTACTTGTACATGGAGCGGAGAGGTACTTGTACATGGAGCAGAGAGGTACTTGTACATTGAGCGGAGAGGTACTTGTACATGGAGCGGAGAGGTACTTGTACATTGAGCGGAGAGGTACTTGTACATGGAGCGGAGAGGTACTTGTACATGGAGCGGAGAGGTACTTGTACATGGAGCGGAGAGGTACTTGTACATGGAGCGGAGAGGTACTTGTACATTGAGCGGAGATGTACTTGTACATGGAGCGGAGATGTACTTGTACATGGATCGGAGAGGTACTTGTACATGAGAGCGGAGAGGTACTGTCGACACTTGTACATTGAGCGTAGAGGTACTGTCGACACTTGTACATTGAGCGGAGAGGTACTTGTACATGGAGCGGAGAGGTACTGTCGACACTTGTACATTGAGCGGAGAGGTACTTGTACATTGAGCGGAGAGGTACTTGTACATGGAGCGCAGAGGTACTTGTACATTGAGCGGAGAGGTACTTGTACATGGAGCGGAGAGGTACTTGTACATGAGAGCGGAGAGGTACTTGTACATGGAGCGGAGAGGTACTTGTACATTGAGCGGAGAGGTACTGTCGACACTTGTACATTCAGCGGAGAGGTACTTGTACATGGAGCGGAGAGGTACTGTCGATACTTGACATTGAGCGGAGAGGTACTTGTACATGGAGCGGAGAGGTATTTGTACATTGAGCGGAGAGATACTTGTACATTGAGCGGAGAGGTACTGTCGACACTTGTACATTCAGCGGAGAGCTACTTGTACATGGAGCGGAGAGGTATTTGTACATTGAGCGGAGAGGTACTTGTACATGGAGCGGAGATGTACTTGTACATTGAGCGGAGAGGTACTTGTACATGGAGCGGAGATGTACTTGTACATGGAGCGGAGAGGTACTTGTACATGGAGCGGAGAGGTACTTGTACATGGAGCGGAGATGTACTTGTACATGGAGCGGAGATGTACTTGTACATGGAGCGGAGAGGTACTTGTACATGGAGCGGAGAGGTACTTATACATTGAGCGGAGACGTACTTGTACATGGAGCGGAGATGTACTTGTACATTGAGCGGAGAGGTACTTGTACATTGAGCGGAGAGGTACTGGTACATGGAGCGGAGATGTACTTGTACATTGAGCGGAGAGGTACTTGTACATGGAGCGGAGAGGTACTTGTACATTGAGCGGAGAGGTACTTGTACATTGAGCGGAGACGTACTTGTACATTGAGCGGAGATGTACTTGTACATTGAGCGGAGATGTACTTGTACATTGAGCGGAGAGGTACTGGTACATGGAGCGGAGAGGTACTTGTACATGGAGCGGAGAGGTATTTGTACATGGAGCGGAGAGGTATTTGTACATGGAGCGGAGAGGTACTTGTACATTGAGCGGAGAGGTACTTGTACATGGAGCGGAGAGGTACTTGTACATGGAGCGGAGAGGTACTTGTACATGTAGCGGAGAGGTGCTTGTACATGGAGCGGAGAGGTACTTGTACATGGAGCGGAGAGGTATTTGTACATGGAGCGGAGAGGTACTTGTACATGGAGCGGAGAGGTACTTGTACATTCAGCGGAGAGGTACTTGTACATTGAGCGGAGAGGTACTTGTAGATGGAGCGGAGAGGTACTGTCGACACTTGTACATTGAGCGGAGAGGTACTTGTACATGGAGCGGAGAGGTACTTGTACATGGAGCGGAGAGGTACTGTCGACACTTGTACATTGAGCGGAGAGGTACTTGTACATGGAGCGGAGAGGTACTTGTACATGGAGCGGAGATGTACTTGTACAGGGAGCGGAGAGGTACTTGTACATTGAGCGGAGAGGTACTTGTACATGGAGCGGAGAGGTACTTGTACATGGAGCGGAGAGGTACTTGTACATGGAGCGGAGAGGTACTTGTACATTGAGCGGAGAGGTACTTGTACATGGAGCGGAGAGGTACTTGTACATGGAGCGGAGAGGTACTTGTACATGGAGCGGAGAGGTACTTGTACATTGAGCGGAGAGGTACTTGTACATGGAGCGGAGAGGTACTTGTACATGGAGCGGAGAGGTACTTGTACATGGAGCGGAGAGGTACTTGTACATGGAGCGGAGAGGTACTTGTACATTGAGCGGAGATGTACTTGTACATGGAGCGGAGATGTACTTGTACATGGATCGGAGAGGTACTTGTACATGAGAGCGGAGAGGTACTGTCGACACTTGTACATTGAGCGTAGAGGTACTGTCGACACTTGTACATTGAGCGGAGAGGTACTTGTACATGGAGCGGAGAGGTACTGTCGACACTTGTACATTGAGCGGAGAGGTACTTGTACATTGAGCGGAGAGGTACTTGTACATGGAGCGCAGAGGTACTTGTACATTGAGCGGAGAGGTACTTGTACATGGAGCGGAGAGGTACTTGTACATGAGAGCGGAGAGGTACTTGTACATGGAGCGGAGAGGTACTTGTACATTGAGCGGAGAGGTACTGTCGACACTTGTACATTCAGCGGAGAGGTACTTGTACATGGAGCGGAGAGGTACTGTCGATACTTGACATTGAGCGGAGAGGTACTTGTACATGGAGCGGAGAGGTACTTGTACATGGAGCGGAGAGGTACTTGTACATGGAGCGGAGAGGTACTTGTACATTGAGCGGAGAGGTACTTGTACATGGAGCGGAGAGGTACTTGTACATTGAGCGGAGAGGTACTTGTACATGGAGCGGAGAGGTACTTGTACATGGAGTGGAGAGGTACTTGTACATGGAGCGGAGAGGTACTTGTACATGGAGCGGAGAGGTACTTGTACATTGAGCGGAGATGTACTTGTACATGGAGCGGAGATGTACTTGTACATGGATCGGAGAGGTACTTGTACATGAGAGCGGAGAGGTACTGTCGACACTTGTACATTCAGCGGAGAGGTACTTGTACATTGAGCGTAGAGGTACTGTCGACACTTGTACATTGAGCGGAGAGGTACTTGTACATGGAGCGGAGAGGTACTGTCGACACTTGTACATTGAGCGGAGAGGTACTTGTACATTGAGCGGAGAGGTACTTGTACATGGAGCGCAGAGGTACTTGTACATTGAGCGGAGAGGTACTTGTACATGGAGCGGAGAGGTACTTGTACATGAGAGCGGAGAGGTACTTGTACATGGAGCGGAGAGGTACTTGTACATTGAGCGGAGAGGTACTGTCGACACTTGTACATTCAGCGGAGAGGTACTTGTACATGGAGCGGAGAGGTACTGTCGATACTTGACATTGAGCGGAGAGGTACTTGTACATGGAGCGGAGAGGTATTTGTACATTGAGCGGAGAGGTACTTGTACATTGAGCGGAGAGGTACTGTCGACACTTGTACATTCAGCGGAGAGCTACTTGTACATGGAGCGGAGAGGTATTTGTACATTGAGCGGAGAGGTACTTGTACATGGAGCGGAGAGGTACTTGTACATAGAGCGGAGAGGTACTTATACATGGAGCGGAGAGGTATTTGTACATTGAGCGGAGAGGTACTTGTACATGGAGCGGAGAGGTACTTGTACATGAGAGCGGAGAGGTATTTGTACATGGAGCGGAACGGTACTGTCGACACTTGTACATTGAGCGGAGAGCTACTTGTACATGGAGCGGAGAGGTACTTGTACATGAGAGCGGAGAGGTACTTGTACATGGAGCGGAGAGGTATTTGTACATGGAGCGGAGAGGTACTGTCGACACTTGACATTGAGCGGAGAGGTACTTGTACATGGAGCGGAGAGGTACTTGTACATGAGAGCGGAGAGGTATTTGTACATGGAGCGGAGAGGTACTGTCGACACTTGACATTGAGCGGAGAGGTACTTGTACATGGAGCGGAGAGGTACTTGTACATGGAGTGGAGAGGTACTTGTACATGGACCGGAGAGGTACTTGTACATGGAGCGGAGAGGTACTTGTACATGGAGCGGAGATGTACTTGTACATTGAGCGGAGAGGTACTTGTACATGGAGCAGAGATGTACTTGTACATGGAGCGGAGATGTACTTGTACATTGAGCGGTGAGGTACTTGTACATGGAGCGGAGAGGTACTTGTACATGGAGCGGAGATGTACTTGTACATGGAGCGGAGAGGTACTTGTACATGGAGCGGAGATGTACTTGTACATTGAGCGGAGAGGTACTTGTACATGGAGCAGAGATGTACTTGTACATGGAGCGGAGAGGTACTTGTACATGGAGCGGAGAGGTACTTGTACATGGAGCGGAGAGGTACTTGTACATGGAGCGGAGAGGTACTTGTACATTGAGCGGAGAGGTACTTGTACATTGAGCGGAGAGGTACTTGTACATGGAGCTAGGGCTGGGTATCGAGTTTCGATACTTACTTGGCACCGAAATGGAAACATCGATACTAAGGGGTATCGAAGCCTCCCTTGTCAATCGATACCAATTTTCGATACCAAAACAAAACAGCGTCATTGAGCCTATAAGCATGCGACATGCTTGCACGCCGCGCTCTAATACGGCTGGTGATTGGCTGTCATGTAGAGGCATGCAGGAAACGTTACGCCCACTTTAGCCGGTGTGTTTGTTGTGACTGTGAGCCAGGCGTGCGGTGCGGATAGTATACAAGAAGTTAGCCACTCAAGCTACTCCTATCCTGGATTACCATATGGCGAAGATGATGAAAAGCAGGAAAAGAAACAGAAACAACACGGACTGGTTTCCACAGACAAGAGAAATAATTGAGAGGTGGGTCAGCTCAGCTTACCGCAAGTTAGCGGTTATCAGATCCCTCAGTCTGACAAATCCATGCATCTGGCTGTGAGTTGTAGCATTAGATCGTTTAATTAATTGCCGCCGTAACGTTATGCGCAAGCGGGCATTGTGTATTTTTAGCAACTCGTTAACAAACGCTGATGTCATGATAGTTTGTTGAATGTAAATGCGATTCATTTATATTGATTGGCTAGTCAGTGAAGTTGAGCTGTCTCGTCAGATTTGACAAGAATGACGTTCTGTTGCAGCAGTGAGCACACTGATCTGCAACGCTAGCGTTAATGTTTAATTAATTAGCGTTATGTGCAAGCGGGCAGTTATCGCCCATGTATTTTTAGCAACTCGTTAACAAACGCTGATGTCATGATAGTTTGTTGAATATAAATGCGATTCACTTTGTGGCATATAAGGCTATATTGATAGGCTAGTCAATGCTCAACTAGTCTTCCATGCATGAAGTGGAGCCATCTCATCAGTTTGTACAAGAATAGAGTTCTGTTGCATCAGTGAGCATTAAACCCTGATTTGCAACTCTCTGTTTTGCACTGAAAACTATTCCACTGATTTATTTGTTTTAGCTACATTTCTTTCCTTTGTAGTACTCCAATATTTTTTGTAGGGACGGCAATACGTTTAGAGAACTTAAAGTTATGTTAAATACAGTAGGTTTTATTTTTTTCTGCTGTAAAACTTAAGATGGGGGGAAACTAAAGATTTGTAAAATAATTTCAATGTGTAATGCAGTTTTATTTTTGTTAAAATGGATTTTTCTAAAAATTGGTATCGAAAAAAGTATCGTTCAGGAACCGGTATCGAAATCCAAGTATCGAAACGGTATCGATATCGAAAAATTTTGAACGATACCCAGCCCTACATGGAGCGCAGATGTACTTGTACATTGAGCGGAGAGGTACTGGTACATGGAGCGGAGATGTACTTGTACATTGAGCGGAGAGGTACTTGTACATTGAGCGGAGAGGTACTTGTACATGGAGCGGAGATGTACTTGTACATTGAGCGGAGAGGTACTGGTACATGGAGCGGAGATGTACTTGTACATTGAGCGGAGAGGTACTTGTACATGGAGTGGAGATGTACTTGTACATTGAGCGGAGAGGTACTGGTACATGGAGCGGAGATGTACTTGTACATTGAGCGGAGAGGTACTTGTACATGGAGTGGAGATGTACTTGTACATTGAGCGGAGAGGTACTGGTACATGGAGCGGAGATGTACTTGTACATTGAGCGGAGAGGTACTTGTACATGGAGTGGAGATGTACTTGTACATGGAGCGGAGATGTACTTGTACATTGAGCGGAGAGGTACTTGTACATGGAGCGGAGATGTACTTGTACATGGAGCGGAGAGGTACTTGTACATGGAGCGGAGAGGTACTTGTACATGGAGCGGAGATGTACTTGTACATGGAGCGGAGATGTACTTGTACATGGAGCGGAGAGGTACTTGTACATGGAGCGGAGAGGTACTTATACATTGAGCGGAGACGTACTTGTACATGGAGCGGAGATGTACTTGTACATTGAGCGGAGAGGTACTTGTACATTGAGCGGAGAGGTACTGGTACATGGAGCGGAGATGTACTTGTACATTGAGCGGAGAGGTACTTGTACATGGAGCGGAGAGGTACTTGTACATTGAGCGGAGAGGTACTTGTACATTGAGCGGAGACGTACTTGTACATTGAGCGGAGACGTACTTGTACATTGAGCGGAGATGTACTTGTACATTGAGCGGAGAGGTACTGGTACATGGAGCGGAGAGGTACTTGTACATGGAGCGGAGAGGTATTTGTACATGGAGCGGAGAGGTATTTGTACATGGAGCGGAGAGGTACTTGTACATTGAGCGGAGAGGTACTTGTACATGGAGCGGAGAGGTACTTGTACATGGAGCGGAGAGGTACTTGTACATGTAGCGGAGAGGTGCTTGTACATGGAGCGGAGAGGTACTTGTACATGGAGCGGAGAGGTATTTGTACATGGAGCGGAGAGGTACTTGTACATGGAGCGGAGAGGTACTTGTACATTCAGCGGAGAGGTACTTGTACATTGAGCGGAGAGGTACTTGTAGATGGAGCGGAGAGGTACTGTCGACACTTGTACATTGAGCGGAGAGGTACTTGTACATGGAGCGGAGAGGTACTTGTACATGGAGCGGAGAGGTACTGTCGACACTTGTACATTGAGCGGAGAGGTACTTGTACATGGAGCGGAGAGGTACTTGTACATGGAGCGGAGATGTACTTGTACAGGGAGCGGAGAGGTACTTGTACATTGAGCGGAGAGGTACTTGTACATGGAGCGGAGAGGTACTTGTACATGGAGCGGAGAGGTACTTGTACATGGAGCGGAGAGGTACTTGTGCATTGAGCGGAGAGGTACTTGTACATGGAGCGGAGAGGTACTTGTACATGGAGCGGAGAGGTACTTGTACATGGAGCGGAGAGGTACTTGTACATTGAGCGGAGAGGTACTTGTACATTGAGCGGAGAGGTACTTGTACATGGAGCGCAGAGGTACTTGTACATTGAGCGGAGAGGTACTTGTACATGGAGCGGAGAGGTACTTGTACATGAGAGCGGAGAGGTACTTGTACATGGAGCGGAGAGGTACTTGTACATTGAGCGGAGAGGTACTGTCGACACTTGTACATTCAGCGGAGAGGTACTTGTACATGGAGCGGAGAGGTACTGTCGATACTTGACATTGAGCGGAGAGGTACTTGTACATGGAGCGGAGAGGTACTTGTACATGGAGCGGAGAGGTACTTGTACATGGAGCGGAGAGGTACTTGTACATTGAGCGGAGAGGTACTTGTACATGGAGCGGAGAGGTACTTGTACATTGAGCGGAGAGGTACTTGTACATGGAGCGGAGAGGTACTTGTACATGGAGCGGAGAGGTACTTGTACATGGAGCGGAGAGGTACTTGTACATGGAGCGGAGAGGTACTTGTACATTGAGCGGAGATGTACTTGTACATGGAGCGGAGATGTACTTGTACATGGATCGGAGAGGTACTTGTACATGAGAGCGGAGAGGTACTGTCGACACTTGTACATTGAGCGTAGAGGTACTGTCGACACTTGTACATTGAGCGGAGAGGTACTTGTACATGGAGCGGAGAGGTACTGTCGACACTTGTACATTGAGCGGAGAGGTACTTGTACATTGAGCGGAGAGGTACTTGTACATGGAGCGCAGAGGTACTTGTACATTGAGCGGAGAGGTACTTGTACATGGAGCGGAGAGGTACTTGTACATGAGAGCGGAGAGGTACTTGTACATGGAGCGGAGAGGTACTTGTACATTGAGCGGAGAGGTACTGTCGACACTTGTACATTCAGCGGAGAGGTACTTGTACATGGAGCGGAGAGGTACTGTCGATACTTGACATTGAGCGGAGAGGTACTTGTACATGGAGCGGAGAGGTATTTGTACATTGAGCGGAGAGGTACTTGTACATTGAGCGGAGAGGTACTGTCGACACTTGTACATTCAGCGGAGAGCTACTTGTACATGGAGCGGAGAGGTATTTGTACATTGAGCGGAGAGGTACTTGTACATGGAGCGGAGATGTACTTGTACATTGAGCGGAGAGGTACTTGTACATGGAGCGGAGATGTACTGTCGACACTTGTACATTCAGCGGAGAGGTACTTGTACATGGAGCGGAGAGGTACTGTCGATACTTGACATTGAGCGGAGAGGTACTTGTACATGGAGCGGAGAGGTACTTGTACATGGAGCGGAGAGGTACTTGTACATGGAGCAGAGAGGTACTTGTACATTGAGCGGAGAGGTACTTGTACATGGAGCGGAGAGGTACTTGTACATTGAGCGGAGAGGTACTTGTACATGGAGCGGAGAGGTACTTGTACATGGAGCGGAGAGGTACTTGTACATGGAGCGGAGAGGTACTTGTACATGGAGCGGAGAGGTACTTGTACATTGAGCGGAGATGTACTTGTACATGGAGCGGAGATGTACTTGTACATGGATCGGAGAGGTACTTGTACATGAGAGCGGAGAGGTACTGTCGACACTTGTACATTGAGCGTAGAGGTACTGTCGACACTTGTACATTGAGCGGAGAGGTACTTGTACATGGAGCGGAGAGGTACTGTCGACACTTGTACATTGAGCGGAGAGGTACTTGTACATTGAGCGGAGAGGTACTTGTACATGGAGCGCAGAGGTACTTGTACATTGAGCGGAGAGGTACTTGTACATGGAGCGGAGAGGTACTTGTACATGAGAGCGGAGAGGTACTTGTACATGGAGCGGAGAGGTACTTGTACATTGAGCGGAGAGGTACTGTCGACACTTGTACATTCAGCGGAGAGGTACTTGTACATGGAGCGGAGAGGTACTGTCGATACTTGACATTGAGCGGAGAGGTACTTGTACATGGAGCGGAGAGGTATTTGTACATTGAGCGGAGAGATACTTGTACATGAGAGCGGAGAGGTACTGTCGACACTTGTACATTGAGCGTAGAGGTACTGTCGACACTTGTACATTGAGCGGAGAGGTACTTGTACATGGAGCGGAGAGGTACTGTCGACACTTGTACATTGAGCGGAGAGGTACTTGTACATTGAGCGGAGAGGTACTTGTACATGGAGCGCAGAGGTACTTGTACATTGAGCGGAGAGGTACTTGTACATGGAGCGGAGAGGTACTTGTACATGAGAGCGGAGAGGTACTTGTACATGGAGCGGAGAGGTACTTGTACATTGAGCGGAGAGGTACTGTCGACACTTGTACATTCAGCGGAGAGGTACTTGTACATGGAGCGGAGAGGTACTGTCGATACTTGACATTGAGCGGAGAGGTACTTGTACATGGAGCGGAGAGGTATTTGTACATTGAGCGGAGAGGTACTTGTACATTGAGCGGAGAGGTACTGTCGACACTTGTACATTCAGCGGAGAGCTACTTGTACATGGAGCGGAGAGGTATTTGTACATTGAGCGGAGAGGTACTTGTACATGGAGCGGAGATGTACTTGTACATTGAGCGGAGAGGTACTTGTACATGGAGCGGAGATGTACTGTCGACACTTGTACATTCAGCGGAGAGGTACTTGTACATGGAGCGGAGAGGTACTGTCGATACTTGACATTGAGCGGAGAGGTACTTGTACATGGAGCGGAGAGGTACTTGTACATGGAGCGGAGAGGTACTTGTACATGGAGCAGAGAGGTACTTGTACATTGAGCGGAGAGGTACTTGTACATGGAGCGGAGAGGTACTTGTACATTGAGCGGAGAGGTACTTGTACATGGAGCGGAGAGGTACTTGTACATGGAGCGGAGAGGTACTTGTACATGGAGCGGAGAGGTACTTGTACATGGAGCGGAGATGTACTTGTACATGGAGCGGAGATGTACTTGTACATGGATCGGAGAGGTACTTGTACATGAGAGCGGAGAGGTACTGTCGACACTTGTACATTGAGCGTAGAGGTACTGTCGACACTTGTACATTGAGCGGAGAGGTACTTGTACATGGAGCGGAGAGGTACTGTCGACACTTGTACATTGAGCGGAGAGGTACTTGTACATTGAGCGGAGAGGTACTTGTACATGGAGCGCAGAGGTACTTGTACATTGAGCGGAGAGGTACTTGTACATGGAGCGGAGAGGTACTTGTACATGAGAGCGGAGAGGTACTTGTACATGGAGCGGAGAGGTACTTGTACATTGAGCGGAGAGGTACTGTCGACACTTGTACATTCAGCGGAGAGGTACTTGTACATGGAGCGGAGAGGTACTGTCGATACTTGACATTGAGCGGAGAGGTACTTGTACATGGAGCGGAGAGGTATTTGTACATTGAGCGGAGAGATACTTGTACATTGAGCGGAGAGGTACTGTCGACACTTGTACATTCAGCGGAGAGCTACTTGTACATGGAGCGGAGAGGTATTTGTACATTGAGCGGAGAGGTACTTGTACATGGAGCGGAGATGTACTTGTACATTGAGCGGAGAGGTACTTGTACATGGAGCGGAGATGTACTTGTACATGGAGCGGAGAGGTACTTGTACATGGAGCGGAGAGGTACTTGTACATGGAGCGGAGATGTACTTGTACATGGAGCGGAGATGTACTTGTACATGGAGCGGAGAGGTACTTGTACATGGAGCGGAGAGGTACTTATACATTGAGCGGAGACGTACTTGTACATGGAGCGGAGATGTACTTGTACATTGAGCGGAGAGGTACTTGTACATTGAGCGGAGAGGTACTGGTACATGGAGCGGAGATGTACTTGTACATTGAGCGGAGAGGTACTTGTACATGGAGCGGAGAGGTACTTGTACATTGAGCGGAGAGGTACTTGTACATTGAGCGGAGACGTACTTGTACATTGAGCGGAGATGTACTTGTACATTGAGCGGAGATGTACTTGTACATTGAGCGGAGAGGTACTGGTACATGGAGCGGAGAGGTACTTGTACATGGAGCGGAGAGGTATTTGTACATGGAGCGGAGAGGTATTTGTACATGGAGCGGAGAGGTACTTGTACATTGAGCGGAGAGGTACTTGTACATGGAGCGGAGAGGTACTTGTACATGGAGCGGAGAGGTACTTGTACATGTAGCGGAGAGGTGCTTGTACATGGAGCGGAGAGGTACTTGTACATGGAGCGGAGAGGTATTTGTACATGGAGCGGAGAGGTACTTGTACATGGAGCGGAGAGGTACTTGTACATTCAGCGGAGAGGTACTTGTACATTGAGCGGAGAGGTACTTGTAGATGGAGCGGAGAGGTACTGTCGACACTTGTACATTGAGCGGAGAGGTACTTGTACATGGAGCGGAGAGGTACTTGTACATGGAGCGGAGAGGTACTGTCGACACTTGTACATTGAGCGGAGAGGTACTTGTACATGGAGCGGAGAGGTACTTGTACATGGAGCGGAGATGTACTTGTACAGGGAGCGGAGAGGTACTTGTACATTGAGCGGAGAGGTACTTGTACATGGAGCGGAGAGGTACTTGTACATGGAGCGGAGAGGTACTTGTACATGGAGCGGAGAGGTACTTGTACATTGAGCGGAGAGGTACTTGTACATGGAGCGGAGAGGTACTTGTACATGGAGCGGAGAGGTACTTGTACATGGAGCGGAGAGGTACTTGTACATTGAGCGGAGAGGTACTTGTACATGGAGCGGAGAGGTACTTGTACATGGAGCGGAGAGGTACTTGTACATGGAGCGGAGAGGTACTTGTACATGGAGCGGAGAGGTACTTGTACATTGAGCGGAGATGTACTTGTACATGGAGCGGAGATGTACTTGTACATGGATCGGAGAGGTACTTGTACATGAGAGCGGAGAGGTACTGTCGACACTTGTACATTGAGCGTAGAGGTACTGTCGACACTTGTACATTGAGCGGAGAGGTACTTGTACATGGAGCGGAGAGGTACTGTCGACACTTGTACATTGAGCGGAGAGGTACTTGTACATTGAGCGGAGAGGTACTTGTACATGGAGCGCAGAGGTACTTGTACATTGAGCGGAGAGGTACTTGTACATGGAGCGGAGAGGTACTTGTACATGAGAGCGGAGAGGTACTTGTACATGGAGCGGAGAGGTACTTGTACATTGAGCGGAGAGGTACTGTCGACACTTGTACATTCAGCGGAGAGGTACTTGTACATGGAGCGGAGAGGTACTGTCGATACTTGACATTGAGCGGAGAGGTACTTGTACATGGAGCGGAGAGGTACTTGTACATGGAGCGGAGAGGTACTTGTACATGGAGCGGAGAGGTACTTGTACATTGAGCGGAGAGGTACTTGTACATGGAGCGGAGAGGTACTTGTACATTGAGCGGAGAGGTACTTGTACATGGAGCGGAGAGGTACTTGTACATGGAGTGGAGAGGTACTTGTACATGGAGCGGAGAGGTACTTGTACATGGAGCGGAGAGGTACTTGTACATTGAGCGGAGATGTACTTGTACATGGAGCGGAGATGTACTTGTACATGGATCGGAGAGGTACTTGTACATGAGAGCGGAGAGGTACTGTCGACACTTGTACATTCAGCGGAGAGGTACTTGTACATTGAGCGTAGAGGTACTGTCGACACTTGTACATTGAGCGGAGAGGTACTTGTACATGGAGCGGAGAGGTACTGTCGACACTTGTACATTGAGCGGAGAGGTACTTGTACATTGAGCGGAGAGGTACTTGTACATGGAGCGCAGAGGTACTTGTACATTGAGCGGAGAGGTACTTGTACATGGAGCGGAGAGGTACTTGTACATGAGAGCGGAGAGGTACTTGTACATGGAGCGGAGAGGTACTTGTACATTGAGCGGAGAGGTACTGTCGACACTTGTACATTCAGCGGAGAGGTACTTGTACATGGAGCGGAGAGGTACTGTCGATACTTGACATTGAGCGGAGAGGTACTTGTACATGGAGCGGAGAGGTATTTGTACATTGAGCGGAGAGGTACTTGTACATTGAGCGGAGAGGTACTGTCGACACTTGTACATTCAGCGGAGAGCTACTTGTACATGGAGCGGAGAGGTATTTGTACATTGAGCGGAGAGGTACTTGTACATGGAGCGGAGAGGTACTTGTACATAGAGCGGAGAGGTACTTATACATGGAGCGGAGAGGTATTTGTACATTGAGCGGAGAGGTACTTGTACATGGAGCGGAGAGGTACTTGTACATGAGAGCGGAGAGGTATTTGTACATGGAGCGGAACGGTACTGTCGACACTTGTACATTGAGCGGAGAGCTACTTGTACATGGAGCGGAGAGGTACTTGTACATGAGAGCGGAGAGGTACTTGTACATGGAGCGGAGAGGTATTTGTACATGGAGCGGAGAGGTACTGTCGACACTTGACATTGAGCGGAGAGGTACTTGTACATGGAGCGGAGAGGTACTTGTACATGAGAGCGGAGAGGTATTTGTACATGGAGCGGAGAGGTACTGTCGACACTTGACATTGAGCGGAGAGGTACTTGTACATGGAGCGGAGAGGTACTTGTACATGGAGTGGAGAGGTACTTGTACATGGACCGGAGAGGTACTTGTACATGGAGCGGAGAGGTACTTGTACATGGAGCGGAGATGTACTTGTACATTGAGCGGAGAGGTACTTGTACATGGAGCAGAGATGTACTTGTACATGGAGCGGAGATGTACTTGTACATTGAGCGGTGAGGTACTTGTACATGGAGCGGAGAGGTACTTGTACATGGAGCGGAGATGTACTTGTACATGGAGCGGAGAGGTACTTGTACATGGAGCGGAGATGTACTTGTACATTGAGCGGAGAGGTACTTGTACATGGAGCAGAGATGTACTTGTACATGGAGCGGAGAGGTACTTGTACATGGAGCGGAGAGGTACTTGTACATGGAGCGGAGAGGTACTTGTACATGGAGCGGAGAGGTACTTGTACATTGAGCGGAGAGGTACTTGTACATTGAGCGGAGAGGTACTTGTACATGGAGCTAGGGCTGGGTATCGAGTTTCGATACTTACTTGGCACCGAAATGGAAACATCGATACTAAGGGGTATCGAAGCCTCCCTTGTCAATCGATACCAATTTTCGATACCAAAACAAAACAGCGTCATTGAGCCTATAAGCATGCGACATGCTTGCACGCCGCGCTCTAATACGGCTGGTGATTGGCTGTCATGTAGAGGCATGCAGGAAACGTTACGCCCACTTTAGCCGGTGTGTTTGTTGTGACTGTGAGCCAGGCGTGCGGTGCGGATAGTATACAAGAAGTTAGCCACTCAAGCTACTCCTATCCTGGATTACCATATGGCGAAGATGATGAAAAGCAGGAAAAGAAACAGAAACAACACGGACTGGTTTCCACAGACAAGAGAAATAATTGAGAGGTGGGTCAGCTCAGCTTACCGCAAGTTAGCGGTTATCAGATCCCTCAGTCTGACAAATCCATGCATCTGGCTGTGAGTTGTAGCATTAGATCGTTTAATTAATTGCCGCCGTAACGTTATGCGCAAGCGGGCATTGTGTATTTTTAGCAACTCGTTAACAAACGCTGATGTCATGATAGTTTGTTGAATGTAAATGCGATTCATTTATATTGATTGGCTAGTCAGTGAAGTTGAGCTGTCTCGTCAGATTTGACAAGAATGACGTTCTGTTGCAGCAGTGAGCACACTGATCTGCAACGCTAGCGTTAATGTTTAATTAATTAGCGTTATGTGCAAGCGGGCAGTTATCGCCCATGTATTTTTAGCAACTCGTTAACAAACGCTGATGTCATGATAGTTTGTTGAATATAAATGCGATTCACTTTGTGGCATATAAGGCTATATTGATAGGCTAGTCAATGCTCAACTAGTCTTCCATGCATGAAGTGGAGCCATCTCATCAGTTTGTACAAGAATAGAGTTCTGTTGCATCAGTGAGCATTAAACCCTGATTTGCAACTCTCTGTTTTGCACTGAAAACTATTCCACTGATTTATTTGTTTTAGCTACATTTCTTTCCTTTGTAGTACTCCAATATTTTTTGTAGGGACGGCAATACGTTTAGAGAACTTAAAGTTATGTTAAATACAGTAGGTTTTATTTTTTTCTGCTGTAAAACTTAAGATGGGGGGAAACTAAAGATTTGTAAAATAATTTCAATGTGTAATGCAGTTTTATTTTTGTTAAAATGGATTTTTCTAAAAATTGGTATCGAAAAAAGTATCGTTCAGGAACCGGTATCGAAATCCAAGTATCGAAACGGTATCGATATCGAAAAATTTTGAACGATACCCAGCCCTACATGGAGCGCAGATGTACTTGTACATTGAGCGGAGAGGTACTGGTACATGGAGCGGAGATGTACTTGTACATTGAGCGGAGAGGTACTTGTACATTGAGCGGAGAGGTACTTGTACATGGAGCGGAGATGTACTTGTACATTGAGCGGAGAGGTACTGGTACATGGAGCGGAGATGTACTTGTACATTGAGCGGAGAGGTACTTGTACATGGAGTGGAGATGTACTTGTACATTGAGCGGAGAGGTACTGGTACATGGAGCGGAGATGTACTTGTACATTGAGCGGAGAGGTACTTGTACATGGAGTGGAGATGTACTTGTACATTGAGCGGAGAGGTACTGGTACATGGAGCGGAGATGTACTTGTACATTGAGCGGAGAGGTACTTGTACATGGAGTGGAGATGTACTTGTACATGGAGCGGAGATGTACTTGTACATTGAGCGGAGAGGTACTTGTACATGGAGCGGAGATGTACTTGTACATGGAGCGGAGAGGTACTTGTACATGGAGCGGAGAGGTACTTGTACATGGAGCGGAGATGTACTTGTACATGGAGCGGAGATGTACTTGTACATGGAGCGGAGAGGTACTTGTACATGGAGCGGAGAGGTACTTATACATTGAGCGGAGACGTACTTGTACATGGAGCGGAGATGTACTTGTACATTGAGCGGAGAGGTACTTGTACATTGAGCGGAGAGGTACTGGTACATGGAGCGGAGATGTACTTGTACATTGAGCGGAGAGGTACTTGTACATGGAGCGGAGAGGTACTTGTACATTGAGCGGAGAGGTACTTGTACATTGAGCGGAGACGTACTTGTACATTGAGCGGAGACGTACTTGTACATTGAGCGGAGATGTACTTGTACATTGAGCGGAGAGGTACTGGTACATGGAGCGGAGAGGTACTTGTACATGGAGCGGAGAGGTATTTGTACATGGAGCGGAGAGGTATTTGTACATGGAGCGGAGAGGTACTTGTACATTGAGCGGAGAGGTACTTGTACATGGAGCGGATAGGTACTTGTACATGGAGCGGAGAGGTACTTGTACATGTAGCGGAGAGGTGCTTGTACATGGAGCGGAGAGGTACTTGTACATGGAGCGGAGAGGTATTTGTACATGGAGCGGAGAGGTACTTGTACATGGAGCGGAGAGGTACTTGTACATTCAGCGGAGAGGTACTTGTACATTGAGCGGAGAGGTACTTGTAGATGGAGCGGAGAGGTACTGTCGACACTTGTACATTGAGCGGAGAGGTACTTGTACATGGAGCGGAGAGGTACTTGTACATGGAGCGGAGAGGTACTGTCGACACTTGTACATTGAGCGGAGAGGTACTTGTACATGGAGCGGAGAGGTACTTGTACATGGAGCGGAGATGTACTTGTACAGGGAGCGGAGAGGTACTTGTACATTGAGCGGAGAGGTACTTGTACATGGAGCGGAGAGGTACTTGTACATGGAGCGGAGAGGTACTTGTACATGGAGCGGAGAGGTACTTGTGCATTGAGCGGAGAGGTACTTGTACATGGAGCGGAGAGGTACTTGTACATGGAGCGGAGAGGTACTTGTACATGGAGCGGAGAGGTACTTGTACATTGAGCGGAGAGGTACTTGTACATGGAGCGGAGAGGTACTTGTACATGGAGCGGAGAGGTACTTGTACATGGAGCGGAGAGGTACTTGTACATGGAGCGGAGAGGTACTTGTACATTGAGCGGAGATGTACTTGTACATGGAGCGGAGATGTACTTGTACATGGATCGGAGAGGTACTTGTACATGAGAGCGGAGAGGTACTGTCGACACTTGTACATTGAGCGTAGAGGTACTGTCGACACTTGTACATTGAGCGGAGAGGTACTTGTACATGGAGCGGAGAGGTACTGTCGACACTTGTACATTGAGCGGAGAGGTACTTGTACATTGAGCGGAGAGGTACTTGTACATGGAGCGCAGAGGTACTTGTACATTGAGCGGAGAGGTACTTGTACATGGAGCGGAGAGGTACTTGTACATGAGAGCGGAGAGGTACTTGTACATGGAGCGGAGAGGTACTTGTACATTGAGCGGAGAGGTACTGTCGACACTTGTACATTCAGCGGAGAGGTACTTGTACATGGAGCGGAGAGGTACTGTCGATACTTGACATTGAGCGGAGAGGTACTTGTACATGGAGCGGAGAGGTACTTGTACATGGAGCGGAGAGGTACTTGTACATGGAGCGGAGAGGTACTTGTACATTGAGCGGAGAGGTACTTGTACATGGAGCGGAGAGGTACTTGTACATTGAGCGGAGAGGTACTTGTACATGGAGCGGAGAGGTACTTGTACATGGAGCGGAGAGGTACTTGTACATGGAGCGGAGAGGTACTTGTACATGGAGCGGAGAGGTACTTGTACATTGAGCGGAGATGTACTTGTACATGGAGCGGAGATGTACTTGTACATGGATCGGAGAGGTACTTGTACATGAGAGCGGAGAGGTACTGTCGACACTTGTACATTGAGCGTAGAGGTACTGTCGACACTTGTACATTGAGCGGAGAGGTACTTGTACATGGAGCGGAGAGGTACTGTCGACACTTGTACATTGAGCGGAGAGGTACTTGTACATTGAGCGGAGAGGTACTTGTACATGGAGCGCAGAGGTACTTGTACATTGAGCGGAGAGGTACTTGTACATGGAGCGGAGAGGTACTTGTACATGAGAGCGGAGAGGTACTTGTACATGGAGCGGAGAGGTACTTGTACATTGAGCGGAGAGGTACTGTCGACACTTGTACATTCAGCGGAGAGGTACTTGTACATGGAGCGGAGAGGTACTGTCGATACTTGACATTGAGCGGAGAGGTACTTGTACATGGAGCGGAGAGGTATTTGTACATTGAGCGGAGAGGTACTTGTACATTGAGCGGAGAGGTACTGTCGACACTTGTACATTCAGCGGAGAGCTACTTGTACATGGAGCGGAGAGGTATTTGTACATTGAGCGGAGAGGTACTTGTACATGGAGCGGAGATGTACTTGTACATTGAGCGGAGAGGTACTTGTACATGGAGCGGAGATGTACTTGTACATGGAGCGGAGAGGTACTTGTACATGGAGCGGAGAGGTACTTGTACATGGAGCGGAGATGTACTTGTACATGGAGCGGAGATGTACTTGTACATGGAGCGGAGATGTACTTGTACATGGAGCGGAGATGTACTTGTACATGGAGCGGAGAGGTACTTGTACATGGAGCGGAGAGGTACTTATACATTGAGCGGAGACGTACTTGTACATGGAGCGGAGATGTACTTGTACATTGAGCGGAGAGGTACTTGTACATTGAGCGGAGAGGTACTGGTACATGGAGCGGAGATGTACTTGTACATTGAGCGGAGAGGTACTTGTACATGGAGCGGAGATGTACTTGTACATTGAGCGGAGAGGTACTTGTACATTGAGCGGAGAGGTACTGGTACATGGAGCGGAGATGTACTTGTACATTGAGCGGAGAGGTACTTGTACATGGAGCGGAGAGGTACTTGTACATTGAGCGGAGAGGTACTTGTACATTGAGCGGAGACGTACTTGTACATTGAGCGGAGATGTACTTGTACATTGAGCGGAGATGTACTTGTACATTGAGCGGAGAGGTACTGGTACATGGAGCGGAGAGGTACTTGTACATGGAGCGGAGAGGTATTTGTACATGGAGCGGAGAGGTATTTGTACATGGAGCGGAGAGGTACTTGTACATTGAGCGGAGAGGTACTTGTACATGGAGCGGAGAGGTACTTGTACATGGAGCGGAGAGGTACTTGTACATGTAGCGGAGAGGTGCTTGTACATGGAGCGGAGAGGTACTTGTACATGGAGCGGAGAGGTATTTGTACATGGAGCGGAGAGGTACTTGTACATGGAGCGGAGAGGTACTTGTACATTCAGCGGAGAGGTACTTGTACATTGAGCGGAGAGGTACTTGTAGATGGAGCGGAGAGGTACTGTCGACACTTGTACATTGAGCGGAGAGGTACTTGTACATGGAGCGGAGAGGTACTTGTACATGGAGCGGAGAGGTACTGTCGACACTTGTACATTGAGCGGAGAGGTACTTGTACATGGAGCGGAGAGGTACTTGTACATGGAGCGGAGATGTACTTGTACAGGGAGCGGAGAGGTACTTGTACATTGAGCGGAGAGGTACTTGTACATGGAGCGGAGAGGTACTTGTACATGGAGCGGAGAGGTACTTGTACATGGAGCGGAGAGGTACTTGTGCATTGAGCGGAGAGGTACTTGTACATGGAGCGGAGAGGTACTTGTACATGGAGCGGAGAGGTACTTGTACATGGAGCGGAGAGGTACTTGTACATTGAGCGGAGAGGTACTTGTACATGGAGCGGAGAGGTACTTGTACATGGAGCGGAGAGGTACTTGTACATGGAGCGGAGAGGTACTTGTACATGGAGCGGAGAGGTACTTGTACATTGAGCGGAGATGTACTTGTACATGGAGCGGAGATGTACTTGTACATGGATCGGAGAGGTACTTGTACATGAGAGCGGAGAGGTACTGTCGACACTTGTACATTGAGCGTAGAGGTACTGTCGACACTTGTACATTGAGCGGAGAGGTACTTGTACATGGAGCGGAGAGGTACTGTCGACACTTGTACATTGAGCGGAGAGGTACTTGTACATTGAGCGGAGAGGTACTTGTACATGGAGCGCAGAGGTACTTGTACATTGAGCGGAGAGGTACTTGTACATGGAGCGGAGAGGTACTTGTACATGAGAGCGGAGAGGTACTTGTACATGGAGCGGAGAGGTACTTGTACATTGAGCGGAGAGGTACTGTCGACACTTGTACATTCAGCGGAGAGGTACTTGTACATGGAGCGGAGAGGTACTGTCGATACTTGACATTGAGCGGAGAGGTACTTGTACATGGAGCGGAGAGGTACTTGTACATGGAGCGGAGAGGTACTTGTACATTGAGCGGAGAGGTACTTGTACATGGAGCGGAGAGGTACTTGTACATTGAGCGGAGAGGTACTTGTACATGGAGCGGAGAGGTACTTGTACATGGAGCGGAGAGGTACTTGTACATGGAGCGGAGAGGTACTTGTACATGGAGCGGAGAGGTACTTGTACATTGAGCGGAGATGTACTTGTACATGGAGCGGAGATGTACTTGTACATGGATCGGAGAGGTACTTGTACATGAGAGCGGAGAGGTACTGTCGACACTTGTACATTGAGCGTAGAGGTACTGTCGACACTTGTACATTGAGCGGAGAGGTACTTGTACATGGAGCGGAGAGGTACTGTCGACACTTGTACATTGAGCGGAGAGGTACTTGTACATTGAGCGGAGAGGTACTTGTACATGGAGCGCAGAGGTACTTGTACATTGAGCGGAGAGGTACTTGTACATGGAGCGGAGAGGTACTTGTACATGAGAGCGGAGAGGTACTTGTACATGGAGCGGAGAGGTACTTGTACATTGAGCGGAGAGGTACTGTCGACACTTGTACATTCAGCGGAGAGGTACTTGTACATGGAGCGGAGAGGTACTGTCGATACTTGACATTGAGCGGAGAGGTACTTGTACATGGAGCGGAGAGGTATTTGTACATTGAGCGGAGAGGTACTTGTACATTGAGCGGAGAGGTACTGTCGACACTTGTACATTCAGCGGAGAGCTACTTGTACATGGAGCGGAGAGGTATTTGTACATTGAGCGGAGAGGTACTTGTACATGGAGCGGAGATGTACTTGTACATTGAGCGGAGAGGTACTTGTACATGGAGCGGAGATGTACTTGTACATGGAGCGGAGAGGTACTTGTACATGGAGCGGAGAGGTACTTGTACATGGAGCGGAGATGTACTTGTACATGGAGCGGAGATGTACTTGTACATGGAGCGGAGAGGTACTTGTACATGGAGCGGAGAGGTACTTATACATTGAGCGGAGACGTACTTGTACATGGAGCGGAGATGTACTTGTACATTGAGCGGAGAGGTACTTGTACATTGAGCGGAGAGGTACTGGTACATGGAGCGGAGATGTACTTGTACATTGAGCGGAGAGGTACTTGTACATGGAGCGGAGAGGTACTTGTACATTGAGCGGAGAGGTACTTGTACATTGAGCGGAGACATACTTGTACATTGAGCGGAGATGTACTTGTACATTGAGCGGAGATGTACTTGTACATTGAGCGGAGAGGTACTGGTACATGGAGCGGAGAGGTACTTGTACATGGAGCGGAGAGGTATTTGTACATGGAGCGGAGAGGTATTTGTACATGGAGCGGAGAGGTACTTGTACATTGAGCGGAGAGGTACTTGTACATGGAGCGGAGAGGTACTTGTACATGGAGCGGAGAGGTACTTGTACATGTAGCGGAGAGGTGCTTGTACATGGAGCGGAGAGGTACTTGTACATGGAGCGGAGAGGTATTTGTACATGGAGCGGAGAGGTACTTGTACATGGAGCGGAGAGGTACTTGTACATTCAGCGGAGAGGTACTTGTACATTGAGCGGAGAGGTACTTGTAGATGGAGCGGAGAGGTACTGTCGACACTTGTACATTGAGCGGAGAGGTACTTGTACATGGAGCGGAGAGGTACTTGTACATGGAGCGGAGAGGTACTGTCGACACTTGTACATTGAGCGGAGAGGTACTTGTACATGGAGCGGAGAGGTACTTGTACATGGAGCGGAGATGTACTTGTACAGGGAGCGGAGAGGTACTTGTACATTGAGCGGAGAGGTACTTGTACATGGAGCGGAGAGGTACTTGTACATGGAGCGGAGAGGTACTTGTACATGGAGCGGAGAGGTACTTGTACATTGAGCGGAGAGGTACTTGTACATGGAGCGGAGAGGTACTTGTACATGGAGCGGAGAGGTACTTGTACATGGAGCGGAGAGGTACTTGTACATTGAGCGGAGAGGTACTTGTACATGGAGCGGAGAGGTACTTGTACATGGAGCGGAGAGGTACTTGTACATGGAGCGGAGAGGTACTTGTACATGGAGCGGAGAGGTACTTGTACATTGAGCGGAGATGTACTTGTACATGGAGCGGAGATGTACTTGTACATGGATCGGAGAGGTACTTGTACATGAGAGCGGAGAGGTACTGTCGACACTTGTACATTGAGCGTAGAGGTACTGTCGACACTTGTACATTGAGCGGAGAGGTACTTGTACATGGAGCGGAGAGGTACTGTCGACACTTGTACATTGAGCGGAGAGGTACTTGTACATTGAGCGGAGAGGTACTTGTACATGGAGCGCAGAGGTACTTGTACATTGAGCGGAGAGGTACTTGTACATGGAGCGGAGAGGTACTTGTACATGAGAGCGGAGAGGTACTTGTACATGGAGCGGAGAGGTACTTGTACATTGAGCGGAGAGGTACTGTCGACACTTGTACATTCAGCGGAGAGGTACTTGTACATGGAGCGGAGAGGTACTGTCGATACTTGACATTGAGCGGAGAGGTACTTGTACATGGAGCGGAGAGGTACTTGTACATGGAGCGGAGAGGTACTTGTACATGGAGCGGAGAGGTACTTGTACATTGAGCGGAGAGGTACTTGTACATGGAGCGGAGAGGTACTTGTACATTGAGCGGAGAGGTACTTGTACATGGAGCGGAGAGGTACTTGTACATGGAGCGGAGAGGTATTTGTACATGGAGCGGAGAGGTACTTGTACATGGAGCGGAGAGGTACTTGTACATTCAGCGGAGAGGTACTTGTACATTGAGCGGAGAGGTACTTGTACATGGAGCGGAGAGGTACTTGTACATGGAGCGGAGAGGTACTTGTACATGAGAGCGGAGAGGTACTTGTACATGGAGCGGAGAGGTACTTGTACATTGAGCGGAGAGGTACTGTCGACACTTGTACATTCAGCGGAGAGGTACTTGTACATGGAGCGGAGAGGTACTGTCGATACTTGACATTGAGCGGAGAGGTACTTGTACATGGAGCGGAGAGGTATTTGTACATTGAGCGGAGAGGTACTTGTACATTGAGCGGAGAGGTACTGTCGACACTTGTACATTCAGCGGAGAGCTACTTGTACATGGAGCGGAGAGGTATTTGTACATTGAGCGGAGAGGTACTTGTACATGGAGCGGAGATGTACTTGTACATTGAGCGGAGAGGTACTTGTACATGGAGCGGAGATGTACTTGTACATGGAGCGGAGAGGTACTTGTACATGGAGCGGAGAGGTACTTGTACATGGAGCGGAGATGTACTTGTACATGGAGCGGAGATGTACTTGTACATGGAGCGGAGAGGTACTTGTACATGGAGCGGAGAGGTACTTATACATTGAGCGGAGACGTACTTGTACATGGAGCGGAGATGTACTTGTACATTGAGCGGAGAGGTACTTGTACATTGAGCGGAGAGGTACTGGTACATGGAGCGGAGATGTACTTGTACATTGAGCGGAGAGGTACTTGTACATGGAGCGGAGAGGTACTTGTACATTGAGCGGAGAGGTACTTGTACATTGAGCGGAGACATACTTGTACATTGAGCGGAGATGTACTTGTACATTGAGCGGAGATGTACTTGTACATTGAGCGGAGAGGTACTGGTACATGGAGCGGAGAGGTACTTGTACATGGAGCGGAGAGGTATTTGTACATGGAGCGGAGAGGTATTTGTACATGGAGCGGAGAGGTACTTGTACATTGAGCGGAGAGGTACTTGTACATGGAGCGGAGAGGTACTTGTACATGGAGCGGAGAGGTACTTGTACATGTAGCGGAGAGGTGCTTGTACATGGAGCGGAGAGGTACTTGTACATGGAGCGGAGAGGTATTTGTACATGGAGCGGAGAGGTACTTGTACATGGAGCGGAGAGGTACTTGTACATTCAGCGGAGAGGTACTTGTACATTGAGCGGAGAGGTACTTGTAGATGGAGCGGAGAGGTACTGTCGACACTTGTACATTGAGCGGAGAGGTACTTGTACATGGAGCGGAGAGGTACTTGTACATGGAGCGGAGAGGTACTGTCGACACTTGTACATTGAGCGGAGAGGTACTTGTACATGGAGCGGAGAGGTACTTGTACATGGAGCGGAGATGTACTTGTACAGGGAGCGGAGAGGTACTTGTACATTGAGCGGAGAGGTACTTGTACATGGAGCGGAGAGGTACTTGTACATGGAGCGGAGAGGTACTTGTACATGGAGCGGAGAGGTACTTGTACATTGAGCGGAGAGGTACTTGTACATGGAGCGGAGAGGTACTTGTACATGGAGCGGAGAGGTACTTGTACATGGAGCGGAGAGGTACTTGTACATTGAGCGGAGAGGTACTTGTACATGGAGCGGAGAGGTACTTGTACATGGAGCAGAGAGGTACTTGTACATGGAGCGGAGAGGTACTTGTACATGGAGCGGAGAGGTACTTGTACATTGAGCGGAGATGTACTTGTACATGGAGCGGAGATGTACTTGTACATGGATCGGAGAGGTACTTGTACATGAGAGCGGAGAGGTACTGTCGACACTTGTACATTGAGCGTAGAGGTACTGTCGACACTTGTACATTGAGCGGAGAGGTACTTGTACATGGAGCGGAGAGGTACTGTCGACACTTGTACATTGAGCGGAGAGGTACTTGTACATTGAGCGGAGAGGTACTTGTACATGGAGCGCAGAGGTACTTGTACATTGAGCGGAGAGGTACTTGTACATGGAGCGGAGAGGTACTTGTACATGAGAGCGGAGAGGTACTTGTACATGGAGCGGAGAGGTACTTGTACATTGAGCGGAGAGGTACTGTCGACACTTGTACATTCAGCGGAGAGGTACTTGTACATGGAGCGGAGAGGTACTGTCGATACTTGACATTGAGCGGAGAGGTACTTGTACATGGAGCGGAGAGGTACTTGTACATGGAGCGGAGAGGTACTTGTACATGGAGCGGAGAGGTACTTGTACATTGAGCGGAGAGGTACTTGTACATGGAGCGGAGAGGTACTTGTACATTGAGCGGAGAGGTACTTGTACATGGAGCGGAGAGGTACTTGTACATGGAGCGGAGAGGTACTTGTACATGGAGCGGAGAGGTACTTGTACATGGAGCGGAGAGGTACTTGTACATTGAGCGGAGATGTACTTGTACATGGAGCGGAGATGTACTTGTACATGGATCGGAGAGGTACTTGTACATGAGAGCGGAGAGGTACTGTCGACACTTGTACATTCAGCGGAGAGGTACTTGTACATTGAGCGTAGAGGTACTGTCGACACTTGTACATTGAGCGGAGAGGTACTTGTACATGGAGCGGAGAGGTACTGTCGACACTTGTACATTGAGCGGAGAGGTACTTGTACATTGAGCGGAGAGGTACTTGTACATGGAGCGCAGAGGTACTTGTACATTGAGCGGAGAGGTACTTGTACATGGAGCGGAGAGGTACTTGTACATGAGAGCGGAGAGGTACTTGTACATGGAGCGGAGAGGTACTTGTACATTGAGCGGAGAGGTACTGTCGACACTTGTACATTCAGCGGAGAGGTACTTGTACATGGAGCGGAGAGGTACTGTCGATACTTGACATTGAGCGGAGAGGTACTTGTACATGGAGCGGAGAGGTATTTGTACATTGAGCGGAGAGGTACTTGTACATTGAGCGGAGAGGTACTGTCGACACTTGTACATTCAGCGGAGAGCTACTTGTACATGGAGCGGAGAGGTATTTGTACATTGAGCGGAGAGGTACTTGTACATGGAGCGGAGAGGTACTTGTACATAGAGCGGAGAGGTACTTATACATGGAGCGGAGAGGTATTTGTACATTGAGCGGAGAGGTACTTGTACATGGAGCGGAGAGGTACTTGTACATGAGAGCGGAGAGGTATTTGTACATGGAGCGGAACGGTACTGTCGACACTTGTACATTGAGCGGAGAGCTACTTGTACATGGAGCGGAGAGGTACTTGTACATGAGAGCGGAGAGGTACTTGTACATGGAGCGGAGAGGTATTTGTACATGGAGCGGAGAGGTACTGTCGACACTTGACATTGAGCGGAGAGGTACTTGTACATGGAGCGGAGAGGTACTTGTACATGAGAGCGGAGAGGTATTTGTACATGGAGCGGAGAGGTACTGTCGACACTTGACATTGAGCGGAGAGGTACTTGTACATGGAGCGGAGAGGTACTTGTACATGGAGCGGAGAGGTACTTGTACATGGACCGGAGAGGTACTTGTACATGGAGCGGAGAGGTACTTGTACATGGAGCGGAGATGTACTTGTACATTGAGCGGAGAGGTACTTGTACATGGAGCAGAGATGTACTTGTACATGGAGCGGAGATGTACTTGTACATTGAGCGGAGAGGTACTTGTACATGGAGCGGAGAGGTACTTGTACATGGAGCGGAGATGTACTTGTACATGGAGCGGAGAGGTACTTGTACATGGAGCGGAGATGTACTTGTACATTGAGCGGAGAGGTACTTGTACATGGAGCAGAGATGTACTTGTACATGGAGCGGAGAGGTACTTGTACATGGAGCGGAGAGGTACTTGTACATGGAGCGGAGAGGTACTTGTACATGGAGCGGAGAGGTACTTGTACATTGAGCGGAGAGGTACTGGTACATGGAGCGGAGATGTACTTGTACATTGAGCGGAGAGGTACTTGTACATGGAGTGGAGATGTACTTGTACATTGAGCGGAGAGGTACTGGTACATGGAGCGGAGATGTACTTGTACATTGAGCGGAGAGGTACTTGTACATGGAGTGGAGATGTACTTGTACATGGAGCGGAGATGTACTTGTACATTGAGCGGAGAGGTACTTGTACATGGAGCGGAGATGTACTTGTACATGGAGCGGAGAGGTACTTGTACATGGAGCGGAGAGGTACTTGTACATGGAGCGGAGATGTACTTGTACATGGAGCGGAGATGTACTTGTACATGGAGCGGAGAGGTACTTGTACATGGAGCGGAGAGGTACTTATACATTGAGCGGAGACGTACTTGTACATGGAGCGGAGATGTACTTGTACATTGAGCGGAGAGGTACTTGTACATTGAGCGGAGAGGTACTGGTACATGGAGCGGAGATGTACTTGTACATTGAGCGGAGAGGTACTTGTACATGGAGCGGAGAGGTACTTGTACATTGAGCGGAGAGGTACTTGTACATTGAGCGGAGACGTACTTGTACATTGAGCGGAGATGTACTTGTACATTGAGCGGAGATGTACTTGTACATTGAGCGGAGAGGTACTGGTACATGGAGCGGAGAGGTACTTGTACATGGAGCGGAGAGGTATTTGTACATGGAGCGGAGAGGTATTTGTACATGGAGCGGAGAGGTACTTGTACATTGAGCGGAGAGGTACTTGTACATGGAGCGGAGAGGTACTTGTACATGGAGCGGAGAGGTACTTGTACATGTAGCGGAGAGGTGCTTGTACATGGAGCGGAGAGGTACTTGTACATGGAGCGGAGAGGTATTTGTACATGGAGCGGAGAGGTACTTGTACATGGAGCGGAGAGGTACTTGTACATTTAGCGGAGAGGTACTTGTACATTGAGCGGAGAGGTACTTGTAGATGGAGCGGAGAGGTACTGTCGACACTTGTACATTGAGCGGAGAGGTACTTGTACATGGAGCGGAGAGGTACTTGTACATGGAGCGGAGAGGTACTGTCGACACTTGTACATTGAGCGCAGAGGTACTTGTACATTGAGCGGAGAGGTACTTGTACATGGAGCGGAGAGGTACTTGTACATGAGAGCGGAGAGGTACTTGTACATGGAGCGGAGAGGTACTTGTACATTGAGCGGAGAGGTACTGTCGACACTTGTACATTCAGCGGAGAGGTACTTGTACATGGAGCGGAGAGGTACTGTCGATACTTGACATTGAGCGGAGAGGTACTTGTACATGGAGCGGAGAGGTACTTGTACATGGAGCGGAGAGGTACTTGTACATGGAGCGGAGAGGTACTTGTACATTGAGCGGAGAGGTACTTGTACATGGAGCGGAGAGGTACTTGTACATTGAGCGGAGAGGTACTTGTACATGGAGCGGAGAGGTACTTGTACATGGAGCGGAGAGGTACTTGTACATGGAGCGGAGAGGTACTTGTACATGGAGCGGAGAGGTACTTGTACATTGAGCGGAGATGTACTTGTACATGGAGCGGAGATGTACTTGTACATGGATCGGAGAGGTACTTGTACATGAGAGCGGAGAGGTACTGTCGACACTTGTACATTCAGCGGAGAGGTACTTGTACATTGAGCGTAGAGGTACTGTCGACACTTGTACATTGAGCGGAGAGGTACTTGTACATGGAGCGGAGAGGTACTGTCGACACTTGTACATTGAGCGGAGAGGTACTTGTACATTGAGCGGAGAGGTACTTGTACATGGAGCGCAGAGGTACTTGTACATTGAGCGGAGAGGTACTTGTACATGGAGCGGAGAGGTACTTGTACATGAGAGCGGAGAGGTACTTGTACATGGAGCGGAGAGGTACTTGTACATTGAGCGGAGAGGTACTGTCGACACTTGTACATTCAGCGGAGAGGTACTTGTACATGGAGCGGAGAGGTACTGTCGATACTTGACATTGAGCGGAGAGGTACTTGTACATGGAGCGGAGAGGTATTTGTACATTGAGCGGAGAGGTACTTGTACATTGAGCGGAGAGGTACTGTCGACACTTGTACATTCAGCGGAGAGCTACTTGTACATGGAGCGGAGAGGTATTTGTACATTGAGCGGAGAGGTACTTGTACATGGAGCGGAGAGGTACTTGTACATAGAGCGGAGAGGTACTTATACATGGAGCGGAGAGGTATTTGTACATTGAGCGGAGAGGTACTTGTACATGGAGCGGAGAGGTACTTGTACATGAGAGCGGAGAGGTATTTGTACATGGAGCGGAACGGTACTGTCGACACTTGTACATTGAGCGGAGAGCTACTTGTACATGGAGCGGAGAGGTACTTGTACATGAGAGCGGAGAGGTACTTGTACATGGAGCGGAGAGGTATTTGTACATGGAGCGGAGAGGTACTGTCGACACTTGACATTGAGCGGAGAGGTACTTGTACATGGAGCGGAGAGGTACTTGTACATGAGAGCGGAGAGGTATTTGTACATGGAGCGGAGAGGTACTGTCGACACTTGACATTGAGCGGAGAGGTACTTGTACATGGAGCGGAGAGGTACTTGTACATGGAGCGGAGAGGTACTTGTACATGGACCGGAGAGGTACTTGTACATGGAGCGGAGAGGTACTTGTACATGGAGCGGAGATGTACTTGTACATTGAGCGGAGAGGTACTTGTACATGGAGCAGAGATGTACTTGTACATGGAGCGGAGATGTACTTGTACATTGAGCGGAGAGGTACTTGTACATGGAGCGGAGAGGTACTTGTACATGGAGCGGAGATGTACTTGTACATTGAGCGGAGAGGTACTTGTACATGGAGCAGAGATGTACTTGTACATGGAGCGGAGAGGTACTTGTACATGGAGCGGAGAGGTACTTGTACATGGAGCGGAGAGGTACTTGTACATGGAGCGGAGAGGTACTTGTACATTGAGCGGAGAGGTACTGGTACATGGAGCGGAGATGTACTTGTACATTGAGCGGAGAGGTACTTGTACATGGAGTGGAGATGTACTTGTACATTGAGCGGAGAGGTACTGGTACATGGAGCGGAGATGTACTTGTACATTGAGCGGAGAGGTACTTGTACATGGAGTGGAGATGTACTTGTACATGGAGCGGAGATGTACTTGTACATTGAGCGGAGAGGTACTTGTACATGGAGCGGAGATGTACTTGTACATGGAGCGGAGAGGTACTTGTACATGGAGCGGAGAGGTACTTGTACATGGAGCGGAGATGTACTTGTACATGGAGCGGAGATGTACTTGTACATGGAGCGGAGAGGTACTTGTACATGGAGCGGAGAGGTACTTATACATTGAGCGGAGACGTACTTGTACATGGAGCGGAGATGTACTTGTACATTGAGCGGAGAGGTACTTGTACATTGAGCGGAGAGGTACTGGTACATGGAGCGGAGATGTACTTGTACATTGAGCGGAGAGGTACTTGTACATGGAGCGGAGAGGTACTTGTACATTGAGCGGAGAGGTACTTGTACATTGAGCGGAGACGTACTTGTACATTGAGCGGAGATGTACTTGTACATTGAGCGGAGATGTACTTGTACATTGAGCGGAGAGGTACTGGTACATGGAGCGGAGAGGTACTTGTACATGGAGCGGAGAGGTATTTGTACATGGAGCGGAGAGGTATTTGTACATGGAGCGGAGAGGTACTTGTACATTGAGCGGAGAGGTACTTGTACATGGAGCGGAGAGGTACTTGTACATGGAGCGGAGAGGTACTTGTACATGTAGCGGAGAGGTGCTTGTACATGGAGCGGAGAGGTACTTGTACATGGAGCGGAGAGGTATTTGTACATGGAGCGGAGAGGTACTTGTACATGGAGCGGAGAGGTACTTGTACATTCAGCGGAGAGGTACTTGTACATTGAGCGGAGAGGTACTTGTAGATGGAGCGGAGAGGTACTGTCGACACTTGTACATTGAGCGGAGAGGTACTTGTACATGGAGCGGAGAGGTACTTGTACATGGAGCGGAGAGGTACTGTCGACACTTGTACATTGAGCGCAGAGGTACTTGTACATTGAGCGGAGAGGTACTTGTACATGGAGCGGAGAGGTACTTGTACATGAGAGCGGAGAGGTACTTGTACATGGAGCGGAGAGGTACTTGTACATTGAGCGGAGAGGTACTGTCGACACTTGTACATTCAGCGGAGAGGTACTTGTACATGGAGCGGAGAGGTACTGTCGATACTTGACATTGAGCGGAGAGGTACTTGTACATGGAGCGGAGAGGTACTTGTACATGGAGCGGAGAGGTACTTGTACATGGAGCGGAGAGGTACTTGTACATTGAGCGGAGAGGTACTTGTACATGGAGCGGAGAGGTACTTGTACATTGAGCGGAGAGGTACTTGTACATGGAGCGGAGAGGTACTTGTACATGGAGCGGAGAGGTACTTGTACATGGAGCGGAGAGGTACTTGTACATGGAGCGGAGAGGTACTTGTACATTGAGCGGAGATGTACTTGTACATGGAGCGGAGATGTACTTGTACATGGATCGGAGAGGTACTTGTACATGAGAGCGGAGAGGTACTGTCGACACTTGTACATTCAGCGGAGAGGTACTTGTACATTGAGCGTAGAGGTACTGTCGACACTTGTACATTGAGCGGAGAGGTACTTGTACATGGAGCGGAGAGGTACTGTCGACACTTGTACATTGAGCGGAGAGGTACTTGTACATTGAGCGGAGAGGTACTTGTACATGGAGCGCAGAGGTACTTGTACATTGAGCGGAGAGGTACTTGTACATGGAGCGGAGAGGTACTTGTACATGAGAGCGGAGAGGTACTTGTACATGGAGCGGAGAGGTACTTGTACATTGAGCGGAGAGGTACTGTCGACACTTGTACATTCAGCGGAGAGGTACTTGTACATGGAGCGGAGAGGTACTGTCGATACTTGACATTGAGCGGAGAGGTACTTGTACATGGAGCGGAGAGGTATTTGTACATTGAGCGGAGAGGTACTTGTACATTGAGCGGAGAGGTACTGTCGACACTTGTACATTCAGCGGAGAGCTACTTGTACATGGAGCGGAGAGGTATTTGTACATTGAGCGGAGAGGTACTTGTACATGGAGCGGAGAGGTACTTGTACATAGAGCGGAGAGGTACTTATACATGGAGCGGAGAGGTATTTGTACATTGAGCGGAGAGGTACTTGTACATGGAGCGGAGAGGTACTTGTACATGAGAGCGGAGAGGTATTTGTACATGGAGCGGAACGGTACTGTCGACACTTGTACATTGAGCGGAGAGCTACTTGTACATGGAGCGGAGAGGTACTTGTACATGAGAGCGGAGAGGTACTTGTACATGGAGCGGAGAGGTATTTGTACATGGAGCGGAGAGGTACTGTCGACACTTGACATTGAGCGGAGAGGTACTTGTACATGGAGCGGAGAGGTACTTGTACATGAGAGCGGAGAGGTATTTGTACATGGAGCGGAGAGGTACTGTCGACACTTGACATTGAGCGGAGAGGTACTTGTACATGGAGCGGAGAGGTACTTGTACATGGAGCGGAGAGGTACTTGTACATGGACCGGAGAGGTACTTGTACATGGAGCGGAGAGGTACTTGTACATGGAGCGGAGATGTACTTGTACATTGAGCGGAGAGGTACTTGTACATGGAGCAGAGATGTACTTGTACATGGAGCGGAGATGTACTTGTACATTGAGCGGAGAGGTACTTGTACATGGAGCGGAGAGGTACTTGTACATGGAGCGGAGATGTACTTGTACATGGAGCGGAGAGGTACTTGTACATGGAGCGGAGATGTACTTGTACATTGAGCGGAGAGGTACTTGTACATGGAGCAGAGATGTACTTGTACATGGAGCGGAGAGGTACTTGTACATGGAGCGGAGAGGTACTTGTACATGGAGCGGAGAGGTACTTGTACATGGAGCGGAGAGGTACTTGTACATTGAGCGGAGAGGTACTGGTACATGGAGCGGAGATGTACTTGTACATTGAGCGGAGAGGTACTTGTACATGGAGTGGAGATGTACTTGTACATTGAGCGGAGAGGTACTGGTACATGGAGCGGAGATGTACTTGTACATGGAGCGGAGAGGTACTTGTACATGGAGCGGAGAGGTACTTGTACATGGAGCGGAGAGGTACTTGTACATGGAGCGGAGAGGTACTTGTACATTGAGCGGAGATGTACTTGTACATGGAGCGGAGATGTACTTGTACATGGATCGGAGAGGTACTTGTACATGAGAGCGGAGAGGTACTGTCGACACTTGTACATTGAGCGTAGAGGTACTGTCGACACTTGTACATTGAGCGGAGAGGTACTTGTACATGGAGCGGAGAGGTACTGTCGACACTTGTACATTGAGCGGAGAGGTACTTGTACATTGAGCGGAGAGGTACTTGTACATGGAGCGCAGAGGTACTTGTACATTGAGCGGAGAGGTACTTGTACATGGAGCGGAGAGGTACTTGTACATGAGAGCGGAGAGGTACTTGTACATGGAGCGGAGAGGTACTTGTACATTGAGCGGAGAGGTACTGTCGACACTTGTACATTCAGCGGAGAGGTACTTGTACATGGAGCGGAGAGGTACTGTCGATACTTGACATTGAGCGGAGAGGTACTTGTACATGGAGCGGAGAGGTACTTGTACATGGAGCGGAGAGGTACTTGTACATGGAGCGGAGAGGTACTTGTACATTGAGCGGAGAGGTACTTGTACATGGAGCGGAGAGGTACTTGTACATTGAGCGGAGAGGTACTTGTACATGGAGCGGAGAGGTACTTGTACATGGAGCGGAGAGGTACTTGTACATGGAGCGGAGAGGTACTTGTACATGGAGCGGAGAGGTACTTGTACATGGAGCGGAGAGGTACTTGTACATGGAGCGGAGAGGTACTTGTACATTGAGCGGAGATGTACTTGTACATGGAGCGGAGATGTACTTGTACATGGATCGGAGAGGTACTTGTACATGAGAGCGGAGAGGTACTGTCGACACTTGTACATTGAGCGTAGAGGTACTGTCGACACTTGTACATTGAGCGGAGAGGTACTTGTACATGGAGCGGAGAGGTACTGTCGACACTTGTACATTGAGCGGAGAGGTACTTGTACATTGAGCGGAGAGGTACTTGTACATGGAGCGCAGAGGTACTTGTACATTGAGCGGAGAGGTACTTGTACATGGAGCGGAGAGGTACTTGTACATGAGAGCGGAGAGGTACTTGTACATGGAGCGGAGAGGTACTTGTACATTGAGCGGAGAGGTACTGTCGACACTTGTACATTCAGCGGAGAGGTACTTGTACATGGAGCGGAGAGGTACTGTCGATACTTGACATTGAGCGGAGAGGTACTTGTACATGGAGCGGAGATGTACTTGTACATTGAGCGGAGAGGTACTTGTACATGGAGCGGAGATGTACTTGTACATGGAGCGGAGAGGTACTTGTACATGGAGCGGAGAGGTACTTGTACATGGAGCGGAGATGTACTTGTACATGGAGCGGAGATGTACTTGTACATGGAGCGGAGAGGTACTTGTACATGGAGCGGAGAGGTACTTATACATTGAGCGGAGACGTACTTGTACATGGAGCGGAGATGTACTTGTACATTGAGCGGAGAGGTACTTGTACATTGAGCGGAGAGGTACTGGTACATGGAGCGGAGATGTACTTGTACATTGAGCGGAGAGGTACTTGTACATGGAGCGGAGAGGTACTTGTACATTGAGCGGAGAGGTACTTGTACATTGAGCGGAGACGTACTTGTACATTGAGCGGAGATGTACTTGTACATTGAGCGGAGATGTACTTGTACATTGAGCGGAGAGGTACTGGTACATGGAGCGGAGAGGTACTTGTACATGGAGCGGAGAGGTACTGTCGACACTTGTACATTGAGCGTAGAGGTACTGTCGACACTTGTACATTGAGCGGAGAGGTACTTGTACATGGAGCGGAGAGGTACTGTCGACACTTGTACATTGAGCGGAGAGGTACTTGTACATTGAGCGGAGAGGTACTTGTACATGGAGCGCAGAGGTACTTGTACATTGAGCGGAGAGGTACTTGTACATGGAGCGGAGAGGTACTTGTACATGAGAGCGGAGAGGTACTTGTACATGGAGCGGAGAGGTACTTGTACATTGAGCGGAGAGGTACTGTCGACACTTGTACATTCAGCGGAGAGGTACTTGTACATGGAGCGGAGAGGTACTGTCGATACTTGACATTGAGCGGAGAGGTACTTGTACATGGAGCGGAGAGGTATTTGTACATTGAGCGGAGAGGTACTTGTACATTGAGCGGAGAGGTACTGTCGACACTTGTACATTCAGCGGAGAGCTACTTGTACATGGAGCGGAGAGGTATTTGTACATTGAGCGGAGAGGTACTTGTACATGGAGCGGAGATGTACTTGTACATTGAGCGGAGAGGTACTTGTACATGGAGCGGAGATGTACTTGTACATGGAGCGGAGAGGTACTTGTACATGGAGCGGAGAGGTACTTGTACATGGAGCGGAGATGTACTTGTACATGGAGCGGAGATGTACTTGTACATGGAGCGGAGAGGTACTTGTACATGGAGCGGAGAGGTACTTGTACATGGAGCGGAGAGGTACTTGTACATTGAGCGGAGAGGTACTGGTACATGGAGCGGAGATGTACTTGTACATTGAGCGGAGAGGTACTTGTACATGGAGTGGAGATGTACTTGTACATTGAGCGGAGAGGTACTGGTACATGGAGCGGAGATGTACTTGTACATTGAGCGGAGAGGTACTTGTACATGGAGTGGAGATGTACTTGTACATGGAGCGGAGATGTACTTGTACATTGAGCGGAGAGGTACTTGTACATGGAGCGGAGATGTACTTGTACATGGAGCGGAGAGGTACTTGTACATGGAGCGGAGAGGTACTTGTACATGGAGCGGAGATGTACTTGTACATGGAGCGGAGATGTACTTGTACATGGAGCGGAGAGGTACTTGTACATGGAGCGGAGAGGTACTTATACATTGAGCGGAGACGGACTTGTACATGGAGCGGAGATGTACTTGTACATTGAGCGGAGAGGTACTTGTACATTGAGCGGAGAGGTACTGGTACATGGAGCGGAGATGTACTTGTACATTGAGCGGAGAGGTACTTGTACATCGAGCGGAGAGGTACTTGTACATTGAGCGGAGAGGTACTTGTACATTGAGCGGAGACGTACTTGTACATTGAGCGGAGATGTACTTGTACATTGAGCGGAGATGTACTTGTACATTGAGCGGAGAGGTACTGGTACATGGAGCGGAGAGGTACTTGTACATGGAGCGGAGAGGTATTTGTACATGGAGCGGAGAGGTATTTGTACATGGAGCGGAGAGGTACTTGTACATTGAGCGGAGAGGTACTTGTACATGGAGCGGAGAGGTACTTGTACATGGAGCGGAGAGGTACTTGTACATGTAGCGGAGAGGTGCTTGTACATGGAGCGGAGAGGTACTTGTACATGGAGCGGAGAGGTATTTGTACATGGAGCGGAGAGGTACTTGTACATGGAGCGGAGAGGTACTTGTACATTCAGCGGAGAGGTACTTGTACATTGAGCGGAGAGGTACTTGTAGATGGAGCGGAGAGGTACTGTCGACACTTGTACATTGAGCGGAGAGGTACTTGTACATGGAGCGGAGAGGTACTTGTACATGGAGCGGAGAGGTACTGTCGACACTTGTACATTGAGCGGAGAGGTACTTGTACATGGAGCGGAGAGGTACTTGTACATGGAGCGGAGATGTACTTGTACAGGGAGCGGAGAGGTACTTGTACATTGAGCGGAGAGGTACTTGTACATGGAGCGGAGAGGTACTTGTACATGGAGCGGAGAGGTACTTGTACATTGAGCGGAGAGGTACTTGTACATGGAGCGGAGAGGTACTTGTACATGGAGCGGAGAGGTACTTGTACATGGAGCGGAGAGGTACTTGTACATTGAGCGGAGAGGTACTTGTACATGGAGCGGAGAGGTACTTGTACATGGAGCGGAGAGGTACTTGTACATGGAGCGGAGAGGTACTTGTACATGGAGCGGAGAGGTACTTGTACATTGAGCGGAGATGTACTTGTACATGGAGCGGAGATGTACTTGTACATGGATCGGAGAGGTACTTGTACATGAGAGCGGAGAGGTACTGTCGACACTTGTACATTGAGCGTAGAGGTACTGTCGACACTTGTACATTGAGCGGAGAGGTACTTGTACATGGAGCGGAGAGGTACTGTCGACACTTGTACATTGAGCGGAGAGGTACTTGTACATTGAGCGGAGAGGTACTTGTACATGGAGCGCAGAGGTACTTGTACATTGAGCGGAGAGGTACTTGTACATGGAGCGGAGAGGTACTTGTACATGAGAGCGGAGAGGTACTTGTACATGGAGCGGAGAGGTACTTGTACATTGAGCGGAGAGGTACTGTCGACACTTGTACATTCAGCGGAGAGGTACTTGTACATGGAGCGGAGAGGTACTGTCGATACTTGACATTGAGCGGAGAGGTACTTGTACATGGAGCGGAGAGGTACTTGTACATGGAGCGGAGAGGTACTTGTACATGGAGCGGAGAGGTACTTGTACATTGAGCGGAGAGGTACTTGTACATGGAGCGGAGAGGTACTTGTACATTGAGCGGAGAGGTACTTGTACATGGAGCGGAGAGGTACTTGTACATGGAGCGGAGAGGTACTTGTACATGGAGCGGAGAGGTACTTGTACATGGAGCGGAGAGGTACTTGTACATTGAGCGGAGATGTACTTGTACATGGAGCGGAGATGTACTTGTACATGGATCGGAGAGGTACTTGTACATGAGAGCGGAGAGGTACTGTCGACACTTGTACATTGAGCGTAGAGGTACTGTCGACACTTGTACATTGAGCGGAGAGGTACTTGTACATGGAGCGGAGAGGTACTGTCGACACTTGTACATTGAGCGGAGAGGTACTTGTACATTGAGCGGAGAGGTACTTGTACATGGAGCGCAGAGGTACTTGTACATTGAGCGGAGAGGTACTTGTACATGGAGCGGAGAGGTACTTGTACATGAGAGCGGAGAGGTACTTGTACATGGAGCGGAGAGGTACTTGTACATTGAGCGGAGAGGTACTGTCGACACTTGTACATTCAGCGGAGAGGTACTTGTACATGGAGCGGAGAGGTACTGTCGATACTTGACATTGAGCGGAGAGGTACTTGTACATGGAGCGGAGAGGTATTTGTACATTGAGCGGAGAGGTACTTGTACATTGAGCGGAGAGGTACTGTCGACACTTGTACATTCAGCGGAGAGCTACTTGTACATGGAGCGGAGAGGTATTTGTACATTGAGCGGAGAGGTACTTGTACATGGAGCGGAGATGTACTTGTACATTGAGCGGAGAGGTACTTGTACATGGAGCGGAGATGTACTTGTACATGGAGCGGAGAGGTACTTGTACATGGAGCGGAGAGGTACTTGTACATGGAGCGGAGATGTACTTGTACATGGAGCGGAGATGTACTTGTACATGGAGCGGAGAGGTACTTGTACATGGAGCGGAGAGGTACTTATACATTGAGCGGAGACGTACTTGTACATGGAGCGGAGATGTACTTGTACATTGAGCGGAGAGGTACTTGTACATTGAGCGGAGAGGTACTGGTACATGGAGCGGAGATGTACTTGTACATTGAGCGGAGAGGTACTTGTACATGGAGCGGAGAGGTACTTGTACATTGAGCGGAGAGGTACTTGTACATTGAGCGGAGACGTACTTGTACATTGAGCGGAGATGTACTTGTACATTGAGCGGAGATGTACTTGTACATTGAGCGGAGAGGTACTGGTACATGGAGCGGAGAGGTACTTGTACATGGAGCGGAGAGGTATTTGTACATGGAGCGGAGAGGTATTTGTACATGGAGCGGAGAGGTACTTGTACATTGAGCGGAGAGGTACTTGTACATGGAGCGGAGAGGTACTTGTACATGGAGCGGAGAGGTACTTGTACATGTAGCGGAGAGGTGCTTGTACATGGAGCGGAGAGGTACTTGTACATGGAGCGGAGAGGTATTTGTACATGGAGCGGAGAGGTACTTGTACATGGAGCGGAGAGGTACTTGTACATTCAGCGGAGAGGTACTTGTACATTGAGCGGAGAGGTACTTGTAGATGGAGCGGAGAGGTACTGTCGACACTTGTACATTGAGCGGAGAGGTACTTGTACATGGAGCGGAGAGGTACTTGTACATGGAGCGGAGAGGTACTGTCGACACTTGTACATTGAGCGGAGAGGTACTTGTACATGGAGCGGAGAGGTACTTGTACATGGAGCGGAGATGTACTTGTACAGGGAGCGGAGAGGTACTTGTACATTGAGCGGAGAGGTACTTGTACATGGAGCGGAGAGGTACTTGTACATGGAGCGGAGAGGTACTTGTACATGGAGCGGAGAGGTACTTGTACATTGAGCGGAGAGGTACTTGTACATGGAGCGGAGAGGTACTTGTACATGGAGCGGAGAGGTACTTGTACATGGAGCGGAGAGGTACTTGTACATTGAGCGGAGAGGTACTTGTACATGGAGCGGAGAGGTACTTGTACATGGAGCGGAGAGGTACTTGTACATGGAGCGGAGAGGTACTTGTACATGGAGCGGAGAGGTACTTGTACATTGAGCGGAGATGTACTTGTACATGGAGCGGAGATGTACTTGTACATGGATCGGAGAGGTACTTGTACATGAGAGCGGAGAGGTACTGTCGACACTTGTACATTGAGCGTAGAGGTACTGTCGACACTTGTACATTGAGCGGAGAGGTACTTGTACATGGAGCGGAGAGGTACTGTCGACACTTTTACATTGAGCGGAGAGGTACTTGTACATTGAGCGGAGAGGTACTTGTACATGGAGCGCAGAGGTACTTGTACATTGAGCGGAGAGGTACTTGTACATGGAGCGGAGAGGTACTTGTACATGAGAGCGGAGAGGTACTTGTACATGGAGCGGAGAGGTACTTGTACATTGAGCGGAGAGGTACTGTCGACACTTGTACATTCAGCGGAGAGGTACTTGTACATGGAGCGGAGAGGTACTGTCGATACTTGACATTGAGCGGAGAGGTACTTGTACATGGAGCGGAGAGGTACTTGTACATGGAGCGGAGAGGTACTTGTACATGGAGCGGAGAGGTACTTGTACATTGAGCGGAGAGGTACTTGTACATGGAGCGGAGAGGTACTTGTACATTGAGCGGAGAGGTACTTGTACATGGAGCGGAGAGGTACTTGTACATGGAGCGGAGAGGTACTTGTACATGGAGCGGAGAGGTACTTGTACATGGAGCGGAGAGGTACTTGTACATTGAGCGGAGATGTACTTGTACATGGAGCGGAGATGTACTTGTACATGGATCGGAGAGGTACTTGTACATGAGAGCGGAGAGGTACTGTCGACACTTGTACATTCAGCGGAGAGGTACTTGTACATTGAGCGTAGAGGTACTGTCGACACTTGTACATTGAGCGGAGAGGTACTTGTACATGGAGCGGAGAGGTACTGTCGACACTTGTACATTGAGCGGAGAGGTACTTGTACATTGAGCGGAGAGGTACTTGTACATGGAGCGCAGAGGTACTTGTACATTGAGCGGAGAGGTACTTGTACATGGAGCGGAGAGGTACTTGTACATGAGAGCGGAGAGGTACTTGTACATGGAGCGGAGAGGTACTTGTACATTGAGCGGAGAGGTACTGTCGACACTTGTACATTCAGCGGAGAGGTACTTGTACATGGAGCGGAGAGGTACTGTCGATACTTGACATTGAGCGGAGAGGTACTTGTACATGGAGCGGAGAGGTATTTGTACATTGAGCGGAGAGGTACTTGTACATTGAGCGGAGAGGTACTGTCGACACTTGTACATTCAGCGGAGAGCTACTTGAACATGGAGCGGAGAGGTATTTGTACATTGAGCGGAGAGGTACTTGTACATGGAGCGGAGAGGTACTTGTACATAGAGCGGAGAGGTACTTATACATGGAGCGGAGAGGTATTTGTACATTGAGCGGAGAGGTACTTGTACATGGAGCGGAGATGTACTTGTACATGGAGCGGAGAGGTACTTGTACATGGAGCGGAGAGGTACTTGTACATGGAGCGGAGATGTACTTGTACATGGAGCGGAGATGTACTTGTACATGGAGCGGAGAGGTACTTGTACATGGAGCGGAGAGGTACTTATACATTGAGCGGAGACGTACTTGTACATGGAGCGGAGATGTACTTGTACATTGAGCGGAGAGGTACTTGTACATTGAGCGGAGAGGTACTGGTACATGGAGCGGAGATGTACTTGTACATTGAGCGGAGAGGTACTTGTACATGGAGCGGAGAGGTACTTGTACATTGAGCGGAGAGGTACTTGTACATTGAGCGGAGACGTACTTGTACATTGAGCGGAGATGTACTTGTACATTGAGCGGAGATGTACTTGTACATTGAGCGGAGAGGTACTGGTACATGGAGCGGAGAGGTACTTGTACATGGAGCGGAGAGGTATTTGTACATGGAGCGGAGAGGTATTTGTACATGGAGCGGAGAGGTACTTGTACATTGAGCGGAGAGGTACTTGTACATGGAGCGGAGAGGTACTTGTACATGGAGCGGAGAGGTACTTGTACATGTAGCGGAGAGGTGCTTGTACATGGAGCGGAGAGGTACTTGTACATGGAGCGGAGAGGTATTTGTACATGGAGCGGAGAGGTACTTGTACATGGAGCGGAGAGGTACTTGTACATTCAGCGGAGAGGTACTTGTACATTGAGCGGAGAGGTACTTGTAGATGGAGCGGAGAGGTACTGTCGACACTTGTACATTGAGCGGAGAGGTACTTGTACATGGAGCGGAGAGGTACTTGTACATGGAGCGGAGAGGTACTGTCGACACTTGTACATTGAGCGGAGAGGTACTTGTACATGGAGCGGAGAGGTACTTGTACATGGAGCGGAGATGTACTTGTACAGGGAGCGGAGAGGTACTTGTACATTGAGCGGAGAGGTACTTGTACATGGAGCAGAGAGGTACTTGTACATGGAGCGGAGAGGTACTTGTACATGGAGCGGAGAGGTACTTGTACATTGAGCGGAGAGGTACTTGTACATGGAGCGGAGAGGTACTTGTACATGGAGCGGAGAGGTACTTGTACATGGAGCGGAGAGGTACTTGTACATTGAGCGGAGAGGTACTTGTACATGGAGCGGAGAGGTACTTGTACATGGAGCGGAGAGGTACTTGTACATGGAGCGGAGAGGTACTTGTACATGGAGCGGAGAGGTACTTGTACATTGAGCGGAGATGTACTTGTACATGGAGCGGAGATGTACTTGTACATGGATCGGAGAGGTACTTGTACATGAGAGCGGAGAGGTACTGTCGACACTTGTACATTGAGCGTAGAGGTACTGTCGACACTTGTACATTGAGCGGAGAGGTACTTGTACATGGAGCGGAGAGGTACTGTCGACACTTTTACATTGAGCGGAGAGGTACTTGTACATTGAGCGGAGAGGTACTTGTACATGGAGCGCAGAGGTACTTGTACATTGAGCGGAGAGGTACTTGTACATGGAGCGGAGAGGTACTTGTACATGAGAGCGGAGAGGTACTTGTACATGGAGCGGAGAGGTACTTGTACATTGAGCGGAGAGGTACTGTCGACACTTGTACATTCAGCGGAGAGGTACTTGTACATGGAGCGGAGAGGTACTGTCGATACTTGACATTGAGCGGAGAGGTACTTGTACATGGAGCGGAGAGGTACTTGTACATGGAGCGGAGAGGTACTTGTACATGGAGCGGAGAGGTACTTGTACATTGAGCGGAGAGGTACTTGTACATGGAGCGGAGAGGTACTTGTACATTGAGCGGAGAGGTACTTGTACATGGAGCGGAGAGGTACTTGTACATGGAGCGGAGAGGTACTTGTACATGGAGCGGAGAGGTACTTGTACATGGAGCGGAGAGGTACTTGTACATTGAGCGGAGATGTACTTGTACATGGAGCGGAGATGTACTTGTACATGGATCGGAGAGGTACTTGTACATGAGAGCGGAGAGGTACTGTCGACACTTGTACATTCAGCGGAGAGGTACTTGTACATTGAGCGTAGAGGTACTGTCGACACTTGTACATTGAGCGGAGAGGTACTTGTACATGGAGCGGAGAGGTACTGTCGACACTTGTACATTGAGCGGAGAGGTACTTGTACATTGAGCGGAGAGGTACTTGTACATGGAGCGCAGAGGTACTTGTACATTGAGCGGAGAGGTACTTGTACATGGAGCGGAGAGGTACTTGTACATTGAGCGGAGAGGTACTTGTACATGGAGCAGAGATGTACTTGTACATGGAGCGGAGAGGTACTTGTACATGGAGCGGAGAGGTACTTGTACATGGAGCGGAGAGGTACTTGTACATGGAGCGGAGAGGTACTTGTACGTTGAGCGGAGAGGTACTGGTACATGGAGCGGAGATGTACTTGTACATTGAGCGGAGAGGTACTTGTACATGGAGTGGAGATGTACTTGTACATTGAGCGGAGAGGTACTGGTACATGGAGCGGAGATGTACTTGTACATTGAGCGGAGAGGTACTTGTACATTGAGCGGAGAGGTACTGTCGACACTTGTACATTCAGCGGAGAGCTACTTGTACATGGAGCGGAGAGGTATTTGTACATTGAGCGGAGAGGTACTTGTACATGGAGCGGAGATGTACTTGTACATTGAGCGGAGAGGTACTTGTACATGGAGCGGAGATGTACTTGTACATGGAGCGGAGAGGTACTTGTACATGGAGCGGAGAGGTACTTGTACATGGAGCGGAGATGTACTTGTACATGGAGCGGAGATGTACTTGTACATGGAGCGGAGAGGTACTTGTACATGGAGCGGAGAGGTACTTATACATTGAGCGGAGACGTACTTGTACATGGAGCGGAGATGTACTTGTACATTGAGCGGAGAGGTACTTGTACATTGAGCGGAGAGGTACTGGTACATGGAGCGGAGATGTACTTGTACATTGAGCGGAGAGGTACTTGTACATGGAGCGGAGAGGTACTTGTACATTGAGCGGAGAGGTACTTGTACATTGAGCGGAGACGTACTTGTACATTGAGCGGAGATGTACTTGTACATTGAGCGGAGATGTACTTGTACATTGAGCGGAGAGGTACTGGTACATGGAGCGGAGAGGTACTTGTACATGGAGCGGAGAGGTATTTGTACATGGAGCGGAGAGGTATTTGTACATGGAGCGGAGAGGTACTTGTACATTGAGCGGAGAGGTACTTGTACATGGAGCGGAGAGGTACTTGTACATGGAGCGGAGAGGTACTTGTACATGTAGCGGAGAGGTGCTTGTACATGGAGCGGAGAGGTACTTGTACATGGAGCGGAGAGGTATTTGTACATGGAGCGGAGAGGTACTTGTACATGGAGCGGAGAGGTACTTGTACATTCAGCGGAGAGGTACTTGTACATTGAGCGGAGAGGTACTTGTAGATGGAGCGGAGAGGTACTGTCGACACTTGTACATTGAGCGGAGAGGTACTTGTACATGGAGCGGAGAGGTACTTGTACATGGAGCGGAGAGGTACTGTCGACACTTGTACATTGAGCGGAGAGGTACTTGTACATGGAGCGGAGAGGTACTTGTACATGGAGCGGAGATGTACTTGTACAGGGAGCGGAGAGGTACTTGTACATTGAGCGGAGAGGTACTTGTACATGGAGCAGAGAGGTACTTGTACATGGAGCGGAGAGGTACTTGTACATGGAGCGGAGAGGTACTTGTACATTGAGCGGAGAGGTACTTGTACATGGAGCGGAGAGGTACTTGTACATGGAGCGGAGAGGTACTTGTACATGGAGCGGAGAGGTACTTGTACATTGAGCGGAGAGGTACTTGTACATGGAGCGGAGAGGTACTTGTACATGGAGCGGAGAGGTACTTGTACATGGAGCGGAGAGGTACTTGTACATGGAGCGGAGAGGTACTTGTACATTGAGCGGAGATGTACTTGTACATGGAGCGGAGATGTACTTGTACATGGATCGGAGAGGTACTTGTACATGAGAGCGGAGAGGTACTGTCGACACTTGTACATTGAGCGTAGAGGTACTGTCGACACTTGTACATTGAGCGGAGAGGTACTTGTACATGGAGCGGAGAGGTACTGTCGACACTTTTACATTGAGCGGAGAGGTACTTGTACATTGAGCGGAGAGGTACTTGTACATGGAGCGCAGAGGTACTTGTACATTGAGCGGAGAGGTACTTGTACATGGAGCGGAGAGGTACTTGTACATGAGAGCGGAGAGGTACTTGTACATGGAGCGGAGAGGTACTTGTACATTGAGCGGAGAGGTACTGTCGACACTTGTACATTCAGCGGAGAGGTACTTGTACATGGAGCGGAGAGGTACTGTCGATACTTGACATTGAGCGGAGAGGTACTTGTACATGGAGCGGAGAGGTACTTGTACATGGAGCGGAGAGGTACTTGTACATGGAGCGGAGAGGTACTTGTACATTGAGCGGAGAGGTACTTGTACATGGAGCGGAGAGGTACTTGTACATTGAGCGGAGAGGTACTTGTACATGGAGCGGAGAGGTACTTGTACATGGAGCGGAGAGGTACTTGTACATGGAGCGGAGAGGTACTTGTACATGGAGCGGAGAGGTACTTGTACATTGAGCGGAGATGTACTTGTACATGGAGCGGAGATGTACTTGTACATGGATCGGAGAGGTACTTGTACATGAGAGCGGAGAGGTACTGTCGACACTTGTACATTCAGCGGAGAGGTACTTGTACATTGAGCGTAGAGGTACTGTCGACACTTGTACATTGAGCGGAGAGGTACTTGTACATGGAGCGGAGAGGTACTGTCGACACTTGTACATTGAGCGGAGAGGTACTTGTACATTGAGCGGAGAGGTACTTGTACATGGAGCGCAGAGGTACTTGTACATTGAGCGGAGAGGTACTTGTACATGGAGCGGAGAGGTACTTGTACATGAGAGCGGAGAGGTACTTGTACATGGAGCGGAGAGGTACTTGTACATTGAGCGGAGAGGTACTGTCGACACTTGTACATTCAGCGGAGAGGTACTTGTACATGGAGCGGAGAGGTACTGTCGATACTTGACATTGAGCGGAGAGGTACTTGTACATGGAGCGGAGAGGTATTTGTACATTGAGCGGAGAGGTACTTGTACATTGAGCGGAGAGGTACTGTCGACACTTGTACATTCAGCGGAGAGCTACTTGAACATGGAGCGGAGAGGTATTTGTACATTGAGCGGAGAGGTACTTGTACATGGAGCGGAGAGGTACTTGTACATAGAGCGGAGAGGTACTTATACATGGAGCGGAGAGGTATTTGTACATTGAGCGGAGAGGTACTTGTAGATGGAGCGGAGAGGTACTTGTACAGGAGAGCGGAGAGGTATTTGTACATGGAGCGGAAAGGTACTGTCGACACTTGTACATTGAGCGGAGAGCTACTTGTACATGGAGCGGAGAGGTACTTGTACATGAGAGCGGAGAGGTACTTGTACATGGAGCGGAGAGGTATTTGTACATGGAGCGGAGAGGTACTGTCGACACTTGACATTGAGCGGAGAGGTACTTGTACATGGAGCGGAGAGGTACTTGTACATGAGAGCGGAGAGGTATTTGTACATGGAGCGGAGAGGTACTGTCGACACTTGACATTGAGCGGAGAGGTACTTGTACATGGAGCGGAGAGGTACTTGTACATGGAGCGGAGAGGTACTTGTACATGGACCGGAGAGGTACTTGTACATGGAGCGGAGAGGTACTTGTACATGGAGCGGAGATGTACTTGTACATTGAGCGGAGAGGTACTTGTACATGGAGCAGAGATGTACTTGTACATGGAGCGGAGATGTACTTGTACATTGAGCGGAGAGGTACTTGTACATGGAGCGGAGAGGTACTTGTACATGGAGCGGAGATGTACTTGTACATGGAGCGGAGAGGTACTTGTACATGGAGCAGAGATGTACTTGTACATTGAGCGGAGAGGTACTTGTACATGGAGCAGAGATGTACTTGTACATGGAGCGGAGAGGTACTTGTACATGGAGCGGAGAGGTACTTGTACATGGAGCGGAGAGGTACTTGTACATGGAGCGGAGAGGTACTTGTACATGGAGCGGAGAGGTACTTGTACATGGAGCGGAGAGGTACTTGTACATTGAGCGGAGATGTACTTGTACATGGAGCGGAGATGTACTTGTACATGGATCGGAGAGGTACTTGTACATGAGAGCGGAGAGGTACTGTCGACACTTGTACATTCAGCGGAGAGGTACTTGTACATTGAGCGTAGAGGTACTGTCGACACTTGTACATTGAGCGGAGAGGTACTTGTACATGGAGCAGAGAGGTACTGTCGACACTTGTACATTGAGCGGAGAGGTACTTGTACATTGAGCGGAGAGGTACTTGTACATGGAGCGCAGAGGTACTTGTACATTGAGCGGAGAGGTACTTGTACATGAGAGCGGAGAGGTACTTGTACATGGAGCGGAGAGGTACTTGTACATTGAGCGGAGAGGTACTGTCGACACTTGTACATTCAGCGGAGAGGTACTTGTACATGGAGCGGAGAGGTACTGTCGATACTTGACATTGAGCGGAGAGGTACTTGTACATGGAGCGGAGAGGTATTTGTACATTGAGCGGAGAGGTACTTGTACATTGAGCGGAGAGGTACTGTCGACACTTGTACATTCAGCGGAGAGCTACTTGTACATGGAGCGGAGAGGTATTTGTACATTGAGCGGAGAGGTACTTGTACATAGAGCGGAGAGGTACTTATACATGGAGCGGAGAGGTATTTGTACATTGAGCGGAGAGGTACTTGTACATGGAGCGGAGAGGTACTTGTACATGAGAGCGGAGAGGTATTTGTACATGGAGCGGAAAGGTACTGTCGACACTTGTACATTGAGCGGAGAGCTACTTGTACATGGAGCGGAGAGGTACTTGTACATGAGAGCGGAGAGGTACTTGTACATGGAGCGGAGAGGTATTTGTACATGGAGCGGAGAGGTACTGTCGACACTTGACATTGAGCGGAGAGGTACTTGTACATGGAGCGGAGAGGTACTTGTACATGAGAGCGGAGAGGTATTTGTACATGGAGCGGAGAGGTACTGTCGACACTTGACATTGAGCGGAGAGGTACTTGTACATGGAGCGGAGAGGTACTTGTACATGGAGCGGAGAGGTACTTGTACATGGACCGGAGAGGTACTTGTACATGGAGCGGAGAGGTACTTGTACATGGAGCGGAGATGTACTTGTACATTGAGCGGAGAGGTACTTGTACATGGAGCAGAGATGTACTTGTACATGGAGCGGAGATGTACTTGTACATTGAGCGGAGAGGTACTTGTACATGGAGCGGAGAGGTACTTGTACATGGAGCGGAGATGTACTTGTACATGGAGCGGAGAGGTACTTGTACATGGAGCGGAGATGTACTTGTACATTGAGCGGAGAGGTACTTGTACATGGAGCAGAGATGTACTTGTACATGGAGCGGAGAGGTACTTGTACATGGAGCGGAGAGGTACTTGTACATGGAGCGGAGAGGTACTTGTACATGGAGCGGAGAGGTACTTGTACATTGAGCGGAGAGGTACTTGTACATGGAGCGGAGAGGTACTTGTACATTGAGCGGAGAGGTACTTGTACATGGAGCGGAGAGGTACTTGTACATGGAGCGGAGAGGTACTTGTACATGGAGCGGAGAGGTACTTGTACATGGAGCGGAGAGGTACTTGTACATTGAGCGGAGATGTACTTGTACATGGAGCGGAGATGTACTTGTACATGGATCGGAGAGGTACTTGTACATGAGAGCGGAGAGGTACTGTCGACACTTGTACATTGAGCGTAGAGGTACTGTCGACACTTGTACATTGAGCGGAGAGGTACTTGTACATGGAGCGCAGAGGTACTTGTACATTGAGCGGAGAGGTACTTGTACATGGAGCGGAGAGGTACTTGTACATGAGAGCGGAGAGGTACTTGTACATGGAGCGGAGAGGTACTTGTACATTGAGCGGAGAGGTACTGTCGACACTTGACATTGAGCGGAGAGGTACTTGTACATGGAGCGGAGAGGTACTTGTACATGGAGCGGAGAGGTACTTGTACATGGACCGGAGAGGTACTTGTACATGGAGCGGAGAGGTACTTGTACATGGAGCGGAGATGTACTTGTACATTGAGCGGAGAGGTACTTGTACATGGAGCAGAGATGTACTTGTACATGGAGCGGAGATGTACTTGTACATTGAGCGGAGAGGTACTTGTACATGGAGCGGAGAGGTACTTGTACATGGAGCGGAGATGTACTTGTACATGGAGCGGAGAGGTACTTGTACATGGAGCGGAGATGTACTTGTACATTGAGCGGAGAGGTACTTGTAAATGGAGCAGAGATGTACTTGTACATGGAGCGGAGAGGTACTTGTACATGGAGCGGAGAGGTACTTGTACATGGAGCGGAGAGGTACTTGTACATGGAGCGGAGAGGTACTTGTACATTGAGCGGAGAGGTACTGGTACATGGAGCGGAGATGTACTTGTACATTGAGCGGAGAGGTACTTGTACATGGAGTGGAGATGTACTTGTACATTGAGCGGAGAGGTACTGGTACATGGAGCGGAGATGTACTTGTACATTGAGCGGAGAGGTACTTGTACATGGAGTGGAGATGTACTTGTACATGGAGCGGAGATGTACTTGTACATTGAGCGGAGAGGTACTTGTACATGGAGCGGAGATGTACTTGTACATGGAGCGGAGAGGTACTTGTACATGGAGCGGAGAGGTACTTGTACATGGAGCGGAGATGTACTTGTACATGGAGCGGAGATGTACTTGTACATGGAGCGGAGAGGTACTTGTACATGGAGCGGAGAGGTACTTATACATTGAGCGGAGACGTACTTGTACATGGAGCGGAGATGTACTTGTACATTGAGCGGAGAGGTACTTGTACATTGAGCGGAGAGGTACTGGTACATGGAGCGGAGATGTACTTGTACATTGAGCGGAGAGGTACTTGTACATGGAGCGGAGAGGTACTTGTACATTGAGCGGAGAGGTACTTGTACATTGAGCGGAGACGTACTTGTACATTGAGCGGAGATGTACTTGTACATTGAGCGGAGATGTACTTGTACATTGAGCGGAGAGGTACTGGTACATGGAGCGGAGAGGTACTTGTACATGGAGCGGAGAGGTATTTGTACATGGAGCGGAGAGGTATTTGTACATGGAGCGGAGAGGTACTTGTACATTGAGCGGAGAGGTACTTGTACATGGAGCGGAGAGGTACTTGTACATGGAGCGGAGAGGTACTTGTACATGTAGCGGAGAGGTGCTTGTACATGGAGCGGAGAGGTACTTGTACATGGAGCGGAGAGGTATTTGTACATGGAGCGGAGAGGTACTTGTACATGGAGCGGAGAGGTACTTGTACATTCAGCGGAGAGGTACTTGTACATTGAGCGGAGAGGTACTTGTAGATGGAGCGGAGAGGTACTGTCGACACTTGTACATTGAGCGGAGAGGTACTTGTACATGGAGCGGAGAGGTACTTGTACATGGAGCGGAGAGGTACTGTCGACACTTGTACATTGAGCGGAGAGGTACTTGTACATGGAGCGGAGAGGTACTTGTACATGGAGCGGAGATGTACTTGTACAGGGAGCGGAGAGGTACTTGTACATTGAGCGGAGAGGTACTTGTACATGGAGCGGAGAGGTACTTGTACATGGAGCGGAGAGGTACTTGTACATGGAGCGGAGAGGTACTTGTACATTGAGCGGAGAGGTACTTGTACATGGAGCGGAGAGGTACTTGTACATGGAGCGGAGAGGTACTTGTACATGGAGCGGAGAGGTACTTGTACATTGAGCGGAGAGGTACTTGTACATGGAGCGGAGAGGTACTTGTACATGGAGCGGAGAGGTACTTGTACATGGAGCGGAGAGGTACTTGTACATGGAGCGGAGAGGTACTTGTACATTGAGCGGAGATGTACTTGTACATGGAGCGGAGATGTACTTGTACATGGATCGGAGAGGTACTTGTACATGAGAGCGGAGAGGTACTGTCGACACTTGTACATTGAGCGTAGAGGTACTGTCGACACTTGTACATTGAGCGGAGAGGTACTTGTACATGGAGCGGAGAGGTACTGTCGACACTTGTACATTGAGCGGAGAGGTACTTGTACATTGAGCGGAGAGGTACTTGTACATGGAGCGCAGAGGTACTTGTACATTGAGCGGAGAGGTACTTGTACATTGAGCGGAGATGTACTTGTACATGGAGCGGAGATGTACTTGTACATGGATCGGAGAGGTACTTGTACATGAGAGCGGAGAGGTACTGTCGACACTTGTACATTCAGCGGAGAGGTACTTGTACATTGAGCGTAGAGGTACTGTCGACACTTGTACATTGAGCGGAGAGGTACTTGTACATGGAGCGGAGAGGTACTGTCGACACTTGTACATTGAGCGGAGAGGTACTTGTACATTGAGCGGAGAGGTACTTGTACATGGAGCGCAGAGGTACTTGTACATTGAGCGGAGAGGTACTTGTACATGAGAGCGGAGAGGTACTTGTACATGGAGCGGAGAGGTACTTGTACATTGAGCGGAGAGGTACTGTCGACACTTGTACATTCAGCGGAGAGGTACTTGTACATGGAGCGGAGAGGTACTGTCGATACTTGACATTGAGCGGAGAGGTACTTGTACATGGAGCGGAGAGGTATTTGTACATTGAGCGGAGAGGTACTTGTACATTGAGCGGAGAGGTACTGTCGACACTTGTACATTCAGCGGAGAGCTACTTGTACATGGAGCGGAGAGGTATTTGTACATTGAGCGGAGAGGTACTTGTACATAGAGCGGAGAGGTACTTATACATGGAGCGGAGAGGTATTTGTACATTGAGCGGAGAGGTACTTGTACATGGAGCGGAGAGGTACTTGTACATGAGAGCGGAGAGGTATTTGTACATGGAGCGGAAAGGTACTGTCGACACTTGTACATTGAGCGGAGAGCTACTTGTACATGGAGCGGAGAGGTACTTGTACATGAGAGCGGAGAGGTACTTGTACATGGAGCGGAGAGGTATTTGTACATGGAGCGGAGAGGTACTGTCGACACTTGACATTGAGCGGAGAGGTACTTGTACATGGAGCGGAGAGGTACTTGTACATGAGAGCGGAGAGGTATTTGTACATGGAGCGGAGAGGTACTGTCGACACTTGACATTGAGCGGAGAGGTACTTGTACATGGAGCGGAGAGGTACTTGTACATGGAGCGGAGAGGTACTTGTACATGGACCGGAGAGGTACTTGTACATGGAGCGGAGAGGTACTTGTACATGAGAGCGGAGAGGTACTTGTACATGGAGCGGAGAGGTACTTGTACATTGAGCGGAGAGGTACTGTCGACACTTGTACATTCAGCGGAGAGGTACTTGTACATGGAGCGGAGAGGTACTGTCGATACTTGACATTGAGCGGAGAGGTACTTGTACATGGAGCGGAGAGGTATTTGTACATTGAGCGGAGAGGTACTTGTACATTGAGCGGAGAGGTACTGTCGACACTTGTACATTCAGCGGAGAGCTACTTGTACATGGAGCGGAGAGGTATTTGTACATTGAGCGGAGAGGTACTTGTACATAGAGCGGAGAGGTACTTATACATGGAGCGGAGAGGTATTTGTACATTGAGCGGAGAGGTACTTGTACATGGAGCGGAGAGGTACTTGTACATGAGAGCGGAGAGGTATTTGTACATGGAGCGGAAAGGTACTGTCGACACTTGTACATTGAGCGGAGAGCTACTTGTACATGGAGCGGAGAGGTACTTGTACATGAGAGCGGAGAGGTACTTGTACATGGAGCGGAGAGGTATTTGTACATGGAGCGGAGAGGTACTGTCGACACTTGACATTGAGCGGAGAGGTACTTGTACATGGAGCGGAGAGGTACTTGTACATGAGAGCGGAGAGGTATTTGTACATGGAGCGGAGAGGTACTGTCGACACTTGACATTGAGCGGAGAGGTACTTGTACATGGAGCGGAGAGGTACTTGTACATGGAGCGGAGAGGTACTTGTACATGGACCGGAGAGGTACTTGTACATGGAGCGGAGAGGTACTTGTACATGGAGCGGAGATGTACTTGTACATTGAGCGGAGAGGTACTTGTACATGGAGCAGAGATGTACTTGTACATGGAGCGGAGATGTACTTGTACATTGAGCGGAGAGGTACTTGTACATGGAGCGGAGAGGTACTTGTACATGGAGCGGAGATGTACTTGTACATGGAGCGGAGAGGTACTTGTACATGGAGCGGAGATGTACTTGTACATTGAGCGGAGAGGTACTTGTACATGGAGCAGAGATGTACTTGTACATGGAGCGGAGAGGTACTTGTACATGGAGCGGAGAGGTACTTGTACATGGAGTGGAGATGTACTTGTACATTGAGCGGAGAGGTACTGGTACATGGAGCGGAGATGTACTTGTACATTGAGCGGAGAGGTACTTGTACATGGAGTGGAGATGTACTTGTACATGGAGCGGAGATGTACTTGTACATTGAGCGGAGAGGTACTTGTACATGGAGCGGAGATGTACTTGTACATGGAGCGGAGAGGTACTTGTACATGGAGCGGAGAGGTACTTGTACATGGAGCGGAGATGTACTTGTACATGGAGCGGATATGTACTTGTACATGGAGCGGAGAGGTACTTGTACATGGAGCGGAGAGGTACTTATACATTGAGCGGAGACGTACTTGTACATGGAGCGGAGATGTACTTGTACATTGAGCGGAGAGGTACTTGTACATTGAGCGGAGAGGTACTGGTACATGGAGCGGAGATGTACTTGTACATTGAGCGGAGAGGTACTTGTACATGGAGCGGAGAGGTACTTGTACATTGAGCGGAGAGGTACTTGTACATTGAGCGGAGACGTACTTGTACATTGAGCAGAGATGTACTTGTACATTGAGCGGAGATGTACTTGTACATTGAGCGGAGAGGTACTGGTACATGGAGCGGAGAGGTACTTGTACATGGAGCGGAGAGGTATTTGTACATGGAGCGGAGAGGTATTTGTACATGGAGCGGAGAGGTACTTGTACATTGAGCGGAGAGGTACTTGTACATGGAGCGGAGAGGTACTTGTACATGGAGCGGAGAGGTACTTGTACATGTAGCGGAGAGGTGCTTGTACATGGAGCGGAGAGGTACTTGTACATGGAGCGGAGAGGTATTTGTACATGGAGCGGAGAGGTACTTGTACATGGAGCGGAGAGGTACTTGTACATTCAGCGGAGAGGTACTTGTACATTGAGCGGAGAGGTACTTGTAGATGGAGCGGAGAGGTACTGTCGACACTTGTACATTGAGCGGAGAGGTACTTGTACATGGAGCGGAGAGGTACTTGTACATGGAGCGGAGAGGTACTGTCGACACTTGTACATTGAGCGGAGAGGTACTTGTACATGGAGCGGAGAGGTACTTGTACATGGAGCGGAGATGTACTTGTACAGGGAGCGGAGAGGTACTTGTACATTGAGCGGAGAGGTACTTGTACATGGAGCGGAGAGGTACTTGTACATGGAGCGGAGAGGTACTTGTACATGGAGCGGAGAGGTACTTGTACATTGAGCGGAGAGGTACTTGTACATGGAGCGGAGAGGTACTTGTACATGGAGCGGAGAGGTACTTGTACATGGAGCGGAGAGGTACTTGTACATTGAGCGGAGAGGTACTTGTACATGGAGCGGAGAGGTACTTGTACATGGAGCGGAGAGGTACTTGTACATGGAGCGGAGAGGTACTTGTACATGGAGCGGAGAGGTACTTGTACATTGAGCGGAGATGTACTTGTACATGGAGCGGAGATGTACTTGTACATGGATCGGAGAGGTACTTGTACATGAGAGCGGAGAGGTACTGTCGACACTTGTACATTGAGCGTAGAGGTACTGTCGACACTTGTACATTGAGCGGAGAGGTACTTGTACATGGAGCGGAGAGGTACTGTCGACACTTGTACATTGAGCGGAGAGGTACTTGTACATTGAGCGGAGAGGTACTTGTACATGGAGCGCAGAGGTACTTGTACATTGAGCGGAGAGGTACTTGTACATTGAGCGGAGATGTACTTGTACATGGAGCGGAGATGTACTTGTACATGGATCGGAGAGGTACTTGTACATGAGAGCGGAGAGGTACTGTCGACACTTGTACATTCAGCGGAGAGGTACTTGTACATTGAGCGTAGAGGTACTGTCGACACTTGTACATTGAGCGGAGAGGTACTTGTACATGGAGCGGAGAGGTACTGTCGACACTTGTACATTGAGCGGAGAGGTACTTGTACATTGAGCGGAGAGGTACTTGTACATGGAGCGCAGAGGTACTTGTACATTGAGCGGAGAGGTACTTGTACATGAGAGCGGAGAGGTACTTGTACATGGAGCGGAGAGGTACTTGTACATTGAGCGGAGAGGTACTGTCGACACTTGTACATTCAGCGGAGAGGTACTTGTACATGGAGCGGAGAGGTACTGTCGATACTTGACATTGAGCGGAGAGGTACTTGTACATGGAGCGGAGAGGTATTTGTACATTGAGCGGAGAGGTACTTGTACATTGAGCGGAGAGGTACTGTCGACACTTGTACATTCAGCGGAGAGCTACTTGTACATGGAGCGGAGAGGTATTTGTACATTGAGCGGAGAGGTACTTGTACATAGAGCGGAGAGGTACTTATACATGGAGCGGAGAGGTATTTGTACATTGAGCGGAGAGGTACTTGTACATGGAGCGGAGAGGTACTTGTACATGAGAGCGGAGAGGTATTTGTACATGGAGCGGAAAGGTACTGTCGACACTTGTACATTGAGCGGAGAGCTACTTGTACATGGAGCGGAGAGGTACTTGTACATGAGAGCGGAGAGGTACTTGTACATGGAGCGGAGAGGTATTTGTACATGGAGCGGAGAGGTACTGTCGACACTTGACATTGAGCGGAGAGGTACTTGTACATGGAGCGGAGAGGTACTTGTACATGAGAGCGGAGAGGTATTTGTACATGGAGCGGAGAGGTACTGTCGACACTTGACATTGAGCGGAGAGGTACTTGTACATGGAGCGGAGAGGTACTTGTACATGGAGCGGAGAGGTACTTGTACATGGACCGGAGAGGTACTTGTACATGGAGCGGAGAGGTACTTGTACATGAGAGCGGAGAGGTACTTGTACATGGAGCGGAGAGGTACTTGTACATTGAGCGGAGAGGTACTGTCGACACTTGTACATTCAGCGGAGAGGTACTTGTACATGGAGCGGAGAGGTACTGTCGATACTTGACATTGAGCGGAGAGGTACTTGTACATGGAGCGGAGAGGTATTTGTACATTGAGCGGAGAGGTACTTGTACATTGAGCGGAGAGGTACTGTCGACACTTGTACATTCAGCGGAGAGCTACTTGTACATGGAGCGGAGAGGTATTTGTACATTGAGCGGAGAGGTACTTGTACATAGAGCGGAGAGGTACTTATACATGGAGCGGAGAGGTATTTGTACATTGAGCGGAGAGGTACTTGTACATGGAGCGGAGAGGTACTTGTACATGAGAGCGGAGAGGTATTTGTACATGGAGCGGAAAGGTACTGTCGACACTTGTACATTGAGCGGAGAGCTACTTGTACATGGAGCGGAGAGGTACTTGTACATGAGAGCGGAGAGGTACTTGTACATGGAGCGGAGAGGTATTTGTACATGGAGCGGAGAGGTACTGTCGACACTTGACATTGAGCGGAGAGGTACTTGTACATGGAGCGGAGAGGTACTTGTACATGAGAGCGGAGAGGTATTTGTACATGGAGCGGAGAGGTACTGTCGACACTTGACATTGAGCGGAGAGGTACTTGTACATGGAGCGGAGAGGTACTTGTACATGGAGCGGAGAGGTACTTGTACATGGACCGGAGAGGTACTTGTACATGGAGCGGAGAGGTACTTGTACATGGAGCGGAGATGTACTTGTACATTGAGCGGAGAGGTACTTGTACATGGAGCAGAGATGTACTTGTACATGGAGCGGAGATGTACTTGTACATTGAGCGGAGAGGTACTTGTACATGGAGCGGAGAGGTACTTGTACATGGAGCGGAGATGTACTTGTACATGGAGCGGAGAGGTACTTGTACATGGAGCGGAGATGTACTTGTACATTGAGCGGAGAGGTACTTGTACATGGAGCGGAGATGTACTTGTACATGGAGCGGAGAGGTACTTGTACATGGAGCGGAGAGGTACTTGTACATGGAGCGGAGAGGTACTTGTACATGGAGCGGAGAGGTACTTGTACATTGAGCGGAGAGGTACTTGTACATGGAGCGGAGAGGTACTTGTACATTGAGCGGAGAGGTACTTGTACATGGAGCGGAGAGGTACTTGTACATGGAGCGGAGAGGTACTTGTACATGGAGCGGAGAGGTACTTGTACATGGAGCGGAGAGGTACTTGTACATTGAGCGGAGATGTACTTGTACATGGAGCGGAGATGTACTTGTACATGGATCGGAGAGGTACTTGTACATGAGAGCGGAGAGGTACTGTCGACACTTGTACATTGAGCGTAGAGGTACTGTCGACACTTGTACATTGAGCGGAGAGGTACTTGTACATGGAGCGCAGAGGTACTTTTACATTGAGCGGAGAGGTACTTGTACATGGAGCGGAGAGGTACTTGTACATGAGAGCGGAGAGGTACTTGTACATGGAGCGGAGAGGTACTTGTACATTGAGCGGAGAGGTACTGTCGACACTTGACATTGAGCGGAGAGGTACTTGTACATGGAGCGGAGAGGTACTTGTACATGGAGCGGAGAGGTACTTGTACATGGACCGGAGAGGTACTTGTACATGGAGCGGAGAGGTACTTGTACATGGAGCGGAGATGTACTTGTACATTGAGCGGAGAGGTACTTGTACATGGAGCAGAGATGTACTTGTACATGGAGCGGAGATGTACTTGTACATGGAGCGGAGATGTACTTGTACATTGAGCGGAGAGGTACTTGTACATGGAGCGGAGAGGTACTTGTACATGGAGCGGAGAGGTACTTGTACATGGAGCGGAGAGGTACTTGTACATTGAGCGGAGAGGTACTTGTACATGGAGCGGAGAGGTACTTGTACATTGAGCGGAGAGGTACTTGTACATGGAGCGGAGAGGTACTTGTACATGGAGCGGAGAGGTACTTGTACATGGAGCGGAGAGGTACTTGTACATGGAGCGGAGAGGTACTTGTACATTGAGCGGAGATGTACTTGTACATGGAGCGGAGATGTACTTGTACATGGATCGGAGAGGTACTTGTACATGAGAGCGGAGAGGTACTGTCGACACTTGTACATTGAGCGTAGAGGTACTGTCGACACTTGTACATTGAGCGGAGAGGTACTTGTACATGGAGCGCAGAGGTACTTTTACATTGAGCGGAGAGGTACTTGTACATGGAGCGGAGAGGTACTTGTACATGAGAGCGGAGAGGTACTTGTACATGGAGCGGAGAGGTACTTGTACATTGAGCGGAGAGGTACTGTCGACACTTGACATTGAGCGGAGAGGTACTTGTACATGGAGCGGAGAGGTACTTGTACATGGAGCGGAGAGGTACTTGTACATGGACCGGAGAGGTACTTGTACATGGAGCGGAGAGGTACTTGTACATGGAGCGGAGATGTACTTGTACATTGAGCGGAGAGGTACTTGTACATGGAGCAGAGATGTACTTGTACATGGAGCGGAGATGTACTTGTACATTGAGCGGAGAGGTACTTGTACATGGAGCGGAGAGGTACTTGTACATGGAGCGGAGATGTACTTGTACATGGAGCGGAGAGGTACTTGTACATGGAGCGGAGATGTACTTGTACATTGAGCGGAGAGGTACTTGTACATGGAGCAGAGATGTACTTGTACATGGAGCGGAGAGGTACTTGTACATGGAGCGGAGAGGTACTTGTACATGGAGCGGAGAGGTACTTGTACATGGAGCGGAGAGGTACTTGTACATTGAGCGGAGAGGTACTGGTACATGGAGCGGAGATGTACTTGTACATTGAGCGGAGAGGTACTTGTACATGGAGTGGAGATGTACTTGTACATTGAGCGGAGAGGTACTGGTACATGGAGCGGAGATGTACTTGTACATTGAGCGGAGAGGTACTTGTACATGGAGTGGAGATGTACTTGTACATGGAGCGGAGATGTACTTGTACATTGAGCGGAGAGGTACTTGTACATGGAGCGGAGATGTACTTGTACATGGAGCGGAGAGGTACTTGTACATGGAGCGGAGAGGTACTTGTACATGGAGCGGAGATGTACTTGTACATGGAGCGGAGATGTACTTGTACATGGAGCGGAGAGGTACTTGTACATGGAGCGGAGAGGTACTTATACATTGAGCGGAGACGTACTTGTACATGGAGCGGAGATGTACTTGTACATTGAGCGGAGAGGTACTTGTACATTGAGCGGAGAGGTACTGGTACATGGAGCGGAGATGTACTTGTACATTGAGCGGAGAGGTACTTGTACATGGAGCGGAGAGGTACTTGTACATTGAGCGGAGAGGTACTTGTACATTGAGCGGAGACGTACTTGTACATTGAGCGGAGATGTACTTGTACATTGAGCGGAGATGTACTTGTACATTGAGCGGAGAGGTACTGGTACATGGAGCGGAGAGGTACTTGTACATGGAGCGGAGAGGTATTTGTACATGGAGCGGAGAGGTATTTGTACATGGAGCGGAGAGGTACTTGTACATTGAGCGGAGAGGTACTTGTACATGGAGCGGAGAGGTACTTGTACATGGAGCGGAGAGGTACTTGTACATGTAGCGGAGAGGTGCTTGTACATGGAGCGGAGAGGTACTTGTACATGGAGCGGAGAGGTATTTGTACATGGAGCGGAGAGGTACTTGTACATGGAGCGGAGAGGTACTTGTACATTCAGCGGAGAGGTACTTGTACATTGAGCGGAGAGGTACTTGTAGATGGAGCGGAGAGGTACTGTCGACACTTGTACATTGAGCGGAGAGGTACTTGTACATGGAGCGGAGAGGTACTTGTACATGGAGCGGAGAGGTACTGTCGACACTTGTACATTGAGCGGAGAGGTACTTGTACATGGAGCGGAGAGGTACTTGTACATGGAGCGGAGATGTACTTGTACAGGGAGCGGAGAGGTACTTGTACATTGAGCGGAGAGGTACTTGTACATGGAGCGGAGAGGTACTTGTACATGGAGCGGAGAGGTACTTGTACATGGAGCGGAGAGGTACTTGTACATTGAGCGGAGAGGTACTTGTACATGGAGCGGAGAGGTACTTGTACATGGAGCGGAGAGGTACTTGTACATGGAGCGGAGAGGTACTTGTACATTGAGCGGAGAGGTACTTGTACATGGAGCGGAGAGGTACTTGTACATGGAGCGGAGAGGTACTTGTACATGGAGCGGAGAGGTACTTGTACATGGAGCGGAGAGGTACTTGTACATTGAGCGGAGATGTACTTGTACATGGAGCGGAGATGTACTTGTACATGGATCGGAGAGGTACTTGTACATGAGAGCGGAGAGGTACTGTCGACACTTGTACATTGAGCGTAGAGGTACTGTCGACACTTGTACATTGAGCGGAGAGGTACTTGTACATGGAGCGGAGAGGTACTGTCGACACTTGTACATTGAGCGGAGAGGTACTTGTACATTGAGCGGAGAGGTACTTGTACATGGAGCGCAGAGGTACTTGTACATTGAGCGGAGAGGTACTTGTACATGGAGCGGAGAGGTACTTGTACATGAGAGCGGAGAGGTACTTGTACATGGAGCGGAGAGGTACTTGTACATTGAGCGGAGAGGTACTGTCGACACTTGTACATTCAGCGGAGAGGTACTTGTACATGGAGCGGAGAGGTACTGTCGATACTTGACATTGAGCGGAGAGGTACTTGTACATGGAGCGGAGAGGTACTTGTACATGGAGCGGAGAGGTACTTGTACATGGAGCGGAGAGGTACTTGTACATTGAGCGGAGAGGTACTTGTACATGGAGCGGAGAGGTACTTGTACATTGAGCGGAGAGGTACTTGTACATGGAGCGGAGAGGTACTTGTACATGGAGCGGAGAGGTACTTGTACATGGAGCGGAGAGGTACTTGTACATGGAGCGGAGAGGTACTTGTACATTGAGCGGAGATGTACTTGTACATGGAGCGGAGATGTACTTGTACATGGATCGGAGAGGTACTTGTACATGAGAGCGGAGAGGTACTGTCGACACTTGTACATTGAGCGTAGAGGTACTGTCGACACTTGTACATTGAGCGGAGAGGTACTTGTACATGGAGCGGAGAGGTACTGTCGACACTTGTACATTGAGCGGAGAGGTACTTGTACATTGAGCGGAGAGGTACTTGTACATGGAGCGCAGAGGTACTTGTACATTGAGCGGAGAGGTACTTGTACATGGAGCGGAGAGGTACTTGTACATGAGAGCGGAGAGGTACTTGTACATGGAGCGGAGAGGTACTTGTACATTGAGCGGAGAGGTACTTGTACATGGAGCGCAGAGGTACTTGTACATTGAGCGGAGAGGTACTTGTACATGGAGCGGAGAGGTACTTGTACATGAGAGCGGAGAGGTACTTGTACATGGAGCGGAGAGGTACTTGTACATTGAGCGGAGAGGTACTGTCGACACTTGTACATTCAGCGGAGAGGTACTTGTACATGGAGCGGAGAGGTACTGTCGATACTTGACATTGAGCGGAGAGGTACTTGTACATGGAGCGGAGAGGTATTTGTACATTGAGCGGAGAGGTACTTGTACATTGAGCGGAGAGGTACTGTCGACACTTGTACATTCAGCGGAGAGCTACTTGTACATGGAGCGGAGAGGTATTTGTACATTGAGCGGAGAGGTACTTGTACATGGAGCGGAGATGTACTTGTACATTGAGCGGAGAGGTACTTGTACATGGAGCGGAGATGTACTTGTACATGGAGCGGAGAGGTACTTGTACATGGAGCGGAGAGGTACTTGTACATGGAGCGGAGATGTACTTGTACATGGAGCGGAGATGTACTTGTACATGGAGCGGAGAGGTACTTGTACATGGAGCGGAGAGGTACTTATACATTGAGCGGAGACGTACTTGTACATGGAGCGGAGATGTACTTGTACATTGAGCGGAGAGGTACTTGTACATTGAGCGGAGAGGTACTGGTACATGGAGCGGAGATGTACTTGTACATTGAGCGGAGAGGTACTTGTACATGGAGCGGAGAGGTACTTGTACATTGAGCGGAGAGGTACTTGTACATTGAGCGGAGACGTACTTGTACATTGAGCGGAGATGTACTTGTACATTGAGCGGAGATGTACTTGTACATTGAGCGGAGAGGTACTGGTACATGGAGCGGAGAGGTACTTGTACATGGAGCGGAGAGGTATTTGTACATGGAGCGGAGAGGTATTTGTACATGGAGCGGAGAGGTACTTGTACATTGAGCGGAGAGGTACTTGTACATGGAGCGGAGAGGTACTTGTACATGGAGCGGAGAGGTACTTGTACATGTAGCGGAGAGGTGCTTGTACATGGAGCGGAGAGGTACTTGTACATGGAGCGGAGAGGTATTTGTACATGGAGCGGAGAGGTACTTGTACATGGAGCGGAGAGGTACTTGTACATTCAGCGGAGAGGTACTTGTACATTGAGCGGAGAGGTACTTGTAGATGGAGCGGAGAGGTACTGTCGACACTTGTACATTGAGCGGAGAGGTACTTGTACATGGAGCGGAGAGGTACTTGTACATGGAGCGGAGAGGTACTGTCGACACTTGTACATTGAGCGGAGAGGTACTTGTACATGGAGCGGAGAGGTACTTGTACATGGAGCGGAGATGTACTTGTACAGGGAGCGGAGAGGTACTTGTACATTGAGCGGAGAGGTACTTGTACATGGAGCGGAGAGGTACTTGTACATGGAGCGGAGAGGTACTTGTACATGGAGCGGAGAGGTACTTGTACATTGAGCGGAGAGGTACTTGTACATGGAGCGGAGAGGTACTTGTACATGGAGCGGAGAGGTACTTGTACATGGAGCGGAGAGGTACTTGTACATTGAGCGGAGAGGTACTTGTACATGGAGCGGAGAGGTACTTGTACATGGAGCGGAGAGGTACTTGTACATGGAGCGGAGAGGTACTTGTACATGGAGCGGAGAGGTACTTGTACATTGAGCGGAGATGTACTTGTACATGGAGCGGAGATGTACTTGTACATGGATCGGAGAGGTACTTGTACATGAGAGCGGAGAGGTACTGTCGACACTTGTACATTGAGCGTAGAGGTACTGTCGACACTTGTACATTGAGCGGAGAGGTACTTGTACATGGAGCGGAGAGGTACTGTCGACACTTTTACATTGAGCGGAGAGGTACTTGTACATTGAGCGGAGAGGTACTTGTACATGGAGCGCAGAGGTACTTGTACATTGAGCGGAGAGGTACTTGTACATGGAGCGGAGAGGTACTTGTACATGAGAGCGGAGAGGTACTTGTACATGGAGCGGAGAGGTACTTGTACATTGAGCGGAGAGGTACTGTCGACACTTGTACATTCAGCGGAGAGGTACTTGTACATGGAGCGGAGAGGTACTGTCGATACTTGACATTGAGCGGAGAGGTACTTGTACATGGAGCGGAGAGGTACTTGTACATGGAGCGGAGAGGTACTTGTACATGGAGCGGAGAGGTACTTGTACATTGAGCGGAGAGGTACTTGTACATGGAGCGGAGAGGTACTTGTACATTGAGCGGAGAGGTACTTGTACATGGAGCGGAGAGGTACTTGTACATGGAGTGGAGAGGTACTTGTACATGGAGCGGAGAGGTACTTGTACATGGAGCGGAGAGGTACTTGTACATTGAGCGGAGATGTACTTGTACATGGAGCGGAGATGTACTTGTACATGGATCGGAGAGGTACTTGTACATGAGAGCGGAGAGGTACTGTCGACACTTGTACATTCAGCGGAGAGGTACTTGTACATTGAGCGTAGAGGTACTGTCGACACTTGTACATTGAGCGGAGAGGTACTTGTACATGGAGCGGAGAGGTACTGTCGACACTTGTACATTGAGCGGAGAGGTACTTGTACATTGAGCGGAGAGGTACTTGTACATGGAGCGGAGAGGTACTTGTACATGAGAGCGGAGAGGTACTTGTACATGGAGCGGAGAGGTACTTGTACATTGAGCGGAGAGGTACTGTCGACACTTGTACATTCAGCGGAGAGGTACTTGTACATGGAGCGGAGAGGTACTGTCGATACTTGACATTGAGCGGAGAGGTACTTGTACATGGAGCGGAGAGGTATTTGTACATTGAGCGGAGAGGTACTTGTACATTGAGCGGAGAGGTACTGTCGACACTTGTACATTCAGCGGAGAGCTACTTGTACATGGAGCGGAGAGGTATTTGTACATTGAGCGGAGAGGTACTAGTACATGGAGCGGAGAGGTACTTGTACATAGAGCGGAGAGGTACTTATACATGGAGCGGAGAGGTATTTGTACATTGAGCGGAGAGGTACTTGTACATGGAGCGGAGAGGTACTTGTACATGAGAGCGGAGAGGTATTTGTACATGGAGCGGAAAGGTACTGTCGACACTTGTACATTGAGCGGAGAGCTACTTGTACATGGAGCGGAGAGGTACTTGTACATGAGAGCGGAGAGGTACTTGTACATGGAGCGGAGAGGTATTTGTACATGGAGCGGAGAGGTACTGTCGACACTTGACATTGAGCGGATAGGTACTTGTACATGGAGCGGAGAGGTACTTGTACATGAGAGCGGAGAGGTATTTGTACATGGAGCGGAGAGGTACTGTCGACACTTGACATTGAGCGGAGAGGTACTTGTACATGGAGCGGAGAGGTACTTGTACATGGAGCGGAGAGGTACTTGTACATGGACCGGAGAGGTACTTGTACATGGAGCGGAGAGGTACTTGTACATGGAGCGGAGATGTACTTGTACATTGAGCGGAGAGGTACTTGTACATGGAGCAGAGATGTACTTGTACATGGAGCGGAGATGTACTTGTACATTGAGCGGAGAGGTACTTGTACATGGAGCGGAGAGGTACTTGTACATGGAGCGGAGATGTACTTGTACATGGAGCGGAGAGGTACTTGTACATGGAGCGGAGATGTACTTGTACATTGAGCGGAGAGGTACTTGTACATGGAGCAGAGATGTACTTGTACATGGAGCGGAGAGGTACTTGTACATGGAGCGGAGAGGTACTTGTACATGGAGCGGAGAGGTACTTGTACATGGAGCGGAGAGGTACTTGTACATGGAGCGGAGAGGTACTTGTACATGGAGCGGAGAGGTACTTGTACATTGAGCGGAGATGTACTTGTACATGGAGCGGAGATGTACTTGTACATGGATCGGAGAGGTACTTGTACATGAGAGCGGAGAGGTACTGTCGACACTTGTACATTCAGCGGAGAGGTACTTGTACATTGAGCGTAGAGGTACTGTCGACACTTGTACATTGAGCGGAGAGGTACTTGTACATGGAGCGGAGAGGTACTGTCGACACTTGTACATTGAGCGGAGAGGTACTTGTACATTGAGCGGAGAGGTACTTGTACATGGAGCGCAGAGGTACTTGTACATTGAGCGGAGAGGTACTTGTACATGGAGCGGAGAGGTACTTGTACATGAGAGCGGAGAGGTACTTGTACATGGAGCGGAGAGGTACTTGTACATTGAGCGGAGAGGTACTGTCGACACTTGTACATTCAGCGGAGAGGTACTTGTACATGGAGCGGAGAGGTACTGTCGATACTTGACATTGAGCGGAGAGGTACTTGTACATGGAGCGGAGAGGTATTTGTACATTGAGCGCAGAGGTACTTGTACATTGAGCGGAGAGGTACTGTCGACACTTGTACATTCAGCGGAGAGCTACTTGTACATGGAGCGGAGAGGTATTTGTACATTGAGCGGAGAGGTACTTGTACATAGAGCGGAGAGGTACTTATACATGGAGCGGAGAGGTATTTGTACATTGAGCGGAGAGGTACTTGTACATGGAGCGGAGAGGTACTTGTACATGAGAGCGGAGAGGTATTTGTACATGGAGCGGAAAGGTACTGTCGACACTTGTACATTGAGCGGAGAGCTACTTGTACATGGAGCGGAGAGGTACTTGTACATGAGAGCGGAGAGGTACTTGTACATGGAGCGGAGAGGTATTTGTACATGGAGCGGAGAGGTACTGTCGACACTTGACATTGAGCGGAGAGGTACTTGTACATGGAGCGGAGAGGTACTTGTACATGAGAGCGGAGAGGTATTTGTACATGGAGCGGAGAGGTACTGTCGACACTTGACATTGAGCGGAGAGGTACTTGTACATGGAGCGGAGAGGTACTTGTACATGGAGCGGAGAGGTACTTGTACATGGACCGGAGAGGTACTTGTACATGGAGCGGAGAGGTACTTGTACATGGAGCGGAGATGTACTTGTACATTGAGCGGAGAGGTACTTGTACATGGAGCAGAGATGTACTTGTACATGGAGCGGAGATGTACTTGTACATTGAGCGGAGAGGTACTTGTACATGGAGCGGAGAGGTACTTGTACATGGAGCGGAGATGTACTTGTACATGGAGCGGAGAGGTACTTGTACATGGAGCGGAGATGTACTTGTACATTGAGCGGAGAGGTACTTGTACATGGAGCAGAGATGTACTTGTACATGGAGCGGAGAGGTACTTGTACATGGAGCGGAGAGGTACTTGTACATGGAGCGGAGAGGTACTTGTACATGGAGCAGAGAGGTACTTGTACATGGAGCGGAGAGGTACTTGTACATGGAGCGGAGAGGTACTTGTACATTGAGCGGAGATGTACTTGTACATGGAGCGGAGATGTACTTGTACATGGATCGGAGAGGTACTTGTACATGAGAGCGGAGAGGTACTGTCGACACTTGTACATTCAGCGGAGAGGTACTTGTACATTGAGCGTAGAGGTACTGTCGACACTTGTACATTGAGCGGAGAGGTACTTGTACATGGAGCGGAGAGGTACTGTCGACACTTGTACATTGAGCGGAGAGGTACTTGTACATTGAGCGGAGAGGTACTTGTACATGGAGCGCAGAGGTACTTGTACATTGAGCGGAGAGGTACTTGTACATGGAGCGGAGAGGTACTTGTACATGAGAGCGGAGAGGTACTTGTACATGGAGCGGAGAGGTACTTGTACATTGAGCGGAGAGGTACTGTCGACACTTGTACATTCAGCGGAGAGGTACTTGTACATGGAGCGGAGAGGTACTGTCGATACTTGACATTGAGCGGAGAGGTACTTGTACATGGAGCGGAGAGGTATTTGTACATTGAGCGGAGAGGTACTTGTACATTGAGCGGAGAGGTACTGTCGACACTTGTACATTCAGCGGAGAGCTACTTGTACATGGAGCGGAGAGGTATTTGTACATTGAGCGGAGAGGTACTTGTACATAGAGCGGAGAGGTACTTATACATGGAGCGGAGAGGTATTTGTACATTGAGCGGAGAGGTACTTGTACATGGAGCGGAGAGGTACTTGTACATGAGAGCGGAGAGGTATTTGTACATGGAGCGGAAAGGTACTGTCGACACTTGTACATTGAGCGGAGAGCTACTTGTACATGGAGCGGAGAGGTACTTGTACATGAGAGCGGAGAGGTACTTGTACATGGAGCGGAGAGGTATTTGTACATGGAGCGGAGAGGTACTGTCGACACTTGACATTGAGCGGAGAGGTACTTGTACATGGAGCGGAGAGGTACTTGTACATGAGAGCGGAGAGGTATTTGTACATGGAGCGGAGAGGTACTGTCGACACTTGACATTGAGCGGAGAGGTACTTGTACATGGAGCGGAGAGGTACTTGTACATGGAGCGGAGAGGTACTTGTACATGGACCGGAGAGGTACTTGTACATGGAGCGGAGAGGTACTTGTACATGGAGCGGAGATGTACTTGTACATTGAGCGGAGAGGTACTTGTACATGGAGCAGAGATGTACTTGTACATGGAGCGGAGATGTACTTGTACATTGAGCGGAGAGGTACTTGTACATGGAGCGGAGAGGTACTTGTACATGGAGCGGAGATGTACTTGTACATGGAGCGGAGAGGTACTTGTACATGGAGCGGAGATGTACTTGTACATTGAGCGGAGAGGTACTTGTACATGGAGCAGAGATGTACTTGTACATGGAGCGGAGAGGTACTTGTACATGGAGCGGAGAGGTACTTGTACATGGAGCGGAGAGGTACTTGTACATGGAGCGGAGAGGTACTTGTACATTGAGCGGAGAGGTACTTGTACATGGAGCGGAGAGGTACTTGTACATTGAGCGGAGAGGTACTTGTACATGGAGCGGAGAGGTACTTGTACATGGAGCGGAGAGGTACTTGTACATGGAGCGGAGAGGTACTTGTACATGGAGCGGAGAGGTACTTGTACATTGAGCGGAGATGTACTTGTACATGGAGCGGAGATGTACTTGTACATGGATCGGAGAGGTACTTGTACATGAGAGCGGAGAGGTACTGTCGACACTTGTACATTGAGCGTAGAGGTACTGTCGACACTTGTACATTGAGCGGAGAGGTACTTGTACATGGAGCGCAGAGGTACTTGTACATTGAGCGGAGAGGTACTTGTACATGGAGCGGAGAGGTACTTGTACATGAGAGCGGAGAGGTACTTGTACATGGAGCGGAGAGGTACTTGTACATTGAGCGGAGAGGTACTGTCGACACTTGACATTGAGCGGAGAGGTACTTGTACATGGAGCGGAGAGGTACTTGTACATGGAGCGGAGAGGTACTTGTACATGGACCGGAGAGGTACTTGTACATGGAGCGGAGAGGTACTTGTACATGGAGCGGAGATGTACTTGTACATTGAGCGGAGAGGTACTTGTACATGGAGCAGAGATGTACTTGTACATGGAGCGGAGATGTACTTGTACATGGAGCGGAGATGTACTTGTACATGGATCGGAGAGGTACTTGTACATGAGAGCGGAGAGGTACTGTCGACACTTGTACATTCAGCGGAGAGGTACTTGTACATTGAGCGTAGAGGTACTGTCGACACTTGTACATTGAGCGGAGAGGTACTTGTACATGGAGCGGAGAGGTACTGTCGACACTTGTACATTGAGCGGAGAGGTACTTGTACATTGAGCGGAGAGGTACTTGTACATGGAGCGCAGAGGTACTTGTACATTGAGCGGAGAGGTACTTGTACATGGAGCGGAGAGGTACTTGTACATGAGAGCGGAGAGGTACTTGTACATGGAGCGGAGAGGTACTTGTACATTGAGCGGAGAGGTACTGTCGACACTTGTACATTCAGCGGAGAGGTACTTGTACATGGAGCGGAGAGGTACTGTCGATACTTGACATTGAGCGGAGAGGTACTTGTACATGGAGCGGACAGGTATTTGTACATTGAGCGGAGAGGTACTTGTACATTGAGCGGAGAGGTACTGTCGACACTTGTACATTCAGCAGAGAGCTACTTGTACATGGAGCGGAGAGGTATTTGTACATTGAGCGGAGAGGTACTTGTACATAGAGCGGAGAGGTACTTATACATGGAGCGGAGAGGTATTTGTACATTGAGCGGAGAGGTACTTGTACATGGAGCGGAGAGGTACTTGTACATGAGAGCGGAGAGGTATTTGTACATGGAGCGGAAAGGTACTGTCGACACTTGTACATTGAGCGGAGAGCTACTTGTACATGGAGCGGAGAGGTACTTGTACATGAGAGCGGAGAGGTACTTGTACATGGAGCGGAGAGGTATTTGTACATGGAGCGGAGAGGTACTGTCGACACTTGACATTGAGCGGAGAGGTACTTGTACATGGAGCGGAGAGGTACTTGTACATGAGAGCGGAGAGGTATTTGTACATGGAGCGGAGAGGTACTGTCGACACTTGACATTGAGCGGAGAGGTACTTGTACATGGAGCGGAGAGGTACTTGTACATGGAGCGGAGAGGTACTTGTACATGGACCGGAGAGGTACTTGTACATGGAGCGGAGAGGTACTTGTACATGGAGCGGAGATGTACTTGTACATTGAGCGGAGAGGTACTTGTACATGGAGCAGAGATGTACTTGTACATGGAGCGGAGATGTACTTGTACATTGAGCGGAGAGGTACTTGTACATGGAGCGGAGAGGTACTTGTACATGGAGCGGAGATGTACTTGTACATGGAGCGGAGAGGTACTTGTACATGGAGCGGAGATGTACTTGTACATTGAGCGGAGAGGTACTTGTACATGGAGCAGAGATGTACTTGTACATGGAGCGGAGAGGTACTTGTACATGGAGCGGAGAGGTACTTGTACATGGAGCGGAGAGGTACTTGTACATGGAGCGGAGAGGTACTTGTACATGGAGCGGAGAGGTACTTGTACATGGAGCGGAGAGGTACTTGTACATTGAGCGGAGATGTACTTGTACATGGAGCGGAGATGTACTTGTACATGGATCGGAGAGGTACTTGTACATGAGAGCGGAGAGGTACTGTCGACACTTGTACATTCAGCGGAGAGGTACTTGTACATTGAGCGTAGAGGTACTGTCGACACTTGTACATTGAGCGGAGAGGTACTTGTACATGGAGCGGAGAGGTACTGTCGACACTTGTACATTGAGCGGAGAGGTACTTGTACATTGAGCGGAGAGGTACTTGTACATGGAGCGCAGAGGTACTTGTACATTGAGCGGAGAGGTACTTGTACATGGAGCGGAGAGGTACTTGTACATGAGAGCGGAGAGGTACTTGTACATGGAGCGGAGAGGTACTTGTACATTGAGCGGAGAGGTACTGTCGACACTTGTACATTCAGCGGAGAGGTACTTGTACATGGAGCGGAGAGGTACTGTCGATACTTGACATTGAGCGGAGAGGTACTTGTACATGGAGCGGAGAGGTATTTGTACATTGAGCGGAGAGGTACTTGTACATTGAGCGGAGAGGTACTGTCGACACTTGTACATTCAGCGGAGAGCTACTTGTACATGGAGCGGAGAGGTATTTGTACATTGAGCGGAGAGGTACTTGTACATAGAGCGGAGAGGTACTTATACATGGAGCGGAGAGGTATTTGTACATTGAGCGGAGAGGTACTTGTACATGGAGCGGAGAGGTACTTGTACATGAGAGCGGAGAGGTATTTGTACATGGAGCGGAAAGGTACTGTCGACACTTGTACATTGAGCGGAGAGCTACTTGTACATGGAGCGGAGAGGTACTTGTACATGAGAGCGGAGAGGTACTTGTACATGGAGCGGAGAGGTATTTGTACATGGAGCGGAGAGGTACTGTCGACACTTGACATTGAGCGGAGAGGTACTTGTACATGGAGCGGAGAGGTACTTGTACATGAGAGCGGAGAGGTATTTGTACATGGAGCGGAGAGGTACTGTCGACACTTGACATTGAGCGGAGAGGTACTTGTACATGGAGCGGAGAGGTACTTGTACATGGAGCGGAGAGGTACTTGTACATGGACCGGAGAGGTACTTGTACATGGAGCGGAGAGGTACTTGTACATGGAGCGGAGATGTACTTGTACATTGAGCGGAGAGGTACTTGTACATGGAGCAGAGATGTACTTGTACATGGAGCGGAGATGTACTTGTACATTGAGCGGAGAGGTACTTGTACATGGAGCGGAGAGGTACTTGTACATGGAGCGGAGATGTACTTGTACATGGAGCGGAGAGGTACTTGTACATGGAGCGGAGATGTACTTGTACATTGAGCGGAGAGGTACTTGTACATGGAGCAGAGATGTACTTGTACATGGAGCGGAGAGGTACTTGTACATGGAGCGGAGAGGTACTTGTACATGGAGCGGAGAGGTACTTGTACATGGAGCGGAGAGGTACTTGTACATTGAGCGGAGAGGTACTTGTACATGGAGCGGAGAGGTACTTGTACATTGAGCGGAGAGGTACTTGTACATGGAGCGGAGAGGTACTTGTACATGGAGCGGAGAGGTACTTGTACATGGAGCGGAGAGGTACTTGTACATGGAGCGGAGAGGTACTTGTACATTGAGCGGAGATGTACTTGTACATGGAGCGGAGATGTACTTGTACATGGATCGGAGAGGTACTTGTACATGAGAGCGGAGAGGTACTGTCGACACTTGTACATTGAGCGTAGAGGTACTGTCGACACTTGCACATTGAGCGGAGAGGTACTTGTACATGGAGCGCAGAGGTACTTGTACATTGAGCGGAGAGGTACTTGTACATGGAGCGGAGAGGTACTTGTACATGAGAGCGGAGAGGTACTTGTACATGGAGCGGAGAGGTACTTGTACATTGAGCGGAGAGGTACTGTCGACACTTGACATTGAGCGGAGAGGTACTTGTACATGGAGCGGAGAGGTACTTGTACATGGAGCGGAGAGGTACTTGTACATGGACCGGAGAGGTACTTGTACATGGAGCGGAGAGGTACTTGTACATGGAGCGGAGATGTACTTGTACATTGAGCGGAGAGGTACTTGTACATGGAGCAGAGATGTACTTGTACATGGAGCGGAGATGTACTTGTACATTGAGCGGAGAGGTACTTGTACATGGAGCGGAGAGGTACTTGTACATGGAGCGGAGATGTACTTGTACATGGAGCGGAGAGGTACTTGTACATGGAGCGGAGATGTACTTGTACATTGAGCGGAGAGGTACTTGTACATGGAGCGGAGATGTACTTGTACATGGAGCGGAGAGGTACTTGTACATGGAGCGGAGAGGTACTTGTACATGGAGCGGAGAGGTACTTGTACATGGAGCGGAGAGGTACTTGTACATTGAGCGGAGAGGTACTGGTACATGGAGCGGAGATGTACTTGTACATTGAGCGGAGAGGTACTTGTACATGGAGTGGAGATGTACTTGTACATTGAGCGGAGAGGTACTGGTACATGGAGCGGAGATGTACTTGTACATTGAGCGGAGAGGTACTTGTACATGGAGTGGAGATGTACTTGTACATGGAGCGGAGATGTACTTGTACATTGAGCGGAGAGGTACTTGTACATGGAGCGGAGATGTACTTGTACATGGAGCGGAGAGGTACTTGTACATGGAGCGGAGAGGTACTTGTACATGGAGCGGAGATGTACTTGTACATGGAGCGGAGATGTACTTGTACATGGAGCGGAGAGGTACTTGTACATGGAGCGGAGAGGTACTTATACATTGAGCGGAGACGTACTTGTACATGGAGCGGAGATGTACTTGTACATTGAGCGGAGAGGTACTTGTACATTGAGCGGAGAGGTACTGGTACATGGAGCGGAGATGTACTTGTACATTGAGCGGAGAGGTACTTGTACATGGAGCGGAGAGGTACTTGTACATTGAGCGGAGAGGTACTTGTACATTGAGCGGAGACGTACTTGTACATTGAGCGGAGATGTACTTGTACATTGAGCGGAGATGTACTTGTACATTGAGCGGAGAGGTACTGGTACATGGAGCGGAGAGGTACTTGTACATAGAGCGGAGAGGTATTTGTACATGGAGCGGAGAGGTATTTGTACATGGAGCGGAGAGGTACTTGTACATTGAGCGGAGAGGTACTTGTACATGGAGCGGAGAGGTACTTGTACATGGAGCGGAGAGGTACTTGTACATGTAGCGGAGAGGTGCTTGTACATGGAGCGGAGAGGTACTTGTACATGGAGCGGAGAGGTACTTGTACATTGAGCGGAGAGGTACTTGTACATGGAGCGGAGAGGTACTTGTACATGGAGCGGAGAGGTACTTGTACATGGAGCGGAGAGGTACTTGTACATGGAGCGGAGAGGTACTTGTACATTGAGCGGAGATGTACTTGTACATGGAGCGGAGATGTACTTGTACATGGATCGGAGAGGTACTTGTACATGAGAGCGGAGAGGTACTGTCGACACTTGTACATTGAGCGTAGAGGTACTGTCGACACTTGTACATTGAGCGGAGAGGTACTTGTACATGGAGCGCAGAGGTACTTGTACATTGAGCGGAGAGGTACTTGTACATGGAGCGGAGAGGTACTTGTACATGAGAGCGGAGAGGTACTTGTACATGGAGCGGAGAGGTACTTGTACATTGAGCGGAGAGGTACTGTCGACACTTGACATTGAGCGGAGAGGTACTTGTACATGGAGCGGAGAGGTACTTGTACATGGAGCGGAGAGGTACTTGTACATGGACCGGAGAGGTACTTGTACATGGAGCGGAGAGGTACTTGTACATGGAGCGGAGATGTACTTGTACATTGAGCGGAGAGGTACTTGTACATGGAGCAGAGATGTACTTGTACATGGAGCGGAGATGTACTTGTACATTGAGCGGAGAGGTACTTGTACATGGAGCGGAGAGGTACTTGTACATGGAGCGGAGATGTACTTGTACATGGAGCGGAGAGGTACTTGTACATGGAGCGGAGATGTACTTGTACATTGAGCGGAGAGGTACTTGTACATGGAGCAGAGATGTACTTGTACATGGAGCGGAGAGGTACTTGTACATGGAGCGGAGAGGTACTTGTACATGGAGCGGAGAGGTACTTGTACATGGAGCGGAGAGGTACTTGTACATTGAGCGGAGAGGTACTGGTACATGGAGCGGAGATGTACTTGTACATTGAGCGGAGAGGTACTTGTACATGGAGTGGAGATGTACTTGTACATTGAGCGGAGAGGTACTGGTACATGGAGCGGAGATGTACTTGTACATTGAGCGGAGAGGTACTTGTACATGGAGTGGAGATGTACTTGTACATGGAGCGGAGATGTACTTGTACATTGAGCGGAGAGGTACTTGTACATGGAGCGGAGATGTACTTGTACATGGAGCGGAGAGGTACTTGTACATGGAGCGGAGAGGTACTTGTACATGGAGCGGAGATGTACTTGTACATGGAGCGGAGATGTACTTGTACATGGAGCGGAGAGGTACTTGTACATGGAGCAGAGAGGTACTTATACATTGAGCGGAGACGTACTTGTACATGGAGCGGAGATGTACTTGTACATTGAGCGGAGAGGTACTTGTACATTGAGCGGAGAGGTACTGGTACATGGAGCGGAGATGTACTTGTACATTGAGCGGAGAGGTACTTGTACATGGAGCGGAGAGGTACTTGTACATTGAGCGGAGAGGTACTTGTACATTGAGCGGAGACGTACTTGTACATTGAGCGGAGATGTACTTGTACATTGAGCGGAGATGTACTTGTACATTGAGCGGAGAGGTACTGGTACATGGAGCGGAGAGGTACTTGTACATGGAGCGGAGAGGTATTTGTACATGGAGCGGAGAGGTATTTGTACATGGAGCGGAGAGGTACTTGTACATTGAGCGGAGAGGTACTTGTACATGGAGCGGAGAGGTACTTGTACATGGAGCGGAGAGGTACTTGTACATGTAGCGGAGAGGTGCTTGTACATGGAGCGGAGAGGTACTTGTACATGGAGCGGAGAGGTATTTGTACATGGAGCGGAGAGGTACTTGTACATGGAGCGGAGAGGTACTTGTACATTCAGCGGAGAGGTACTTGTACATTGAGCGGAGAGGTACTTGTAGATGGAGCGGAGAGGTACTGTCGACACTTGTACATTGAGCGGAGAGGTACTTGTACATGGAGCGGAGAGGTACTTGTACATGGAGCGGAGAGGTACTGTCGACACTTGTACATTGAGCGGAGAGGTACTTGTACATGGAGCGGAGAGGTACTTGTACATGGAGCGGAGATGTACTTGTACAGGGAGCGGAGAGGTACTTGTACATTGAGCGGAGAGGTACTTGTACATGGAGCGGAGAGGTACTTGTACATGGAGCGGAGAGGTACTTGTACATGGAGCGGAGAGGTACTTGTACATTGAGCGGAGAGGTACTTGTACATGGAGCGGAGAGGTACTTGTACATGGAGCGGAGAGGTACTTGTACATGGAGCGGAGAGGTACTTGTACATTGAGCGGAGAGGTACTTGTACATGGAGCGGAGAGGTACTTGTACATGGAGCGGAGAGGTACTTGTACATGGAGCGGAGAGGTACTTGTACATGGAGCGGAGAGGTACTTGTACATTGAGCGGAGATGTACTTGTACATGGAGCGGAGATGTACTTGTACATGGATCGGAGAGGTACTTGTACATGAGAGCGGAGAGGTACTGTCGACACTTGTACATTGAGCGTAGAGGTACTGTCGACACTTGTACATTGAGCGGAGAGGTACTTGTACATGGAGCGGAGAGGTACTGTCGACACTTGTACATTGAGCGGAGAGGTACTTGTACATTGAGCGGAGAGGTACTTGTACATGGAGCGCAGAGGTACTTGTACATTGAGCGGAGAGGTACTTGTACATGGAGCGGAGAGGTACTTGTACATGAGAGCGGAGAGGTACTTGTACATGGAGCGGAGAGGTACTTGTACATTGAGCGGAGAGGTACTGTCGACACTTGTACATTCAGCGGAGAGGTACTTGTACATGGAGCGGAGAGGTACTGTCGATACTTGACATTGAGCGGAGAGGTACTTGTACATGGAGCGGAGAGGTACTTGTACATGGAGCGGAGAGGTACTTGTACATGGAGCGGAGAGGTACTTGTACATTGAGCGGAGAGGTACTTGTACATGGAGCGGAGAGGTACTTGTACATTGAGCGGAGAGGTACTTGTACATGGAGCGGAGAGGTACTTGTACATGGAGCGGAGAGGTACTTGTACATGGAGCGGAGAGGTACTTGTACATGGAGCGGAGAGGTACTTGTACATTGAGCGGAGATGTACTTGTACATGGAGCGGAGATGTACTTGTACATGGATCGGAGAGGTACTTGTACATGAGAGCGGAGAGGTACTGTCGACACTTGTACATTGAGCGTAGAGGTACTGTCGACACTTGTACATTGAGCGGAGAGGTACTTGTACATGGAGCGGAGAGGTACTGTCGACACTTGTACATTGAGCGGAGAGGTACTTGTACATTGAGCGGAGAGGTACTTGTACATGGAGCGCAGAGGTACTTGTACATTGAGCGGAGAGGTACTTGTACATGGAGCGGAGAGGTACTTGTACATGAGAGCGGAGAGGTACTTGTACATGGAGCGGAGAGGTACTTGTACATTGAGCGGAGAGGTACTGTCGACACTTGTACATTCAGCGGAGAGGTACTTGTACATGGAGCGGAGAGGTACTGTCGATACTTGACATTGAGCGGAGAGGTACTTGTACATGGAGCGGAGAGGTATTTGTACATGGAGCGGAGAGGTACTGTCGACACTTGACATTGAGCGGAGAGGTACTTGTACATGGAGCGGAGAGGTACTTGTACATGGAGCGGAGAGGTACTTGTACATGGACCGGAGAGGTACTTGTACATGGAGCGGAGAGGTACTTGTACATGGAGCGGAGATGTACTTGTACATTGAGCGGAGAGGTACTTGTACATGGAGCAGAGATGTACTTGTACATGGAGCGGAGATGTACTTGTACATTGAGCGGAGAGGTACTTGTACATGGAGCGGAGAGGTACTTGTACATGGAGCGGAGATGTACTTGTACATGGAGCGGAGAGGTACTTGTACATGGAGCGGAGATGTACTTGTACATTGAGCGGAGAGGTACTTGTACATGGAGCAGAGATGTACTTGTACATGGAGCGGAGAGGTACTTGTACATGGAGCGGAGAGGTACTTGTACATGGAGCGGAGAGGTACTTGTACATGGAGCGGAGAGGTACTTGTACATTGAGCGGAGAGGTACTTGTACATGGAGCGGAGAGGTACTTGTACATTGAGCGGAGAGGTACTTGTACATGGAGCGGAGAGGTACTTGTACATGGAGCGGAGAGGTACTTGTACATGGAGCGGAGAGGTACTTGTACATGGAGCGGAGAGGTACTTGTACATTGAGCGGAGATGTACTTGTACATGGAGCGGAGATGTACTTGTACATGGATCGGAGAGGTACTTGTACATGAGAGCGGAGAGGTACTGTCGACACTTGTACATTGAGCGTAGAGGTACTGTCGACACTTGCACATTGAGCGGAGAGGTACTTGTACATGGAGCGCAGAGGTACTTGTACATTGAGCGGAGAGGTACTTGTACATGGAGCGGAGAGGTACTTGTACATGAGAGCGGAGAGGTACTTGTACATGGAGCGGAGAGGTACTTGTACATTGAGCGGAGAGGTACTGTCGACACTTGACATTGAGCGGAGAGGTACTTGTACATGGAGCGGAGAGGTACTTGTACATGGAGCGGAGAGGTACTTGTACATGGACCGGAGAGGTACTTGTACATGGAGCGGAGAGGTACTTGTACATGGAGCGGAGATGTACTTGTACATTGAGCGGAGAGGTACTTGTACATGGAGCAGAGATGTACTTGTACATGGAGCGGAGATGTACTTGTACATTGAGCGGAGAGGTACTTGTACATGGAGCGGAGAGGTACTTGTACATGGAGCGGAGATGTACTTGTACATGGAGCGGAGAGGTACTTGTACATGGAGCGGAGATGTACTTGTACATTGAGCGGAGAGGTACTTGTACATGGAGCAGAGATGTACTTGTACATGGAGCGGAGAGGTACTTGTACATGGAGCGGAGAGGTACTTGTACATGGAGCGGAGAGGTACTTGTACATGGAGCGGAGAGGTACTTGTACATTGAGCGGAGAGGTACTGGTACATGGAGCGGAGATGTACTTGTACATTGAGCGGAGAGGTACTTGTACATGGAGTGGAGATGTACTTGTACATTGAGCGGAGAGGTACTGGTACATGGAGCGGAGATGTACTTGTACATTGAGCGGAGAGGTACTTGTACATGGAGTGGAGATGTACTTGTACATGGAGCGGAGATGTACTTGTACATTGAGCGGAGAGGTACTTGTACATGGAGCGGAGATGTACTTGTACATGGAGCGGAGAGGTACTTGTACATGGAGCGGAGAGGTACTTGTACATGGAGCGGAGATGTACTTGTACATGGAGCGGAGATGTACTTGTACATGGAGCGGAGAGGTACTTGTACATGGAGCGGAGAGGTACTTATACATTGAGCGGAGACGTACTTGTACATGGAGCGGAGATGTACTTGTACATTGAGCGGAGAGGTACTTGTACATTGAGCGGAGAGGTACTGGTACATGGAGCGGAGATGTACTTGTACATTGAGCGGAGAGGTACTTGTACATGGAGCGGAGAGGTACTTGTACATTGAGCGGAGAGGTACTTGTACATTGAGCGGAGACGTACTTGTACATTGAGCGGAGATGTACTTGTACATTGAGCGGAGATGTACTTGTACATTGAGCGGAGAGGTACTGGTACATGGAGCGGAGAGGTACTTGTACATAGAGCGGAGAGGTATTTGTACATGGAGCGGAGAGGTATTTGTACATGGAGCGGAGAGGTACTTGTACATTGAGCGGAGAGGTACTTGTACATGGAGCGGAGAGGTACTTGTACATGGAGCGGAGAGGTACTTGTACATGTAGCGGAGAGGTGCTTGTACATGGAGCGGAGAGGTACTTGTACATGGAGCGGAGAGGTACTTGTACATTGAGCGGAGAGGTACTTGTACATGGAGCGGAGAGGTACTTGTACATGGAGCGGAGAGGTACTTGTACATGGAGCGGAGAGGTACTTGTACATGGAGCGGAGAGGTACTTGTACATTGAGCGGAGATGTACTTGTACATGGAGCGGAGATGTACTTGTACATGGATCGGAGAGGTACTTGTACATGAGAGCGGAGAGGTACTGTCGACACTTGTACATTGAGCGTAGAGGTACTGTCGACACTTGTACATTGAGCGGAGAGGTACTTGTACATGGAGCGCAGAGGTACTTGTACATTGAGCGGAGAGGTACTTGTACATGGAGCGGAGAGGTACTTGTACATGAGAGCGGAGAGGTACTTGTACATGGAGCGGAGAGGTACTTGTACATTGAGCGGAGAGGTACTGTCGACACTTGACATTGAGCGGAGAGGTACTTGTACATGGAGCGGAGAGGTACTTGTACATGGAGCGGAGAGGTACTTGTACATGGACCGGAGAGGTACTTGTACATGGAGCGGAGAGGTACTTGTACATGGAGCGGAGATGTACTTGTACATTGAGCGGAGAGGTACTTGTACATGGAGCAGAGATGTACTTGTACATGGAGCGGAGATGTACTTGTACATTGAGCGGAGAGGTACTTGTACATGGAGCGGAGAGGTACTTGTACATGGAGCGGAGATGTACTTGTACATGGAGCGGAGAGGTACTTGTACATGGAGCGGAGATGTACTTGTACATTGAGCGGAGAGGTACTTGTACATGGAGCAGAGATGTACTTGTACATGGAGCGGAGAGGTACTTGTACATGGAGCGGAGAGGTACTTGTACATGGAGCGGAGAGGTACTTGTACATGGAGCGGAGAGGTACTTGTACATTGAGCGGAGAGGTACTGGTACATGGAGCGGAGATGTACTTGTACATTGAGCGGAGAGGTACTTGTACATGGAGTGGAGATGTACTTGTACATTGAGCGGAGAGGTACTGGTACATGGAGCGGAGATGTACTTGTACATTGAGCGGAGAGGTACTTGTACATGGAGTGGAGATGTACTTGTACATGGAGCGGAGATGTACTTGTACATTGAGCGGAGAGGTACTTGTACATGGAGCGGAGATGTACTTGTACATGGAGCGGAGAGGTACTTGTACATGGAGCGGAGAGGTACTTGTACATGGAGCGGAGATGTACTTGTACATGGAGCGGAGATGTACTTGTACATGGAGCGGAGAGGTACTTGTACATGGAGCGGAGAGGTACTTATACATTGAGCGGAGACGTACTTGTACATGGAGCGGAGATGTACTTGTACATTGAGCGGAGAGGTACTTGTACATTGAGCGGAGAGGTACTGGTACATGGAGCGGAGATGTACTTGTACATTGAGCGGAGAGGTACTTGTACATGGAGCGGAGAGGTACTTGTACATTGAGCGGAGAGGTACTTGTACATTGAGCGGAGACGTACTTGTACATTGAGCGGAGATGTACTTGTACATTGAGCGGAGATGTACTTGTACATTGAGCGGAGAGGTACTGGTACATGGAGCGGAGAGGTACTTGTACATGGAGCGGAGAGGTATTTGTACATGGAGCGGAGAGGTATTTGTACATGGAGCGGAGAGGTACTTGTACATTGAGCGGAGAGGTACTTGTACATGGAGCGGAGAGGTACTTGTACATGGAGCGGAGAGGTACTTGTACATGTAGCGGAGAGGTGCTTGTACATGGAGCGGAGAGGTACTTGTACATGGAGCGGAGAGGTATTTGTACATGGAGCGGAGAGGTACTTGTACATGGAGCGGAGAGGTACTTGTACATTCAGCGGAGAGGTACTTGTACATTGAGCGGAGAGGTACTTGTAGATGGAGCGGAGAGGTACTGTCGACACTTGTACATTGAGCGGAGAGGTACTTGTACATGGAGCGGAGAGGTACTTGTACATGGAGCGGAGAGGTACTGTCGACACTTGTACATTGAGCGGAGAGGTACTTGTACATGGAGCGGAGAGGTACTTGTACATGGAGCGGAGATGTACTTGTACAGGGAGCGGAGAGGTACTTGTACATTGAGCGGAGAGGTACTTGTACATGGAGCGGAGAGGTACTTGTACATGGAGCGGAGAGGTACTTGTACATGGAGCGGAGAGGTACTTGTACATTGAGCGGAGAGGTACTTGTACATGGAGCGGAGAGGTACTTGTACATGGAGCGGAGAGGTACTTGTACATGGAGCGGAGAGGTACTTGTACATTGAGCGGAGAGGTACTTGTACATGGAGCGGAGAGGTACTTGTACATGGAGCGGAGAGGTACTTGTACATGGAGCGGAGAGGTACTTGTACATGGAGCGGAGAGGTACTTGTACATTGAGCGGAGATGTACTTGTACATGGAGCGGAGATGTACTTGTACATGGATCGGAGAGGTACTTGTACATGAGAGCGGAGAGGTACTGTCGACACTTGTACATTGAGCGTAGAGGTACTGTCGACACTTGTACATTGAGCGGAGAGGTACTTGTACATGGAGCGGAGAGGTACTGTCGACACTTGTACATTGAGCGGAGAGGTACTTGTACATTGAGCGGAGAGGTACTTGTACATGGAGCGCAGAGGTACTTGTACATTGAGCGGAGAGGTACTTGTACATGGAGCGGAGAGGTACTTGTACATGAGAGCGGAGAGGTACTTGTACATGGAGCGGAGAGGTACTTGTACATTGAGCGGAGAGGTACTGTCGACACTTGTACATTCAGCGGAGAGGTACTTGTACATGGAGCGGAGAGGTACTGTCGATACTTGACATTGAGCGGAGAGGTACTTGTACATGGAGCGGAGAGGTACTTGTACATGGAGCGGAGAGGTACTTGTACATGGAGCGGAGAGGTACTTGTACATTGAGCGGAGAGGTACTTGTACATGGAGCGGAGAGGTACTTGTACATTGAGCGGAGAGGTACTTGTACATGGAGCGGAGAGGTACTTGTACATGGAGCGGAGAGGTACTTGTACATGGAGCGGAGAGGTACTTGTACATGGAGCGGAGAGGTACTTGTACATTGAGCGGAGATGTACTTGTACATGGAGCGGAGATGTACTTGTACATGGATCGGAGAGGTACTTGTACATGAGAGCGGAGAGGTACTGTCGACACTTGTACATTGAGCGTAGAGGTACTGTCGACACTTGTACATTGAGCGGAGAGGTACTTGTACATGGAGCGGAGAGGTACTGTCGACACTTGTACATTGAGCGGAGAGGTACTTGTACATTGAGCGGAGAGGTACTTGTACATGGAGCGCAGAGGTACTTGTACATTGAGCGGAGAGGTACTTGTACATGGAGCGGAGAGGTACTTGTACATGAGAGCGGAGAGGTACTTGTACATGGAGCGGAGAGGTACTTGTACATTGAGCGGAGAGGTACTGTCGACACTTGTACATTCAGCGGAGAGGTACTTGTACATGGAGCGGAGAGGTACTGTCGATACTTGACATTGAGCGGAGAGGTACTTGTACATGGAGCGGAGAGGTATTTGTACATTGAGCGGAGAGGTACTTGTACATTGAGCGGAGAGGTACTGTCGACACTTGTACATTCAGCGGAGAGCTACTTGTACATGGAGCGGAGAGGTATTTGTACATTGAGCGGAGAGGTACTTGTACATGGAGCGGAGATGTACTTGTACATTGAGCGGAGAGGTACTTGTACATGGAGCGGAGATGTACTTGTACATGGAGCGGAGAGGTACTTGTACATGGAGCGGAGAGGTACTTGTACATGGAGCGGAGATGTACTTGTACATGGAGCGGAGATGTACTTGTACATGGAGCGGAGAGGTACTTGTACATGGAGCGGAGAGGTACTTATACATTGAGCGGAGACGTACTTGTACATGGAGCGGAGATGTACTTGTACATTGAGCGGAGAGGTACTTGTACATTGAGCGGAGAGGTACTGGTACATGGAGCGGAGATGTACTTGTACATTGAGCGGAGAGGTACTTGTACATGGAGCGGAGAGGTACTTGTACATTGAGCGGAGAGGTACTTGTACATTGAGCGGAGACGTACTTGTACATTGAGCGGAGATGTACTTGTACATTGAGCGGAGATGTACTTGTACATTGAGCGGAGAGGTACTGGTACATGGAGCGGAGAGGTACTTGTACATGGAGCGGAGAGGTATTTGTACATGGAGCGGAGAGGTATTTGTACATGGAGCGGAGAGGTACTTGTACATTGAGCGGAGAGGTACTTGTACATGGAGCGGAGAGGTACTTGTACATGGAGCGGAGAGGTACTTGTACATGTAGCGGAGAGGTGCTTGTACATGGAGCGGAGAGGTACTTGTACATGGAGCGGAGAGGTATTTGTACATGGAGCGGAGAGGTACTTGTACATGGAGCGGAGAGGTACTTGTACATTCAGCGGAGAGGTACTTGTACATTGAGCGGAGAGGTACTTGTAGATGGAGCGGAGAGGTACTGTCGACACTTGTACATTGAGCGGAGAGGTACTTGTACATGGAGCGGAGAGGTACTTGTACATGGAGCGGAGAGGTACTGTCGACACTTGTACATTGAGCGGAGAGGTACTTGTACATGGAGCGGAGAGGTACTTGTACATGGAGCGGAGATGTACTTGTACAGGGAGCGGAGAGGTACTTGTACATTGAGCGGAGAGGTACTTGTACATGGAGCGGAGAGGTACTTGTACATGGAGCGGAGAGGTACTTGTACATGGAGCGGAGAGGTACTTGTACATTGAGCGGAGAGGTACTTGTACATGGAGCGGAGAGGTACTTGTACATGGAGCGGAGAGGTACTTGTACATGGAGCGGAGAGGTACTTGTACATTGAGCGGAGAGGTACTTGTACATGGAGCGGAGAGGTACTTGTACATGGAGCGGAGAGGTACTTGTACATGGAGCGGAGAGGTACTTGTACATGGAGCGGAGAGGTACTTGTACATTGAGCGGAGATGTACTTGTACATGGAGCGGAGATGTACTTGTACATGGATCGGAGAGGTACTTGTACATGAGAGCGGAGAGGTACTGTCGACACTTGTACATTGAGCGTAGAGGTACTGTCGACACTTGTACATTGAGCGGAGAGGTACTTGTACATGGAGCGGAGAGGTACTGTCGACACTTTTACATTGAGCGGAGAGGTACTTGTACATTGAGCGGAGAGGTACTTGTACATGGAGCGCAGAGGTACTTGTACATTGAGCGGAGAGGTACTTGTACATGGAGCGGAGAGGTACTTGTACATGAGAGCGGAGAGGTACTTGTACATGGAGCGGAGAGGTACTTGTACATTGAGCGGAGAGGTACTGTCGACACTTGTACATTCAGCGGAGAGGTACTTGTACATGGAGCGGAGAGGTACTGTCGATACTTGACATTGAGCGGAGAGGTACTTGTACATGGAGCGGAGAGGTACTTGTACATGGAGCGGAGAGGTACTTGTACATGGAGCGGAGAGGTACTTGTACATTGAGCGGAGAGGTACTTGTACATGGAGCGGAGAGGTACTTGTACATTGAGCGGAGAGGTACTTGTACATGGAGCGGAGAGGTACTTGTACATGGAGCGGAGAGGTACTTGTACATGGAGCGGAGAGGTACTTGTACATGGAGCGGAGAGGTACTTGTACATTGAGCGGAGATGTACTTGTACATGGAGCGGAGATGTACTTGTACATGGATCGGAGAGGTACTTGTACATGAGAGCGGAGAGGTACTGTCGACACTTGTACATTGAGCGTAGAGGTACTGTCGACACTTGTACATTGAGCGGAGAGGTACTTGTACATGGAGCGGAGAGGTACTGTCGACACTTGTACATTGAGCGGAGAGGTACTTGTACATTGAGCGGAGAGGTACTTGTACATGGAGCGCAGAGGTACTTGTACATTGAGCGGAGAGGTACTTGTACATGGAGCGGAGAGGTACTTGTACATGAGAGCGGAGAGGTACTTGTACATGGAGCGGAGAGGTACTTGTACATTGAGCGGAGAGGTACTGTCGACACTTGTACATTCAGCGGAGAGGTACTTGTACATGGAGCGGAGAGGTACTGTCGATACTTGACATTGAGCGGAGAGGTACTTGTAGATGGAGCGGAGAGGTATTTGTACATTGAGCGGAGAGGTACTTGTACATTGAGCGGAGAGGTACTGTCGACACTTGTACATTCAGCGGAGAGCTACTTGTACATGGAGCGGAGAGGTATTTGTACATTGAGCGGAGAGGTACTTGTACATGGAGCGGAGATGTACTTGTACATTGAGCGGAGAGGTACTTGTACATGGAGCGGAGATGTACTTGTACATGGAGCGGAGAGGTACTTGTACATGGAGCGGAGAGGTACTTGTACATGGAGCGGAGATGTACTTGTACATGGAGCGGAGATGTACTTGTACATGGAGCGGAGAGGTACTTGTACATGGAGCGGAGAGGTACTTATACATTGAGCGGAGACGTACTTGTACATGGAGCGGAGATGTACTTGTACATTGAGCGGAGAGGTACTTGTACATTGAGCGGAGAGGTACTGGTACATGGAGCGGAGATGTACTTGTACATTGAGCGGAGAGGTACTTGTACATGGAGCGGAGAGGTACTTGTACATTGAGCGGAGAGGTACTTGTACATTGAGCGGAGACGTACTTGTACATTGAGCGGAGATGTACTTGTACATTGAGCGGAGATGTACTTGTACATTGAGCGGAGAGGTACTGGTACATGGAGCGGAGAGGTACTTGTACATGGAGCGGAGAGGTATTTGTACATGGAGCGGAGAGGTATTTGTACATGGAGCGGAGAGGTACTTGTACATTGAGCGGAGAGGTACTTGTACATGGAGCGGAGAGGTACTTGTACATGGAGCGGAGAGGTACTTGTACATGTAGCGGAGAGGTGCTTGTACATGGAGCGGAGAGGTACTTGTACATGGAGCGGAGAGGTATTTGTACATGGAGTGGAGAGGTACTTGTACATGGAGCGGAGAGGTACTTGTACATTCAGCGGAGAGGTACTTGTACATTGAGCGGAGAGGTACTTGTAGATGGAGCGGAGAGGTACTGTCGACACTTGTACATTGAGCGGAGAGGTACTTGTACATGGAGCGGAGAGGTACTTGTACATGGAGCGGAGAGGTACTGTCGACACTTGTACATTGAGCGGAGAGGTACTTGTACATGGAGCGGAGAGGTACTTGTACATGGAGCGGAGATGTACTTGTACAGGGAGCGGAGAGGTACTTGTACATTGAGCGGAGAGGTACTTGTACATGGAGCGGAGAGGTACTTGTACATGGAGCGGAGAGGTACTTGTACATGGAGCGGAGAGGTACTTGTACATTGAGCGGAGAGGTACTTGTACATGGAGCGGAGAGGTACTTGTACATGGAGCGGAGAGGTACTTGTACATGGAGCGGAGAGGTACTTGTACATTGAGCGGAGAGGTACTTGTACATGGAGCGGAGAGGTACTTGTACATGGAGCGGAGAGGTACTTGTACATGGAGCGGAGAGGTACTTGTACATGGAGCGGAGAGGTACTTGTACATTGAGCGGAGATGTACTTGTACATGGAGCGGAGATGTACTTGTACATGGATCGGAGAGGTACTTGTACATGAGAGCGGAGAGGTACTGTCGACACTTGTACATTGAGCGTAGAGGTACTGTCGACACTTGTACATTGAGCGGAGAGGTACTTGTACATGGAGCGGAGAGGTACTGTCGACACTTTTACATTGAGCGGAGAGGTACTTGTACATTGAGCGGAGAGGTACTTGTACATGGAGCGCAGAGGTACTTGTACATTGAGCGGAGAGGTACTTGTACATGGAGCGGAGAGGTACTTGTACATGAGAGCGGAGAGGTACTTGTACATGGAGCGGAGAGGTACTTGTACATTGAGCGGAGAGGTACTGTCGACACTTGTACATTCAGCGGAGAGGTACTTGTACATGGAGCGGAGAGGTACTGTCGATACTTGACATTGAGCGGAGAGGTACTTGTACATGGAGCGGAGAGGTACTTGTACATGGAGCGGAGAGGTACTTGTACATGGAGCGGAGAGGTACTTGTACATTGAGCGGAGAGGTACTTGTACATGGAGCGGAGAGGTACTTGTACATTGAGCGGAGAGGTACTTGTACATGGAGCGGAGAGGTACTTGTACATGGAGCGGAGAGGTACTTGTACATGGAGCGGAGAGGTACTTGTACATGGAGCGGAGAGGTACTTGTACATTGAGCGGAGATGTACTTGTACATGGAGCGGAGATGTACTTGTACATGGATCGGAGAGGTACTTGTACATGAGAGCGGAGAGGTACTGTCGACACTTGTACATTGAGCGTAGAGGTACTGTCGACACTTGTACATTGAGCGGAGAGGTACTTGTACATGGAGCGCAGAGGTACTTGTACATTGAGCGGAGAGGTACTTGTACATGGAGCGGAGAGGTACTTGTACATGAGAGCGGAGAGGTACTTGTACATGGAGCGGAGAGGTACTTGTACATTGAGCGGAGAGGTACTGTCGACACTTGACATTGAGCGGAGAGGTACTTGTACATGGAGCGGAGAGGTACTTGTACATGGAGCGGAGAGGTACTTGTACATGGACCGGAGAGGTACTTGTACATGGAGCGGAGAGGTACTTGTACATGGAGCGGAGATGTACTTGTACATTGAGCGGAGAGGTACTTGTACATGGAGCAGAGATGTACTTGTACATGGAGCGGAGATGTACTTGTACATTGAGCGGAGAGGTACTTGTACATGGAGCGGAGAGGTACTTGTACATGGAGCGGAGATGTACTTGTACATGGAGCGGAGAGGTACTTGTACATGGAGCGGAGATGTACTTGTACATTGAGCGGAGAGGTACTTGTACATGGAGCAGAGATGTACTTGTACATGGAGCGGAGAGGTACTTGTACATGGAGCGGAGAGGTACTTGTACATGGAGCGGAGAGGTACTTGTACATGGAGCGGAGAGGTACTTGTACATTGAGCGGAGAGGTACTGGTACATGGAGCGGAGATGTACTTGTACATTGAGCGGAGAGGTACTTGTACATGGAGTGGAGATGTACTTGTACATTGAGCGGAGAGGTACTGGTACATGGAGCGGAGATGTACTTGTACATTGAGCGGAGAGGTACTTGTACATGGAGTGGAGATGTACTTGTACATGGAGCGGAGATGTACTTGTACATTGAGCGGAGAGGTACTTGTACATGGAGCGGAGATGTACTTGTACATGGAGCGGAGAGGTACTTGTACATGGAGCGGAGAGGTACTTGTACATGGAGCGGAGATGTACTTGTACATGGAGCGGAGATGTACTTGTACATGGAGCGGAGAGGTACTTGTACATGGAGCGGAGAGGTACTTATACATTGAGCGGAGACGTACTTGTACATGGAGCGGAGATGTACTTGTACATTGAGCGGAGAGGTACTTGTACATTGAGCGGAGAGGTACTGGTACATGGAGCGGAGATGTACTTGTACATTGAGCGGAGAGGTACTTGTACATGGAGCGGAGAGGTACTTGTACATTGAGCGGAGAGGTACTTGTACATTGAGCGGAGACGTACTTGTACATTGAGCGGAGATGTACTTGTACATTGAGCGGAGATGTACTTGTACATTGAGCGGAGAGGTACTGGTACATGGAGCGGAGAGGTACTTGTACATGGAGCGGAGAGGTATTTGTACATGGAGCGGAGAGGTATTTGTACATGGAGCGGAGAGGTACTTGTACATTGAGCGGAGAGGTACTTGTACATGGAGCGGAGAGGTACTTGTACATGGAGCGGAGAGGTACTTGTACATGTAGCGGAGAGGTGCTTGTACATGGAGCGGAGAGGTACTTGTACATGGAGCGGAGAGGTATTTGTACATGGAGCGGAGAGGTACTTGTACATGGAGCGGAGAGGTACTTGTACATTCAGCGGAGAGGTACTTGTACATTGAGCGGAGAGGTACTTGTAGATGGAGCGGAGAGGTACTGTCGACACTTGTACATTGAGCGGAGAGGTACTTGTACATGGAGCGGAGAGGTACTTGTACATGGAGCGGAGAGGTACTGTCGACACTTGTACATTGAGCGGAGAGGTACTTGTACATGGAGCGGAGAGGTACTTGTACATGGAGCGGAGATGTACTTGTACAGGGAGCGGAGAGGTACTTGTACATTGAGCGGAGAGGTACTTGTACATGGAGCGGAGAGGTACTTGTACATGGAGCGGAGAGGTACTTGTACATGGAGCGGAGAGGTACTTGTACATTGAGCGGAGAGGTACTTGTACATGGAGCGGAGAGGTACTTGTACATGGAGCGGAGAGGTACTTGTACATGGAGCGGAGAGGTACTTGTACATTGAGCGGAGAGGTACTTGTACATGGAGCGGAGAGGTACTTGTACATGGAGCGGAGAGGTACTTGTACATGGAGCGGAGAGGTACTTGTACATGGAGCGGAGAGGTACTTGTACATTGAGCGGAGATGTACTTGTACATGGAGCGGAGATGTACTTGTACATGGATCGGAGAGGTACTTGTACATGAGAGCGGAGAGGTACTGTCGACACTTGTACATTGAGCGTAGAGGTACTGTCGACACTTGTACATTGAGCGGAGAGGTACTTGTACATGGAGCGGAGAGGTACTGTCGACACTTGTACATTGAGCGGAGAGGTACTTGTACATGGAGCGGAGAGGTACTTGTACATGAGAGCGGAGAGGTACTTGTACATGGAGCGGAGAGGTACTTGTACATTGAGCGGAGAGGTACTGTCGACACTTGACATTGAGCGGAGAGGTACTTGTACATGGAGCGGAGAGGTACTTGTACATGGAGCGGAGAGGTACTTGTACATGGACCGGATAGGTACTTGTACATGGAGCGGAGAGGTACTTGTACATGGAGCGGAGATGTACTTGTACATTGAGCGGAGAGGTACTTGTACATGGAGCAGAGATGTACTTGTACATGGAGCGGAGATGTACTTGTACATTGAGCGGAGAGGTACTTGTACATGGAGCGGAGAGGTACTTGTACATGGAGCGGAGATGTACTTGTACATGGAGCGGAGAGGTACTTGTACATGGAGCGGAGATGTACTTGTACATTGAGCGGAGAGGTACTTGTACATGGAGCAGAGATGTACTTGTACATGGAGCGGAGAGGTACTTGTACATGGAGCGGAGAGGTACTTGTACATGGAGCGGAGAGGTACTTGTACATGGAGCGGAGAGGTACTTGTACATTGAGCGGAGAGGTACTGGTACATGGAGCGGAGATGTACTTGTACATTGAGCGGAGAGGTACTTGTACATGGAGTGGAGATGTACTTGTACATTGAGCGGAGAGGTACTGGTACATGGAGCGGAGATGTACTTGTACATTGAGCGGAGAGGTACTTGTACATGGAGTGGAGATGTACTTGTACATGGAGCGGAGATGTACTTGTACATTGAGCGGAGAGGTACTTGTACATGGAGCGGAGATGTACTTGTACATGGAGCGGAGAGGTACTTGTACATGGAGCGGAGAGGTACTTGTACATGGAGCGGAGATGTACTTGTACATGGAGCGGAGATGTACTTGTACATGGAGCGGAGAGGTACTTGTACATGGAGCGGAGAGGTACTTATACATTGAGCGGAGACGTACTTGTACATGGAGCGGAGATGTACTTGTACATTGAGCGGAGAGGTACTTGTACATTGAGCGGAGAGGTACTGGTACATGGAGCGGAGATGTACTTGTACATTGAGCGGAGAGGTACTTGTACATGGAGCGGAGAGGTACTTGTACATTGAGCGGAGAGGTACTTGTACATTGAGCGGAGACGTACTTGTACATTGAGCGGAGATGTACTTGTACATTGAGCGGAGATGTACTTGTACATTGAGCGGAGAGGTACTGGTACATGGAGCGGAGAGGTACTTGTACATGGAGCGGAGAGGTATTTGTACATGGAGCGGAGAGGTATTTGTACATGGAGCGGAGAGGTACTTGTACATTGAGCGGAGAGGTACTTGTACATGGAGCGGAGAGGTACTTGTACATGGAGCGGAGAGGTACTTGTACATGTAGCGGAGAGGTGCTTGTACATGGAGCGGAGAGGTACTTGTACATGGAGCGGAGAGGTATTTGTACATGGAGCGGAGAGGTACTTGTACATGGAGCGGAGAGGTACTTGTACATTCAGCGGAGAGGTACTTGTACATTGAGCGGAGAGGTACTTGTAGATGGAGCGGAGAGGTACTGTCGACACTTGTACATTGAGCGGAGAGGTACTTGTACATGGAGCGGAGAGGTACTTGTACATGGAGCGGAGAGGTACTGTCGACACTTGTACATTGAGCGGAGAGGTACTTGTACATGGAGCGGAGAGGTACTTGTACATGGAGCGGAGATGTACTTGTACAGGGAGCGGAGAGGTACTTGTACATTGAGCGGAGAGGTACTTGTACATGGAGCGGAGAGGTACTTGTACATGGAGCGGAGAGGTACTTGTACATGGAGCGGAGAGGTACTTGTACATTGAGCGGAGAGGTACTTGTACATGGAGCGGAGAGGTACTTGTACATGGAGCGGAGAGGTACTTGTACATGGAGCGGAGAGGTACTTGTACATTGAGCGGAGAGGTACTTGTACATGGAGCGGAGAGGTACTTGTACATGGAGCGGAGAGGTACTTGTACATGGAGCGGAGAGGTACTTGTACATGGAGCGGAGAGGTACTTGTACATTGAGCGGAGATGTACTTGTACATGGAGCGGAGATGTACTTGTACATGGATCGGAGAGGTACTTGTACATGAGAGCGGAGAGGTACTGTCGACACTTGTACATTGAGCGTAGAGGTACTGTCGACACTTGTACATTGAGCGGAGAGGTACTTGTACATGGAGCGGAGAGGTACTGTCGACACTTGTACATTGAGCGGAGAGGTACTTGTACATGGAGCGGAGAGGTACTTGTACATGAGAGCGGAGAGGTACTTGTACATGGAGCGGAGAGGTACTTGTACATTGAGCGGAGAGGTACTGTCGACACTTGACATTGAGCGGAGAGGTACTTGTACATGGAGCGGAGAGGTACTTGTACATGGAGCGGAGAGGTACTTGTACATTGAGCGGAGAGGTACTTGTACATGGAGCGGAGAGGTACTTGTACATGGAGCGGAGAGGTACTTGTACATGGAGCGGAGAGGTACTTGTACATGGAGCGGAGAGGTACTTGTACATTGAGTGGAGATGTACTTGTACATGGAGCGGAGATGTACTTGTACATGGATCGGAGAGGTACTTGTACATGAGAGCGGAGAGGTACTGTCGTCACTTGTACATTGAGCGTAGAGGTACTGTCGACACTTGTACATTGAGCGGAGAGGTACTTGTACATGGAGCGGAGAGGTACTGTCGACACTTGTACATTGAGCGGAGAGGTACTTGTACATGGAGCGGAGAGGTACTTGTACATGAGAGCGGAGAGGTACTTGTACATGGAGCGGAGAGGTACTTGTACATTGAGCGGAGAGGTACTGTCGACACTTGACATTGAGCGGAGAGGTACTTGTACATGGAGCGGAGAGGTACTTGTACATGGAGCGGAGAGGTACTTGTACATGGACCGGAGAGGTACTTGTACATGGAGCGGAGAGGTACTTGTACATGGAGCGGAGATGTACTTGTACATTGAGCGGAGAGGTACTTGTACATGGAGCAGAGATGTACTTGTACATGGAGCGGAGATGTACTTGTACATTGAGCGGAGAGGTACTTGTACATGGAGCGGAGAGGTACTTGTACATGGAGCGGAGATGTACTTGTACATGGAGCGGAGAGGTACTTGTACATGGAGCGGAGATGTACTTGTACATTGAGCGGAGAGGTACTTGTACATGGAGCAGAGATGTACTTGTACATGGAGCGGAGAGGTACTTGTACATGGAGCGGAGAGGTACTTGTACATGGAGCGGAGAGGTACTTGTACATGGAGCGGAGAGGTACTTGTACATTGAGCGGAGAGGTACTGGTACATGGAGCGGAGATGTACTTGTACATTGAGCGGAGAGGTACTTGTACATGGAGTGGAGATGTACTTGTACATTGAGCGGAGAGGTACTGGTACATGGAGCGGAGATGTACTTGTACATTGAGCGGAGAGGTACTTGTACATGGAGTGGAGATGTACTTGTACATGGAGCGGAGATGTACTTGTACATTGAGCGGAGAGGTACTTGTACATGGAGCGGAGATGTACTTGTACATGGAGCGGAGAGGTACTTGTACATGGAGCGGAGAGGTACTTGTACATGGAGCGGAGAGGTACTTGTACATTGAGCGGAGAGGTACTTGTACATTGAGCGGAGACGTACTTGTACATTGAGCGGAGATGTACTTGTACATTGAGCGGAGATGTACTTGTACATTGAGCGGAGAGGTACTGGTACATGGAGCGGAGAGGTACTTGTACATGGAGCGGAGAGGTATTTGTACATGGAGCGGAGAGGTATTTGTACATGGAGCGGAGAGGTACTTGTACATTGAGCGGAGAGGTACTTGTACATGGAGCGGAGAGGTACTTGTACATGGAGCGGAGAGGTACTTGTACATGTAGCGGAGAGGTGCTTGTACATGGAGCGGAGAGGTACTTGTACATGGAGCGGAGAGGTATTTGTACATGGAGCGGAGAGGTACTTGTACATGGAGCGGAGAGGTACTTGTACATTCAGCGGAGAGGTACTTGTACATTGAGCGGAGAGGTACTTGTAGATGGAGCGGAGAGGTACTGTCGACACTTGTACATTGAGCGGAGAGGTACTTGTACATGGAGCGGAGAGGTACTTGTACATGGAGCGGAGAGGTACTGTCGACACTTGTACATTGAGCGGAGAGGTACTTGTACATGGAGCGGAGAGGTACTTGTACATGGAGCGGAGATGTACTTGTACAGGGAGCGGAGAGGTACTTGTACATTGAGCGGAGAGGTACTTGTACATGGAGCGGAGAGGTACTTGTACATGGAGCGGAGAGGTACTTGTACATGGAGCGGAGAGGTACTTGTACATTGAGCGGAGAGGTACTTGTACATGGAGCGGAGAGGTACTTGTACATGGAGCGGAGAGGTACTTGTACATGGAGCGGAGAGGTACTTGTACATTGAGCGGAGAGGTACTTGTACATGGAGCGGAGAGGTACTTGTACATGGAGCGGAGAGGTACTTGTACATGGAGCGGAGAGGTACTTGTACATGGAGCGGAGAGGTACTTGTACATTGAGCGGAGATGTACTTGTACATGGAGCGGAGATGTACTTGTACATGGATCGGAGAGGTACTTGTACATGAGAGCGGAGAGGTACTGTCGACACTTGTACATTGAGCGTAGAGGTACTGTCGACACTTGTACATTGAGCGGAGAGGTACTTGTACATGGAGCGGAGAGGTACTGTCGACACTTGTACATTGAGCGGAGAGGTACTTGTACATGGAGCGGAGAGGTACTTGTACATGAGAGCGGAGAGGTACTTGTACATGGAGCGGAGAGGTACTTGTACATTGAGCGGAGAGGTACTGTCGACACTTGACATTGAGCGGAGAGGTACTTGTACATGGAGCGGAGAGGTACTTGTACATGGAGCGGAGAGGTACTTGTACATTGAGCGGAGAGGTACTTGTACATGGAGCGGAGAGGTACTTGTACATGGAGCGGAGAGGTACTTGTACATGGAGCGGAGAGGTACTTGTACATGGAGCGGAGAGGTACTTGTACATTGAGCGGAGATGTACTTGTACATGGAGCGGAGATGTACTTGTACATGGATCGGAGAGGTACTTGTACATGAGAGCGGAGAGGTACTGTCGACACTTGTACATTGAGCGTAGAGGTACTGTCGACACTTGTACATTGAGCGGAGAGGTACTTGTACATGGAGCGGAGAGGTACTGTCGACACTTGTACATTGAGCGGAGAGGTACTTGTACATGGAGCGGAGAGGTACTTGTACATGAGAGCGGAGAGGTACTTGTACATGGAGCGGAGAGGTACTTGTACATTGAGCGGAGAGGTACTGTCGACACTTGACATTGAGCGGAGAGGTACTTGTACATGGAGCGGAGAGGTACTTGTACATGGAGCGGAGAGGTACTTGTACATGGACCGGAGAGGTACTTGTACATGGAGCGGAGAGGTACTTGTACATGGAGCGGAGATGTACTTGTACATTGAGCGGAGAGGTACTTGTACATGGAGCAGAGATGTACTTGTACATGGAGCGGAGATGTACTTGTACATTGAGCGGAGAGGTACTTGTACATGGAGCGGAGAGGTACTTGTACATGGAGCGGAGATGTACTTGTACATGGAGCGGAGAGGTACTTGTACATGGAGCGGAGATGTACTTGTACATTGAGCGGAGAGGTACTTGTACATGGAGCAGAGATGTACTTGTACATGGAGCGGAGAGGTACTTGTACATGGAGCGGAGAGGTACTTGTACATGGAGCGGAGAGGTACTTGTACATGGAGCGGAGAGGTACTTGTACATTGAGCGGAGAGGTACTGGTACATGGAGCGGAGATGTACTTGTACATTGAGCGGAGAGGTACTTGTACATGGAGTGGAGATGTACTTGTACATTGAGCGGAGAGGTACTGGTACATGGAGCGGAGATGTACTTGTACATTGAGCGGAGAGGTACTTGTACATGGAGTGGAGATGTACTTGTACATGGAGCGGAGATGTACTTGTACATTGAGCGGAGAGGTACTTGTACATGGAGCGGAGATGTACTTGTACATGGAGCGGAGAGGTACTTGTACATGGAGCGGAGAGGTACTTGTACATGGAGCGGAGATGTACTTGTACATGGAGCGGAGATGTACTTGTACATGGAGCGGAGAGGTACTTGTACATGGAGCGGAGAGGTACTTATACATTGAGCGGAGACGTACTTGTACATGGAGCGGAGATGTACTTGTACATTGAGCGGAGAGGTACTTGTACATTGAGCGGAGAGGTACTGGTACATGGAGCGGAGATGTACTTGTACATTGAGCGGAGAGGTACTTGTACATGGAGCGGAGAGGTACTTGTACATTGAGCGGAGAGGTACTTGTACATTGAGCGGAGACGTACTTGTACATTGAGCGGAGATGTACTTGTACATTGAGCGGAGATGTACTTGTACATTGAGCGGAGAGGTACTGGTACATGGAGCGGAGAGGTACTTGTACATGGAGCGGAGAGGTATTTGTACATGGAGCGGAGAGGTATTTGTACATGGAGCGGAGAGGTACTTGTACATTGAGCGGAGAGGTACTTGTACATGGAGCGGAGAGGTACTTGTACATGGAGCGGAGAGGTACTTGTACATGTAGCGGAGAGGTGCTTGTACATGGAGCGGAGAGGTACTTGTACATGGAGCGGAGAGGTATTTGTACATGGAGCGGAGAGGTACTTGTACATGGAGCGGAGAGGTACTTGTACATTCAGCGGAGAGGTACTTGTACATTGAGCGGAGAGGTACTTGTAGATGGAGCGGAGAGGTACTGTCGACACTTGTACATTGAGCGGAGAGGTACTTGTACATGGAGCGGAGAGGTACTTGTACATGGAGCGGAGAGGTACTGTCGACACTTGTACATTGAGCGGAGAGGTACTTGTACATGGAGCGGAGAGGTACTTGTACATGGAGCGGAGATGTACTTGTACAGGGAGCGGAGAGGTACTTGTACATTGAGCGGAGAGGTACTTGTACATGGAGCGGAGAGGTACTTGTACATGGAGCGGAGAGGTACTTGTACATGGAGCGGAGAGGTACTTGTACATTGAGCGGAGAGGTACTTGTACATGGAGCGGAGAGGTACTTGTACATGGAGCGGAGAGGTACTTGTACATGGAGCGGAGAGGTACTTGTACATTGAGCGGAGAGGTACTTGTACATGGAGCGGAGAGGTACTTGTACATGGAGCGGAGAGGTACTTGTACATGGAGCGGAGAGGTACTTGTACATGGAGCGGAGAGGTACTTGTACATTGAGCGGAGATGTACTTGTACATGGAGCGGAGATGTACTTGTACATGGATCGGAGAGGTACTTGTACATGAGAGCGGAGAGGTACTGTCGACACTTGTACATTGAGCGTAGAGGTACTGTCGACACTTGTACATTGAGCGGAGAGGTACTTGTACATGGAGCGGAGAGGTACTGTCGACACTTGTACATTGAGCGGAGAGGTACTTGTACATGGAGCGGAGAGGTACTTGTACATGAGAGCGGAGAGGTACTTGTACATGGAGCGGAGAGGTACTTGTACATTGAGCGGAGAGGTACTGTCGACACTTGACATTGAGCGGAGAGGTACTTGTACATGGAGCGGAGAGGTACTTGTACATGGAGCGGAGAGGTACTTGTACATTGAGCGGAGAGGTACTTGTACATGGAGCGGAGAGGTACTTGTACATGGAGCGGAGAGGTACTTGTACATGGAGCGGAGAGGTACTTGTACATGGAGCGGAGAGGTACTTGTACATTGAGCGGAGATGTACTTGTACATGGAGCGGAGATGTACTTGTACATGGATCGGAGAGGTACTTGTACATGAGAGCGGAGAGGTACTGTCGACACTTGTACATTGAGCGTAGAGGTACTGTCGACACTTGTACATTGAGCGGAGAGGTACTTGTACATGGAGCGGAGAGGTACTGTCGACACTTGTACATTGAGCGGAGAGGTACTTGTACATGGAGCGGAGAGGTACTTGTACATGAGAGCGGAGAGGTACTTGTACATGGAGCGGAGAGGTACTTGTACATTGAGCGGAGAGGTACTGTCGACACTTGACATTGAGCGGAGAGGTACTTGTACATGGAGCGGAGAGGTACTTGTACATGGAGCGGAGAGGTACTTGTACATGGACCGGAGAGGTACTTGTACATGGAGCGGAGAGGTACTTGTACATGGAGCGGAGATGTACTTGTACATTGAGCGGAGAGGTACTTGTACATGGAGCAGAGATGTACTTGTACATGGAGCGGAGATGTACTTGTACATTGAGCGGAGAGGTACTTGTACATGGAGCGGAGAGGTACTTGTACATGGAGCGGAGATGTACTTGTACATGGAGCGGAGAGGTACTTGTACATGGAGCGGAGATGTACTTGTACATTGAGCGGAGAGGTACTTGTACATGGAGCAGAGATGTACTTGTACATGGAGCGGAGAGGTACTTGTACATGGAGCGGAGAGGTACTTGTACATGGAGCGGAGAGGTACTTGTACATGGAGCGGAGAGGTACTTGTACATTGAGCGGAGAGGTACTGGTACATGGAGCGGAGATGTACTTGTACATTGAGCGGAGAGGTACTTGTACATGGAGTGGAGATGTACTTGTACATTGAGCGGAGAGGTACTGGTACATGGAGCGGAGATGTACTTGTACATTGAGCGGAGAGGTACTTGTACATGGAGTGGAGATGTACTTGTACATGGAGCGGAGATGTACTTGTACATTGAGCGGAGAGGTACTTGTACATGGAGCGGAGATGTACTTGTACATGGAGCGGAGAGGTACTTGTACATGGAGCGGAGAGGTACTTGTACATGGAGCGGAGAGGTACTTGTACATTGAGCGGAGAGGTACTTGTACATTGAGCGGAGACGTACTTGTACATTGAGCGGAGATGTACTTGTACATTGAGCGGAGATGTACTTGTACATTGAGCGGAGAGGTACTGGTACATGGAGCGGAGAGGTACTTGTACATGGAGCGGAGAGGTATTTGTACATGGAGCGGAGAGGTATTTGTACATGGAGCGGAGAGGTACTTGTACATTGAGCGGAGAGGTACATGTACATGGAGCGGAGAGGTACTTGTACATGGAGCGGAGAGGTACTTGTACATGTAGCGGAGAGGTGCTTGTACATGGAGCGGAGAGGTACTTGTACATGGAGCGGAGAGGTATTTGTACATGGAGCGGAGAGGTACTTGTACATGGAGCGGAGAGGTACTTGTACATTCAGCGGAGAGGTACTTGTACATTGAGCGGAGAGGTACTTGTAGATGGAGCGGAGAGGTACTGTCGACACTTGTACATTGAGCGGAGAGGTACTTGTACATGGAGCGGAGAGGTACTTGTACATGGAGCGGAGAGGTACTGTCGACACTTGTACATTGAGCGGAGAGGTACTTGTACATGGAGCGGAGAGGTACTTGTACATGGAGCGGAGATGTACTTGTACAGGGAGCGGAGAGGTACTTGTACATTGAGCGGAGAGGTACTTGTACATGGAGCGGAGAGGTACTTGTACATGGAGCGGAGAGGTACTTGTACATGGAGCGGAGAGGTACTTGTACATTGAGCGGAGAGGTACTTGTACATGGAGCGGAGAGGTACTTGTACATGGAGCGGAGAGGTACTTGTACATGGAGCGGAGAGGTACTTGTACATGGAGCGGAGAGGTACTTGTACATTGAGCGGAGAGGTACTTGTACATGGAGCGGAGAGGTACTTGTACATGGAGCGGAGAGGTACTTGTACATTCAGCGGAGAGGTACTTGTACATTGAGCGGAGAGGTACTTGTAGATGGAGCGGAGAGGTACTGTCGACACTTGTACATTGAGCGGAGAGGTACTTGTACATGGAGCGGAGAGGTACTTGTACATGGAGCGGAGAGGTACTGTCGACACTTGTACATTGAGCGGAGAGGTACTTGTACATGGAGCGGAGAGGTACTTGTACATGGAGCGGAGATGTACTTGTACAGGGAGCGGAGAGGTACTTGTACATTGAGCGGAGAGGTACTTGTACATGGAGCGGAGAGGTACTTGTACATGGAGCGGAGAGGTACTTGTACATGGAGCGGAGAGGTACTTGTACATTGAGCGGAGAGGTACTTGTACATGGAGCGGAGAGGTATTTGTACATGGAGCGGAGAGGTACTTGTACATGGAGCGGAGAGGTACTTGTACATTCAGCGGAGAGGTACTTGTACATTGAGCGGAGAGGTACTTGTAGATGGAGCGGAGAGGTACTGTCGACACTTGTACATTGAGCGGAGAGGTACTTGTACATGGAGCGGAGAGGTACTTGTACATGGAGCGGAGAGGTACTGTCGACACTTGTACATTGAGCGGAGAGGTACTTGTACATGGAGCGGAGAGGTACTTGTACATGGAGCGGAGATGTACTTGTACAGGGAGCGGAGAGGTACTTGTACATTGAGCGGAGAGGTACTTGTACATGGAGCGGAGAGGTACTTGTACATGGAGCGGAGAGGTACTTGTACATGGAGCGGAGAGGTACTTGTACATTGAGCGGAGAGGTACTTGTACATGGAGCGGAGAGGTACTTGTACATGGAGCGGAGAGGTACTTGTACATGGAGCGGAGAGGTACTTGTACATTGAGCGGAGAGGTACTTGTACATGGAGCGGAGAGGTACTTGTACATGGAGCGGAGAGGTACTTGTACATGGAGCGGAGAGGTACTTGTACATGGAGCGGAGAGGTACTTGTACATTGAGCGGAGATGTACTTGTACATGGAGCGGAGATGTACTTGTACATGGATCGGAGAGGTACTTGTACATGAGAGCGGAGAGGTACTGTCGACACTTGTACATTGAGCGTAGAGGTACTGTCGACACTTGTACATTGAGCGGAGAGGTACTTGTACATGGAGCGGAGAGGTACTGTCGACACTTGTACATGGAGCGGAGAGGTACTTGTACATGAGAGCGGAGAGGTACTTGTACATGGAGCGGAGAGGTACTTGTACATTGAGCGGAGAGGTACTGTCGACACTTGACATTGAGCGGAGAGGTACTTGTACATGGAGCGGAGAGGTACTTGTACATGGAGCGGAGAGGTACTTGTACATTGAGCGGAGAGGTACTTGTACATGGAGCGGAGAGGTACTTGTACATGGAGCGGAGAGGTACTTGTACATGGAGCGGAGAGGTACTTGTACATGGAGCGGAGAGGTACTTGTACATTGAGCGGAGATGTACTTGTACATGGAGCGGAGATGTACTTGTACATGGATCGGAGAGGTACTTGTACATGAGAGCGGAGAGGTACTGTCGACACTTGTACATTGAGCGTAGAGGTACTGTCGACACTTGTACATTGAGCGGAGAGGTACTTGTACATGGAGCGGAGAGGTACTGTCGACACTTGTACATTGAGCGGAGAGGTACTTGTACATGGAGCGGAGAGGTACTTGTACATGAGAGCGGAGAGGTACTTGTACATGGAGCGGAGAGGTACTTGTACATTGAGCGGAGAGGTACTGTCGACACTTGACATTGAGCGGAGAGGTACTTGTACATGGAGCGGAGAGGTACTTGTACATGGAGCGGAGAGGTACTTGTACATGGACCGGAGAGGTACTTGTACATGGAGCGGAGAGGTACTTGTACATGGAGCGGAGATGTACTTGTACATTGAGCGGAGAGGTACTTGTACATGGAGCAGAGATGTACTTGTACATGGAGCGGAGATGTACTTGTACATTGAGCGGAGAGGTACTTGTACATGGAGCGGAGAGGTACTTGTACATGGAGCGGAGATGTACTTGTACATGGAGCGGAGAGGTACTTGTACATGGAGCGGAGATGTACTTGTACATTGAGCGGAGAGGTACTTGTACATGGAGCAGAGATGTACTTGTACATGGAGCGGAGAGGTACTTGTACATGGAGCGGAGAGGTACTTGTACATGGAGCGGAGAGGTACTTGTACATGGAGCGGAGAGGTACTTGTACATTGAGCGGAGAGGTACTGGTACATGGAGCGGAGATGTACTTGTACATTGAGCGGAGAGGTACTTGTACATGGAGTGGAGATGTACTTGTACATTGAGCGGAGAGGTACTGGTACATGGAGCGGAGATGTACTTGTACATTGAGCGGAGAGGTACTTGTACATGGAGTGGAGATGTACTTGTACATGGAGCGGAGATGTACTTGTACATTGAGCGGAGAGGTACTTGTACATGGAGCGGAGATGTACTTGTACATGGAGCGGAGAGGTACTTGTACATGGAGCGGAGAGGTACTTGTACATGGAGCGGAGATGTACTTGTACATGGAGCGGAGATGTACTTGTACATGGAGCGGAGAGGTACTTGTACATGGAGCGGAGAGGTACTTATACATTGAGCGGAGACGTACTTGTACATGGAGCGGAGATGTACTTGTACATTGAGCGGAGAGGTACTTGTACATTGAGCGGAGAGGTACTGGTACATGGAGCGGAGATGTACTTGTACATTGAGCGGAGAGGTACTTGTACATGGAGCGGAGAGGTACTTGTACATTGAGCGGAGAGGTACTTGTACATTGAGCGGAGACGTACTTGTACATTGAGCGGAGATGTACTTGTACATTGAGCGGAGATGTACTTGTACATTGAGCGGAGAGGTACTGGTACATGGAGCGGAGAGGTACTTGTACATGGAGCGGAGAGGTATTTGTACATGGAGCGGAGAGGTATTTGTACATGGAGCGGAGAGGTACTTGTACATTGAGCGGAGAGGTACTTGTACATGGAGCGGAGAGGTACTTGTACATGGAGCGGAGAGGTACTTGTACATGTAGCGGAGAGGTGCTTGTACATGGAGCGGAGAGGTACTTGTACATGGAGCGGAGAGGTATTTGTACATGGAGCGGAGAGGTACTTGTACATGGAGCGGAGAGGTACTTGTACATTCAGCGGAGAGGTACTTGTACATTGAGCGGAGAGGTACTTGTAGATGGAGCGGAGAGGTACTGTCGACACTTGTACATTGAGCGGAGAGGTACTTGTACATGGAGCGGAGAGGTACTTGTACATGGAGCGGAGAGGTACTGTCGACACTTGTACATTGAGCGGAGAGGTACTTGTACATGGAGCGGAGAGGTACTTGTACATGGAGCGGAGATGTACTTGTACAGGGAGCGGAGAGGTACTTGTACATTGAGCGGAGAGGTACTTGTACATGGAGCGGAGAGGTACTTGTACATGGAGCGGAGAGGTACTTGTACATGGAGCGGAGAGGTACTTGTACATTGAGCGGAGAGGTACTTGTACATGGAGCGGAGAGGTACTTGTACATGGAGCGGAGAGGTACTTGTACATGGAGCGGAGAGGTACTTGTACATTGAGCGGAGAGGTACTTGTACATGGAGCGGAGAGGTACTTGTACATGGAGCGGAGAGGTACTTGTACATGGAGCGGAGAGGTACTTGTACATGGAGCGGAGAGGTACTTGTACATTGAGCGGAGATGTACTTGTACATGGAGCGGAGATGTACTTGTACATGGATCGGAGAGGTACTTGTACATGAGAGCGGAGAGGTACTGTCGACACTTGTACATTGAGCGTAGAGGTACTGTCGACACTTGTACATTGAGCGGAGAGGTACTTGTACATGGAGCGGAGAGGTACTGTCGACACTTGTACATTGAGCGGAGAGGTACTTGTACATGGAGCGGAGAGGTACTTGTACATGAGAGCGGAGAGGTACTTGTACATGGAGCGGAGAGGTACTTGTACATTGAGCGGAGAGGTACTGTCGACACTTGACATTGAGCGGAGAGGTACTTGTACATGGAGCGGAGAGGTACTTGTACATGGAGCGGAGAGGTACTTGTACATTGAGCGGAGAGGTACTTGTACATGGAGCGGAGAGGTACTTGTACATGGAGCGGAGAGGTACTTGTACATGGAGCGGAGAGGTACTTGTACATGGAGCGGAGAGGTACTTGTACATTGAGCGGAGATGTACTTGTACATGGAGCGGAGATGTACTTGTACATGGATCGGAGAGGTACTTGTACATGAGAGCGGAGAGGTACTGTCGACACTTGTACATTGAGCGTAGAGGTACTGTCGACACTTGTACATTGAGCGGAGAGGTACTTGTACATGGAGCGGAGAGGTACTGTCGACACTTGTACATTGAGCGGAGAGGTACTTGTACATGGAGCGGAGAGGTACTTGTACATGAGAGCGGAGAGGTACTTGTACATGGAGCGGAGAGGTACTTGTACATTGAGCGGAGAGGTACTGTCGACACTTGACATTGAGCGGAGAGGTACTTGTACATGGAGCGGAGAGGTACTTGTACATGGAGCGGAGAGGTACTTGTACATGGACCGGAGAGGTACTTGTACATGGAGCGGAGAGGTACTTGTACATGGAGCGGAGATGTACTTGTACATTGAGCGGAGAGGTACTTGTACATGGAGCAGAGATGTACTTGTACATGGAGCGGAGATGTACTTGTACATTGAGCGGAGAGGTACTTGTACATGGAGCGGAGAGGTACTTGTACATGGAGCGGAGATGTACTTGTACATGGAGCGGAGAGGTACTTGTACATGGAGCGGAGATGTACTTGTACATTGAGCGGAGAGGTACTTGTACATGGAGCAGAGATGTACTTGTACATGGAGCGGAGAGGTACTTGTACATGGAGCGGAGAGGTACTTGTACATGGAGCGGAGAGGTACTTGTACATGGAGCGGAGAGGTACTTGTACATTGAGCGGAGAGGTACTGGTACATGGAGCGGAGATGTACTTGTACATTGAGCGGAGAGGTACTTGTACATGGAGTGGAGATGTACTTGTACATTGAGCGGAGAGGTACTGGTACATGGAGCGGAGATGTACTTGTACATTGAGCGGAGAGGTACTTGTACATGGAGTGGAGATGTACTTGTACATGGAGCGGAGATGTACTTGTACATTGAGCGGAGAGGTACTTGTACATGGAGCGGAGATGTACTTGTACATGGAGCGGAGAGGTACTTGTACATGGAGCGGAGAGGTACTTGTACATGGAGCGGAGAGGTACTTGTACATTGAGCGGAGAGGTACTTGTACATTGAGCGGAGACGTACTTGTACATTGAGCGGAGATGTACTTGTACATTGAGCGGAGATGTACTTGTACATTGAGCGGAGAGGTACTGGTACATGGAGCGGAGAGGTACTTGTACATGGAGCGGAGAGGTATTTGTACATGGAGCGGAGAGGTATTTGTACATGGAGCGGAGAGGTACTTGTACATTGAGCGGAGAGGTACATGTACATGGAGCGGAGAGGTACTTGTACATGGAGCGGAGAGGTACTTGTACATGTAGCGGAGAGGTGCTTGTACATGGAGCGGAGAGGTACTTGTACATGGAGCGGAGAGGTATTTGTACATGGAGCGGAGAGGTACTTGTACATGGAGCGGAGAGGTACTTGTACATTCAGCGGAGAGGTACTTGTACATTGAGCGGAGAGGTACTTGTAGATGGAGCGGAGAGGTACTGTCGACACTTGTACATTGAGCGGAGAGGTACTTGTACATGGAGCGGAGAGGTACTTGTACATGGAGCGGAGAGGTACTGTCGACACTTGTACATTGAGCGGAGAGGTACTTGTACATGGAGCGGAGAGGTACTTGTACATGGAGCGGAGATGTACTTGTACAGGGAGCGGAGAGGTACTTGTACATTGAGCGGAGAGGTACTTGTACATGGAGCGGAGAGGTACTTGTACATGGAGCGGAGAGGTACTTGTACATGGAGCGGAGAGGTACTTGTACATTGAGCGGAGAGGTACTTGTACATGGAGCGGAGAGGTACTTGTACATGGAGCGGAGAGGTACTTGTACATGGAGCGGAGAGGTACTTGTACATTGAGCGGAGAGGTACTTGTACATGGAGCGGAGAGGTACTTGTACATGGAGCGGAGAGGTACTTGTACATGGAGCGGAGAGGTACTTGTACATGGAGCGGAGAGGTACTTGTACATTGAGCGGAGATGTACTTGTACATGGAGCGGAGATGTACTTGTACATGGATCGGAGAGGTACTTGTACATGAGAGCGGAGAGGTACTGTCGACACTTGTACATTGAGCGTAGAGGTACTGTCGACACTTGTACATTGAGCGGAGAGGTACTTGTACATGGAGCGGAGAGGTACTGTCGACACTTGTACATTGAGCGGAGAGGTACTTGTACATGGAGCGGAGAGGTACTTGTACATGAGAGCGGAGAGGTACTTGTACATGGAGCGGAGAGGTACTTGTACATTGAGCGGAGAGGTACTGTCGACACTTGACATTGAGCGGAGAGGTACTTGTACATGGAGCGGAGAGGTACTTGTACATGGAGCGGAGAGGTACTTGTACATTGAGCGGAGAGGTACTTGTACATGGAGCGGAGAGGTACTTGTACATGGAGCGGAGAGGTACTTGTACATGGAGCGGAGAGGTACTTGTACATGGAGCGGAGAGGTACTTGTACATTGAGCGGAGATGTACTTGTACATGGAGCGGAGATGTACTTGTACATGGATCGGAGAGGTACTTGTACATGAGAGCGGAGAGGTACTGTCGACACTTGTACATTGAGCGTAGAGGTACTGTCGACACTTGTACATTGAGCGGAGAGGTACTTGTACATGGAGCGGAGAGGTACTGTCGACACTTGTACATTGAGCGGAGAGGTACTTGTACATGGAGCGGAGAGGTACTTGTACATGAGAGCGGAGAGGTACTTGTACATGGAGCGGAGAGGTACTTGTACATTGAGCGGAGAGGTACTGTCGACACTTGACATTGAGCGGAGAGGTACTTGTACATGGAGCGGAGAGGTACTTGTACATGGAGCGGAGAGGTACTTGTACATGGACCGGAGAGGTACTTGTACATGGAGCGGAGAGGTACTTGTACATGGAGCGGAGATGTACTTGTACATTGAGCGGAGAGGTACTTGTACATGGAGCAGAGATGTACTTGTACATGGAGCGGAGATGTACTTGTACATTGAGCGGAGAGGTACTTGTACATGGAGCGGAGAGGTACTTGTACATGGAGCGGAGATGTACTTGTACATGGAGCGGAGAGGTACTTGTACATGGAGCGGAGATGTACTTGTACATTGAGCGGAGAGGTACTTGTACATGGAGCAGAGATGTACTTGTACATGGAGCGGAGAGGTACTTGTACATGGAGCGGAGAGGTACTTGTACATGGAGCGGAGAGGTACTTGTACATGGAGCGGAGAGGTACTTGTACATTGAGCGGAGAGGTACTGGTACATGGAGCGGAGATGTACTTGTACATTGAGCGGAGAGGTACTTGTACATGGAGTGGAGATGTACTTGTACATTGAGCGGAGAGGTACTGGTACATGGAGCGGAGATGTACTTGTACATTGAGCGGAGAGGTACTTGTACATGGAGTGGAGATGTACTTGTACATGGAGCGGAGATGTACTTGTACATTGAGCGGAGAGGTACTTGTACATGGAGCGGAGATGTACTTGTACATGGAGCGGAGAGGTACTTGTACATGGAGCGGAGAGGTACTTGTACATGGAGCGGAGATGTACTTGTACATGGAGCGGAGATGTACTTGTACATGGAGCGGAGAGGTACTTGTACATGGAGCGGAGAGGTACTTGTACATTGAGCGGAGAGGTACTGGTACATGGAGCGGAGATGTACTTGTACATTGAGCGGAGAGGTACTTGTACATTGAGCGGAGACGTACTTGTACATTGAGCGGAGATGTACTTGTACATTGAGCGGAGATGTACTTGTACATTGGGGGGGAGAGGTATTTGTACATGGAGCGGAGAGGTACTGGTACATGGAGCGGAGAGGTACTTGTACATGGAGCGGAGAGGTATTTGTACATGGAGCGGAGAGGTATTTGTACATGGAGCGGAGAGGTACTTGTACATTGAGCGGAGAGGTACTTGTACATGGAGCGGAGAGGTACTTGTACATGGAGCGGAGAGGTACTTGTACATGTAGCGGAGAGGTGCTTGTACATGGAGCGGAGAGGTACTTGTACATGGAGCGGAGAGGTATTTGTACATGGAGCGGAGACGTACTTGTACATTGAGCGGAGATGTACTTGTACATTGAGCGGAGATGTACTTGTACATTGGGGGGGAGAGGTACTTGTACATTGAGCGGAGAGGTACTGGTACATGGAGCGGAGAGGTACTTGTACATGGAGCGGAGAGGTATTTGTACATGGAGCGGAGAGGTATTTGTACATGGAGCGGAGAGGTACTTGTACATTGAGCGGAGAGGTACTTGTACATGGAGCGGAGAGGTACTTGTACATGGAGCGGAGAGGTACTTGTACATGTAGCGGAGAGGTGCTTGTACATGGAGCGGAGAGGTACTTGTACATGGAGCGGAGAGGTATTTGTACATGGAGCGGAGAGGTACTTGTACATGGAGCGGAGAGGTACTTGTACATTCAGCGGAGAGGTACTTGTACATTGAGCGGAGAGGTACTTGTAGATGGAGCGGAGAGGTACTGTCGACACTTGTACATTGAGCGGAGAGGTACTTGTACATGGAGCGGAGAGGTACTTGTACATGGAGCGGAGAGGTACTGTCGACACTTGTACATGGAGCGGAGAGGTACTGTCGACACTTGTACATTGAGCGGAGAGGTACTTGTACATGGAGCGGAGAGGTACTTGTACATGGAGCGGAGATGTACTTGTACAGGGAGCGGAGAGGTACTTGTACATTGAGCGGAGAGGTACTTGTACATGGAGCGGAGAGGTACTTGTACATGGAGCGGAGAGGTACTTGTACATGGAGCGGAGAGGTACTTGTACATTGAGCGGAGAGGTACTTGTACATGGAGCGGAGAGGTACTTGTACATGGAGCGGAGAGGTACTTGTACATGGAGCGGAGAGGTACTTGTACATTGAGCGGAGAGGTACTTGTACATGGAGCGGAGAGGTACTTGTACATGGAGCGGAGAGGTACTTGTACATGGAGCGGAGAGGTACTTGTACATGGAGCGGAGAGGTACTTGTACATTGAGCGGAGATGTACTTGTACATGGAGCGGAGATGTACTTGTACATGGATCGGAGAGGTACTTGTACATGAGAGCGGAGAGGTACTGTCGACACTTGTACATTGAGCGTAGAGGTACTGTCGACACTTGTACATTGAGCGGAGAGGTACTTGTACATGGAGCGGAGAGGTACTGTCGACACTTGTACATTGAGCGGAGAGGTACTTGTACATTGAGCGGAGAGGTACTTGTACATGGAGCGCAGAGGTACTTGTACATTGAGCGGAGAGGTACTTGTACATGGAGCGGAGAGGTACTTGTACATGAGAGCGGAGAGGTACTTGTACATGGAGCGGAGAGGTACTTGTACATTGAGCGGAGAGGTACTGTCGACACTTGTACATTCAGCGGAGAGGTACTTGTACATGGAGCGGAGAGGTACTGTCGATACTTGACATTGAGCGGAGAGGTACTTGTACATGGAGCGGAGAGGTACTTGTACATGGAGCGGAGAGGTACTTGTACATGGAGCGGAGAGGTACTTGTACATTGAGCGGAGAGGTACTTGTACATGGAGCGGAGAGGTACTTGTACATTGAGCGGAGAGGTACTTGTACATGGAGCGGAGAGGTACTTGTACATGGAGCGGAGAGGTACTTGTACATGGAGCGGAGAGGTACTTGTACATGGAGCGGAGAGGTACTTGTACATTGAGCGGAGATGTACTTGTACATGGAGCGGAGATGTACTTGTACATGGATCGGAGAGGTACTTGTACATGAGAGCGGAGAGGTACTGTCGACACTTGTACATTGAGCGTAGAGGTACTGTCGACACTTGTACATTGAGCGGAGAGGTACTTGTACATGGAGCGGAGAGGTACTGTCGACACTTGTACATTGAGCGGAGAGGTACTTGTACATTGAGCGGAGAGGTACTTGTACATGGAGCGCAGAGGTACTTGTACATTGAGCGGAGAGGTACTTGTACATGGAGCGGAGAGGTACTTGTACATGAGAGCGGAGAGGTACTTGTACATGGAGCGGAGAGGTACTTGTACATTGAGCGGAGAGGTACTGTCGACACTTGTACATTCAGCGGAGAGGTACTTGTACATGGAGCGGAGAGGTACTGTCGATACTTGACATTGAGCGGAGAGGTACTTGTACATGGAGCGGAGAGGTATTTGTACATTGAGCGGAGAGGTACTTGTACATTGAGCGGAGAGGTACTGTCGACACTTGTACATTCAGCGGAGAGCTACTTGTACATGGAGCGGAGAGGTATTTGTACATTGAGCGGAGAGGTACTTGTACATGGAGCGGAGATGTACTTGTACATTGAGCGGAGAGGTACTTGTACATGGAGCGGAGATGTACTTGTACATGGAGCGGAGAGGTACTTGTACATGGAGCGGAGAGGTACTTGTACATGGAGCGGAGATGTACTTGTACATGGAGCGGAGATGTACTTGTACATGGAGCGGAGAGGTACTTGTACATGGAGCGGAGAGGTACTTATACATTGAGCGGAGACGTACTTGTACATGGAGCGGAGATGTACTTGTACATTGAGCGGAGAGGTACTTGTACATTGAGCGGAGAGGTACTGGTACATGGAGCGGAGATGTACTTGTACATTGAGCGGAGAGGTACTTGTACATGGAGCGGAGAGGTACTTGTACATTGAGCGGAGAGGTACTTGTACATTGAGCGGAGACGTACTTGTACATTGAGCGGAGATGTACTTGTACATTGAGCGGAGATGTACTTGTACATTGAGCGGAGAGGTACTGGTACATGGAGCGGAGAGGTACTTGTACATGGAGCGGAGAGGTATTTGTACATGGAGCGGAGAGGTATTTGTACATGGAGCGGAGAGGTACTTGTACATTGAGCGGAGAGGTACTTGTACATGGAGCGGAGAGGTACTTGTACATGGAGCGGAGAGGTACTTGTACATGTAGCGGAGAGGTGCTTGTACATGGAGCGGAGAGGTACTTGTACATGGAGCGGAGAGGTATTTGTACATGGAGCGGAGAGGTACTTGTACATGGAGCGGAGAGGTACTTGTACATTCAGCGGAGAGGTACTTGTACATTGAGCGGAGAGGTACTTGTAGATGGAGCGGAGAGGTACTGTCGACACTTGTACATTGAGCGGAGAGGTACTTGTACATGGAGCGGAGAGGTACTTGTACATGGAGCGGAGAGGTACTGTCGACACTTGTACATTGAGCGGAGAGGTACTTGTACATGGAGCGGAGAGGTACTTGTACATGGAGCGGAGATGTACTTGTACAGGGAGCGGAGAGGTACTTGTACATTGAGCGGAGAGGTACTTGTACATGGAGCGGAGAGGTACTTGTACATGGAGCGGAGAGGTACTTGTACATGGAGCGGAGAGGTACTTGTACATTGAGCGGAGAGGTACTTGTACATGGAGCGGAGAGGTACTTGTACATGGAGCGGAGAGGTACTTGTACATGGAGCGGAGAGGTACTTGTACATTGAGCGGAGAGGTACTTGTACATGGAGCGGAGAGGTACTTGTACATGGAGCGGAGAGGTACTTGTACATGGAGCGGAGAGGTACTTGTACATGGAGCGGAGAGGTACTTGTACATTGAGCGGAGATGTACTTGTACATGGAGCGGAGATGTACTTGTACATGGATCGGAGAGGTACTTGTACATGAGAGCGGAGAGGTACTGTCGACACTTGTACATTGAGCGTAGAGGTACTGTCGACACTTGTACATTGAGCGGAGAGGTACTTGTACATGGAGCGGAGAGGTACTGTCGACACTTGTACATTGAGCGGAGAGGTACTTGTACATTGAGCGGAGAGGTACTTGTACATGGAGCGCAGAGGTACTTGTACATTGAGCGGAGAGGTACTTGTACATGGAGCGGAGAGGTACTTGTACATGAGAGCGGAGAGGTACTTGTACATGGAGCGGAGAGGTACTTGTACATTGAGCGGAGAGGTACTGTCGACACTTGTACATTCAGCGGAGAGGTACTTGTACATGGAGCGGAGAGGTACTGTCGATACTTGACATTGAGCGGAGAGGTACTTGTACATGGAGCGGAGAGGTACTGTCGACACTTGTACATTCAGCGGAGAGCTACTTGTACATGGAGCGGAGAGGTATTTGTACATTGAGCGGAGAGGTACTTGTACATGGAGCGGAGATGTACTTGTACATTGAGCGGAGAGGTACTTGTACATGGAGCGGAGATGTACTTGTACATGGAGCGGAGAGGTACTTGTACATGGAGCGGAGAGGTACTTGTACATGGAGCGGAGATGTACTTGTACATGGAGCGGAGATGTACTTGTACATGGAGCGGAGAGGTACTTGTACATGGAGCGGAGAGGTACTTATACATTGAGCGGAGACGTACTTGTACATGGAGCGGAGATGTACTTGTACATTGAGCGGAGAGGTACTTGTACATTGAGCGGAGAGGTACTGGTACATGGAGCGGAGATGTACTTGTACATTGAGCGGAGAGGTACTTGTACATTGAGCGGAGAGGTACTTGTACATTGAGCGGAGAGGTACTTGTACATTGAGCGGAGACGTACTTGTACATTGAGCGGAGATGTACTTGTACATTGAGCGGAGATGTACTTGTACATTGAGCGGAGAGGTACTGGTACATGGAGCGGAGAGGTACTTGTACATGGAGCGGAGAGGTATTTGTACATGGAGCGGAGAGGTATTTGTACATTGAGCGGAGAGGTACTTGTACATGGAGCGGAGAGGTACTTGTACATGGAGCGGAGAGGTACTTGTACATGTAGCGGAGAGGTGCTTGTACATGGAGCGGAGAGGTACTTGTACATGGAGCGGAGAGGTATTTGTACATGGAGCGGAGAGGTACTTGTACATGGAGCGGAGAGGTACTTGTACATTCAGCGGAGAGGTACTTGTACATTGAGCGGAGAGGTACTTGTAGATGGAGCGGAGAGGTACTGTCGACACTTGTACATTGAGCGGAGAGGTACTTGTACATGGAGCGGAGAGGTACTTGTACATGGAGCGGAGAGGTACTGTCGACACTTGTACATTGAGCGGAGAGGTACTTGTACATGGAGCGGAGAGGTACTTGTACATGGAGCAGAGATGTACTTGTACAGGGAGCGGAGAGGTACTTGTACATTGAGCGGAGAGGTACTTGTACATGGAGCGGAGAGGTACTTGTACATGGAGCGGAGAGGTACTTGTACATGGAGCGGAGAGGTACTTGTACATTGAGCGGAGAGGTACTTGTACATGGAGCGGAGAGGTACTTGTACATGGAGCGGAGAGGTACTTGTACATGGAGCGGAGAGGTACTTGTACATTGAGCGGAGAGGTACTTGTACATGGAGCGGAGAGGTACTTGTACATGGAGCGGAGAGGTACTTGTACATGGAGCGGAGAGGTACTTGTACATGGAGCAGAGAGGTACTTGTACATTGAGCGGAGATGTACTTGTACATGGAGCGGAGATGTACTTGTACATGGATCGGAGAGGTACTTGTACATGAGAGCGGAGAGGTACTGTCGACACTTGTACATTGAGCGTAGAGGTACTGTCGACACTTGTACATTGAGCGGAGAGGTACTTGTACATGGAGCGGAGAGGTACTGTCGACACTTGTACATTGAGCGGAGAGGTACTTGTACATTGAGCGGAGAGGTACTTGTACATGGAGCGCAGAGGTACTTGTACATTGAGCGGAGAGGTACTTGTACATGGAGCGGAGAGGTACTTGTACATGAGAGCGGAGAGGTACTTGTACATGGAGCGGAGAGGTACTTGTACATTGAGCGGAGAGGTACTGTCGACACTTGTACATTCAGCGGAGAGGTACTTGTACATGGAGCGGAGAGGTACTGTCGATACTTGACATTGAGCGGAGAGGTACTTGTACATGGAGCGGAGAGGTACTTGTACATGGAGCGGAGAGGTACTTGTACATGGAGCGGAGAGGTACTTGTACATTGAGCGGAGAGGTACTTGTACATGGAGCGGAGAGGTACTTGTACATTGAGCGGAGAGGTACTTGTACATGGAGCGGAGAGGTACTTGTACATGGAGCGGAGAGGTACTTGTACATGGAGCGGAGAGGTACTTGTACATGGAGCGGAGAGGTACTTGTACATTGAGCGGAGATGTACTTGTACATGGAGCGGAGATGTACTTGTACATGGATCGGAGAGGTACTTGTACATGAGAGCGGAGAGGTACTGTCGACACTTGTACATTGAGCGTAGAGGTACTGTCGACACTTGTACATTGAGCGGAGAGGTACTTGTACATGGAGCGGAGAGGTACTGTCGACACTTGTACATTGAGCGGAGAGGTACTTGTACATTGAGCGGAGAGGTACTTGTACATGGAGCGCAGAGGTACTTGTACATTGAGCGGAGAGGTACTTGTACATGGAGCGGAGAGGTACTTGTACATGAGAGCGGAGAGGTACTTGTACATGGAGCGGAGAGGTACTTGTACATTGAGCGGAGAGGTACTGTCGACACTTGTACATTCAGCGGAGAGGTACTTGTACATGGATCGGAGAGGTACTTGTACATGAGAGCGGAGAGGTACTGTCGACACTTGTACATTGAGCGTAGAGGTACTGTCGACACTTGTACATTGAGCGGAGAGGTACTTGTACATGGAGCGGAGAGGTACTGTCGACACTTGTACATTGAGCGGAGAGGTACTTGTACATGGAGCGGAGAGGTACTTGTACATGAGAGCGGAGAGGTACTTGTACATGGAGCGGAGAGGTACTTGTACATTGAGCGGAGAGGTACTGTCGACACTTGACATTGAGCGGAGAGGTACTTGTACATGGAGCGGAGAGGTACTTGTACATGGAGCGGAGAGGTACTTGTACATTGAGCGGAGAGGTACTTGTACATGGAGCGGAGAGGTACTTGTACATGGAGCGGAGAGGTACTTGTACATGGAGCGGAGAGGTACTTGTACATGGAGCGGAGAGGTACTTGTACATTGAGCGGAGATGTACTTGTACATGGAGCGGAGATGTACTTGTACATGGATCGGAGAGGTACTTGTACATGAGAGCGGAGAGGTACTGTCGACACTTGTACATTGAGCGTAGAGGTACTGTCGACACTTGTACATTGAGCGGAGAGGTACTTGTACATGGAGCGGAGAGGTACTGTCGACACTTGTACATTGAGCGGAGAGGTACTTGTACATGGAGCGGAGAGGTACTTGTACATGAGAGCGGAGAGGTACTTGTACATGGAGCGGAGAGGTACTTGTACATTGAGCGGAGAGGTACTGTCGACACTTGACATTGAGCGGAGAGGTACTTGTACATGGAGCGGAGAGGTACTTGTACATGGAGCGGAGAGGTACTTGTACATGGACCGGAGAGGTACTTGTACATGGAGCGGAGAGGTACTTGTACATGGAGCGGAGATGTACTTGTACATTGAGCGGAGAGGTACTTGTACATGGAGCAGAGATGTACTTGTACATGGAGCGGAGATGTACTTGTACATTGAGCGGAGAGGTACTTGTACATGGAGCGGAGAGGTACTTGTACATGGAGCGGAGATGTACTTGTACATGGAGCGGAGAGGTACTTGTACATGGAGCGGAGATGTACTTGTACATTGAGCGGAGAGGTACTTGTACATGGAGCAGAGATGTACTTGTACATGGAGCGGAGAGGTACTTGTACATGGAGCGGAGAGGTACTTGTACATGGAGCGGAGAGGTACTTGTACATGGAGCGGAGAGGTACTTGTACATTGAGCGGAGAGGTACTGGTACATGGAGCGGAGATGTACTTGTACATTGAGCGGAGAGGTACTTGTACATGGAGTGGAGATGTACTTGTACATTGAGCGGAGAGGTACTGGTACATGGAGCGGAGATGTACTTGTACATTGAGCGGAGAGGTACTTGTACATGGAGTGGAGATGTACTTGTACATGGAGCGGAGATGTACTTGTACATTGAGCGGAGAGGTACTTGTACATGGAGCGGAGATGTACTTGTACATGGAGCGGAGAGGTACTTGTACATGGAGCGGAGAGGTACTTGTACATGGAGCGGAGATGTACTTGTACATGGAGCGGAGATGTACTTGTACATGGAGCGGAGAGGTACTTGTACATGGAGCGGAGAGGTACTTATACATTGAGCGGAGACGTACTTGTACATGGAGCGGAGATGTACTTGTACATTGAGCGGAGAGGTACTTGTACATTGAGCGGAGAGGTACTGGTACATGGAGCGGAGATGTACTTGTACATTGAGCGGAGAGGTACTTGTACATGGAGCGGAGAGGTACTTGTACATTGAGCGGAGAGGTACTTGTACATTGAGCGGAGACGTACTTGTACATTGAGCGGAGATGTACTTGTACATTGAGCGGAGATGTACTTGTACATTGAGCGGAGAGGTACTGGTACATGGAGCGGAGAGGTACTTGTACATGGAGCGGAGAGGTATTTGTACATGGAGCGGAGAGGTATTTGTACATGGAGCGGAGAGGTACTTGTACATTGAGCGGAGAGGTACTTGTACATGGAGCGGAGAGGTACTTGTACATGGAGCGGAGAGGTACTTGTACATGTAGCGGAGAGGTGCTTGTACATGGAGCGGAGAGGTACTTGTACATGGAGCGGAGAGGTATTTGTACATGGAGCGGAGAGGTACTTGTACATGGAGCGGAGAGGTACTTGTACATTCAGCGGAGAGGTACTTGTACATTGAGCGGAGAGGTACTTGTAGATGGAGCGGAGAGGTACTGTCGACACTTGTACATTGAGCGGAGAGGTACTTGTACATGGAGCGGAGAGGTACTTGTACATGGAGCGGAGAGGTACTGTCGACACTTGTACATTGAGCGGAGAGGTACTTGTACATGGAGCGGAGAGGTACTTGTACATGGAGCGGAGATGTACTTGTACAGGGAGCGGAGAGGTACTTGTACATTGAGCGGAGAGGTACTTGTACATGGAGCGGAGAGGTACTTGTACATGGAGCGGAGAGGTACTTGTACATGGAGCGGAGAGGTACTTGTACATTGAGCGGAGAGGTACTTGTACATGGAGCGGAGAGGTACTTGTACATGGAGCGGAGAGGTACTTGTACATGGAGCGGAGAGGTACTTGTACATTGAGCGGAGAGGTACTTGTACATGGAGCGGAGAGGTACTTGTACATGGAGCGGAGAGGTACTTGTACATGGAGCGGAGAGGTACTTGTACATGGAGCGGAGAGGTACTTGTACATTGAGCGGAGATGTACTTGTACATGGAGCGGAGATGTACTTGTACATGGATCGGAGAGGTACTTGTACATGAGAGCGGAGAGGTACTGTCGACACTTGTACATTGAGCGTAGAGGTACTGTCGACACTTGTACATTGAGCGGAGAGGTACTTGTACATGGAGCGGAGAGGTACTGTCGACACTTGTACATTGAGCGGAGAGGTACTTGTACATGGAGCGGAGAGGTACTTGTACATGAGAGCGGAGAGGTACTTGTACATGGAGCGGAGAGGTACTTGTACATTGAGCGGAGAGGTACTGTCGACACTTGACATTGAGCGGAGAGGTACTTGTACATGGAGCGGAGAGGTACTTGTACATGGAGCGGAGAGGTACTTGTACATTGAGCGGAGAGGTACTTGTACATGGAGCGGAGAGGTACTTGTACATGGAGCGGAGAGGTACTTGTACATGGAGCGGAGAGGTACTTGTACATGGAGCGGAGAGGTACTTGTACATTGAGCGGAGATGTACTTGTACATGGAGCGGAGATGTACTTGTACATGGATCGGAGAGGTACTTGTACATGAGAGCGGAGAGGTACTGTCGACACTTGTACATTGAGCGTAGAGGTACTGTCGACACTTGTACATTGAGCGGAGAGGTACTTGTACATGGAGCGGAGAGGTACTGTCGACACTTGTACATTGAGTGGAGAGGTACTTGTACATGGAGCGGAGAGGTACTTGTACATGAGAGCGGAGAGGTACTTGTACATGGAGCGGAGAGGTACTTGTACATTGAGCGGAGAGGTACTGTCGACACTTGACATTGAGCGGAGAGGTACTTGTACATGGAGCGGAGAGGTACTTGTACATGGAGCGGAGAGGTACTTGTACATGGACCGGAGAGGTACTTGTACATGGAGCGGAGAGGTACTTGTACATGGAGCGGAGATGTACTTGTACATTGAGCGGAGAGGTACTTGTACATGGAGCAGAGATGTACTTGTACATGGAGCGGAGATGTACTTGTACATTGAGCGGAGAGGTACTTGTACATGGAGCGGAGAGGTACTTGTACATGGAGCGGAGATGTACTTGTACATGGAGCGGAGAGGTACTTGTACATGGAGCGGAGATGTACTTGTACATTGAGCGGAGAGGTACTTGTACATGGAGCAGAGATGTACTTGTACATGGAGCGGAGAGGTACTTGTACATGGAGCGGAGAGGTACTTGTACATGGAGCGGAGAGGTACTTGTACATGGAGCGGAGAGGTACTTGTACATTGAGCGGAGAGGTACTGGTACATGGAGCGGAGATGTACTTGTACATTGAGCGGAGAGGTACTTGTACATGGAGTGGAGATGTACTTGTACATTGAGCGGAGAGGTACTGGTACATGGAGCGGAGATGTACTTGTACATTGAGCGGAGAGGTACTTGTACATGGAGTGGAGATGTACTTGTACATGGAGCGGAGATGTACTTGTACATTGAGCGGAGAGGTACTTGTACATGGAGCGGAGATGTACTTGTACATGGAGCGGAGAGGTACTTGTACATGGAGCGGAGAGGTACTTGTACATGGAGCGGAGAGGTACTTGTACATTGAGCGGAGAGGTACTTGTACATTGAGCGGAGACGTACTTGTACATTGAGCGGAGATGTACTTGTACATTGAGCGGAGATGTACTTGTACATTGAGCGGAGAGGTACTGGTACATGGAGCGGAGAGGTACTTGTACATGGAGCGGAGAGGTATTTGTACATGGAGCGGAGAGGTATTTGTACATGGAGCGGAGAGGTACTTGTACATTGAGCGGAGAGGTACATGTACATGGAGCGGAGAGGTACTTGTACATGGAGCGGAGAGGTACTTGTACATGTAGCGGAGAGGTGCTTGTACATGGAGCGGAGAGGTACTTGTACATGGAGCGGAGAGGTATTTGTACATGGAGCGGAGAGGTACTTGTACATGGAGCGGAGAGGTACTTGTACATTCAGCGGAGAGGTACTTGTACATTGAGCGGAGAGGTACTTGTAGATGGAGCGGAGAGGTACTGTCGACACTTGTACATTGAGCGGAGAGGTACTTGTACATGGAGCGGAGAGGTACTTGTACATGGAGCGGAGAGGTACTGTCGACACTTGTACATTGAGCGGAGAGGTACTTGTACATGGAGCGGAGAGGTACTTGTACATGGAGCGGAGATGTACTTGTACAGGGAGCGGAGAGGTACTTGTACATTGAGCGGAGAGGTACTTGTACATGGAGCGGAGAGGTACTTGTACATGGAGCGGAGAGGTACTTGTACATGGAGCGGAGAGGTACTTGTACATTGAGCGGAGAGGTACTTGTACATGGAGCGGAGAGGTACTTGTACATGGAGCGGAGAGGTACTTGTACATGGAGCGGAGAGGTACTTGTACATTGAGCGGAGAGGTACTTGTACATGGAGCGGAGAGGTACTTGTACATGGAGCGGAGAGGTACTTGTACATGGAGCGGAGAGGTACTTGTACATGGAGCGGAGAGGTACTTGTACATTGAGCGGAGATGTACTTGTACATGGAGCGGAGATGTACTTGTACATGGATCGGAGAGGTACTTGTACATGAGAGCGGAGAGGTACTGTCGACACTTGTACATTGAGCGTAGAGGTACTGTCGACACTTGTACATTGAGCGGAGAGGTACTTGTACATGGAGCGGAGAGGTACTGTCGACACTTGTACATTGAGCGGAGAGGTACTTGTACATGGAGCGGAGAGGTACTTGTACATGAGAGCGGAGAGGTACTTGTACATGGAGCGGAGAGGTACTTGTACATTGAGCGGAGAGGTACTGTCGACACTTGACATTGAGCGGAGAGGTACTTGTACATGGAGCGGAGAGGTACTTGTACATGGAGCGGAGAGGTACTTGTACATTGAGCGGAGAGGTACTTGTACATGGAGCGGAGAGGTACTTGTACATGGAGCGGAGAGGTACTTGTACATGGAGCGGAGAGGTACTTGTACATGGAGCGGAGAGGTACTTGTACATTGAGCGGAGATGTACTTGTACATGGAGCGGAGATGTACTTGTACATGGATCGGAGAGGTACTTGTACATGAGAGCGGAGAGGTACTGTCGACACTTGTACATTGAGCGTAGAGGTACTGTCGACACTTGTACATTGAGCGGAGAGGTACTTGTACATGGAGCGGAGAGGTACTGTCGACACTTGTACATTGAGCGGAGAGGTACTTGTACATGGAGCGGAGAGGTACTTGTACATGAGAGCGGAGAGGTACTTGTACATGGAGCGGAGAGGTACTTGTACATTGAGCGGAGAGGTACTGTCGACACTTGACATTGAGCGGAGAGGTACTTGTACATGGAGCGGAGAGGTACTTGTACATGGAGCGGAGAGGTACTTGTACATGGACCGGAGAGGTACTTGTACATGGAGCGGAGAGGTACTTGTACATGGAGCGGAGATGTACTTGTACATTGAGCGGAGAGGTACTTGTACATGGAGCAGAGATGTACTTGTACATGGAGCGGAGATGTACTTGTACATTGAGCGGAGAGGTACTTGTACATGGAGCGGAGAGGTACTTGTACATGGAGCGGAGATGTACTTGTACATGGAGCGGAGAGGTACTTGTACATGGAGCGGAGATGTACTTGTACATTGAGCGGAGAGGTACTTGTACATGGAGCAGAGATGTACTTGTACATGGAGCGGAGAGGTACTTGTACATGGAGCGGAGAGGTACTTGTACATGGAGCGGAGAGGTACTTGTACATGGAGCGGAGAGGTACTTGTACATTGAGCGGAGAGGTACTGGTACATGGAGCGGAGATGTACTTGTACATTGAGCGGAGAGGTACTTGTACATGGAGTGGAGATGTACTTGTACATTGAGCGGAGAGGTACTGGTACATGGAGCGGAGATGTACTTGTACATTGAGCGGAGAGGTACTTGTACATGGAGTGGAGATGTACTTGTACATGGAGCGGAGATGTACTTGTACATTGAGCGGAGAGGTACTTGTACATGGAGCGGAGATGTACTTGTACATGGAGCGGAGAGGTACTTGTACATGGAGCGGAGAGGTACTTGTACATGGAGCGGAGATGTACTTGTACATGGAGCGGAGATGTACTTGTACATGGAGCGGAGAGGTACTTGTACATGGAGCGGAGAGGTACTTGTACATTGAGCGGAGAGGTACTGGTACATGGAGCGGAGATGTACTTGTACATTGAGCGGAGAGGTACTTGTACATTGAGCGGAGACGTACTTGTACATTGAGCGGAGATGTACTTGTACATTGAGCGGAGATGTACTTGTACATTGAGCGGAGAGGTACTGGTACATGGAGCGGAGAGGTACTTGTACATGGAGCGGAGAGGTATTTGTACATGGAGCGGAGAGGTATTTGTACATGGAGCGGAGAGGTACTTGTACATTGAGCGGAGAGGTACTTGTACATGGAGCGGAGAGGTACTTGTACATGGAGCGGAGAGGTACTTGTACATGTAGCGGAGAGGTGCTTGTACATGGAGCGGAGAGGTACTTGTACATGGAGCGGAGAGGTATTTGTACATGGAGCGGAGAGGTACTTGTACATGGAGCGGAGAGGTACTTGTACATTCAGCGGAGAGGTACTTGTACATTGAGCGGAGAGGTACTTGTAGATGGAGCGGAGAGGTACTGTCGACACTTGTACATTGAGCGGAGAGGTACTTGTACATGGAGCGGAGAGGTACTTGTACATGGAGCGGAGAGGTACTGTCGACACTTGTACATTGAGCGGAGAGGTACTTGTACATGGAGCGGAGAGGTACTTGTACATGGAGCGGAGATGTACTTGTACAGGGAGCGGAGAGGTACTTGTACATTGAGCGGAGAGGTACTTGTACATGGAGCGGAGAGGTACTTGTACATGGAGCGGAGAGGTACTTGTACATGGAGCGGAGAGGTACTTGTACATTGAGCGGAGAGGTACTTGTACATGGAGCGGAGAGGTACTTGTACATGGAGCGGAGAGGTACTTGTACATGGAGCGGAGAGGTACTTGTACATTGAGCGGAGAGGTACTTGTACATGGAGCGGAGAGGTACTTGTACATGGAGCGGAGAGGTACTTGTACATGGAGCGGAGAGGTACTTGTACATGGAGCGGAGAGGTACTTGTACATTGAGCGGAGATGTACTTGTACATGGAGCGGAGATGTACTTGTACATGGATCGGAGAGGTACTTGTACATGAGAGCGGAGAGGTACTGTCGACACTTGTACATTGAGCGTAGAGGTACTGTCGACACTTGTACATTGAGCGGAGAGGTACTTGTACATGGAGCGGAGAGGTACTGTCGACACTTGTACATTGAGCGGAGAGGTACTTGTACATTGAGCGGAGAGGTACTTGTACATGGAGCGCAGAGGTACTTGTACATTGAGCGGAGAGGTACTTGTACATGGAGCGGAGAGGTACTTGTACATGAGAGCGGAGAGGTACTTGTACATGGAGCGGAGAGGTACTTGTACATTGAGCGGAGAGGTACTGTCGACACTTGTACATTCAGCGGAGAGGTACTTGTACATGGAGCGGAGAGGTACTGTCGATACTTGACATTGAGCGGAGAGGTACTTGTACATGGAGCGGAGAGGTACTTGTACATGGAGCGGAGAGGTACTTGTACATGGAGCGGAGAGGTACTTGTACATTGAGCGGAGAGGTACTTGTACATGGAGCGGAGAGGTACTTGTACATTGAGCGGAGAGGTACTTGTACATGGAGCGGAGAGGTACTTGTACATGGAGCGGAGAGGTACTTGTACATGGAGCGGAGAGGTACTTGTACATGGAGCGGAGAGGTACTTGTACATTGAGCGGAGATGTACTTGTACATGGAGCGGAGATGTACTTGTACATGGATCGGAGAGGTACTTGTACATGAGAGCGGAGAGGTACTGTCGACACTTGTACATTGAGCGTAGAGGTACTGTCGACACTTGTACATTGAGCGGAGAGGTACTTGTACATGGAGCGGAGAGGTACTGTCGACACTTGTACATTGAGCGGAGAGGTACTTGTACATTGAGCGGAGAGGTACTTGTACATGGAGCGCAGAGGTACTTGTACATTGAGCGGAGAGGTACTTGTACATGGAGCGGAGAGGTACTTGTACATGAGAGCGGAGAGGTACTTGTACATGGAGCGGAGAGGTACTTGTACATTGAGCGGAGAGGTACTGTCGACACTTGTACATTCAGCGGAGAGGTACTTGTACATGGAGCGGAGAGGTACTGTCGATACTTGACATTGAGCGGAGAGGTACTTGTACATGGAGCGGAGAGGTATTTGTACATTGAGCGGAGAGGTACTTGTACATTGAGCGGAGAGGTACTGTCGACACTTGTACATTCAGCGGAGAGCTACTTGTACATGGAGCGGAGAGGTATTTGTACATTGAGCGGAGAGGTACTTGTACATGGAGCGGAGATGTACTTGTACATTGAGCGGAGAGGTACTTGTACATGGAGCGGAGATGTACTTGTACATGGAGCGGAGAGGTACTTGTACATGGAGCGGAGAGGTACTTGTACATGGAGCGGAGATGTACTTGTACATGGAGCGGAGATGTACTTGTACATGGAGCGGAGAGGTACTTGTACATGGAGCGGAGAGGTACTTATACATTGAGCGGAGACGTACTTGTACATGGAGCGGAGATGTACTTGTACATTGAGCGGAGAGGTACTTGTACATTGAGCGGAGAGGTACTGGTACATGGAGCGGAGATGTACTTGTACATTGAGCGGAGAGGTACTTGTACATGGAGCGGAGAGGTACTTGTACATTGAGCGGAGAGGTACTTGTACATTGAGCGGAGACGTACTTGTACATTGAGCGGAGATGTACTTGTACATTGAGCGGAGATGTACTTGTACATTGAGCGGAGAGGTACTGGTACATGGAGCGGAGAGGTACTTGTACATGGAGCGGAGAGGTATTTGTACATGGAGCGGAGAGGTATTTGTACATGGAGCGGAGAGGTACTTGTACATTGAGCGGAGAGGTACTTGTACATGGAGCGGAGAGGTACTTGTACATGGAGCGGAGAGGTACTTGTACATGTAGCGGAGAGGTGCTTGTACATGGAGCGGAGAGGTACTTGTACATGGAGCGGAGAGGTATTTGTACATGGAGCGGAGAGGTACTTGTACATGGAGCGGAGAGGTACTTGTACATTCAGCGGAGAGGTACTTGTACATTGAGCGGAGAGGTACTTGTAGATGGAGCGGAGAGGTACTGTCGACACTTGTACATTGAGCGGAGAGGTACTTGTACATGGAGCGGAGAGGTACTTGTACATGGAGCGGAGAGGTACTGTCGACACTTGTACATTGAGCGGAGAGGTACTTGTACATGGAGCGGAGAGGTACTTGTACATGGAGCGGAGATGTACTTGTACAGGGAGCGGAGAGGTACTTGTACATTGAGCGGAGAGGTACTTGTACATGGAGCGGAGAGGTACTTGTACATGGAGCGGAGAGGTACTTGTACATGGAGCGGAGAGGTACTTGTACATTGAGCGGAGAGGTACTTGTACATGGAGCGGAGAGGTACTTGTACATGGAGCGGAGAGGTACTTGTACATGGAGCGGAGAGGTACTTGTACATTGAGCGGAGAGGTACTTGTACATGGAGCGGAGAGGTACTTGTACATGGAGCGGAGAGGTACTTGTACATGGAGCGGAGAGGTACTTGTACATGGAGCGGAGAGGTACTTGTACATTGAGCGGAGATGTACTTGTACATGGAGCGGAGATGTACTTGTACATGGATCGGAGAGGTACTTGTACATGAGAGCGGAGAGGTACTGTCGACACTTGTACATTGAGCGTAGAGGTACTGTCGACACTTGTACATTGAGCGGAGAGGTACTTGTACATGGAGCGGAGAGGTACTGTCGACACTTGTACATTGAGCGGAGAGGTACTTGTACATTGAGCGGAGAGGTACTTGTACATGGAGCGCAGAGGTACTTGTACATTGAGCGGAGAGGTACTTGTACATGGAGCGGAGAGGTACTTGTACATGAGAGCGGAGAGGTACTTGTACATGGAGCGGAGAGGTACTTGTACATTGAGCGGAGAGGTACTGTCGACACTTGTACATTCAGCGGAGAGGTACTTGTACATGGAGCGGAGAGGTACTGTCGATACTTGACATTGAGCGGAGAGGTACTTGTACATGGAGCGGAGAGGTACTTGTACATGGAGCGGAGAGGTACTTGTACATGGAGCGGAGAGGTACTTGTACATGGAGCGGAGAGGTACTTGTACATGGAGCGGAGAGGTACTTGTACATTGAGCGGAGAGGTACTTGTACATGGAGCGGAGAGGTACTTGTACATGGAGCGGAGAGGTACTTGTACATGGAGCGGAGAGGTACTTGTACATGGAGCGGAGAGGTACTTGTACATTGAGCGGAGATGTACTTGTACATGGAGCGGAGATGTACTTGTACATGGATCGGAGAGGTACTTGTACATGAGAGCGGAGAGGTACTGTCGACACTTGTACATTGAGCGTAGAGGTACTGTCGACACTTGTACATTGAGCGGAGAGGTACTTGTACATGGAGCGGAGAGGTACTGTCGACACTTGTACATTGAGCGGAGAGGTACTTGTACATTGAGCGGAGAGGTACTTGTACATGGAGCGCAGAGGTACTTGTACATTGAGCGGAGAGGTACTTGTACATGGAGCGGAGAGGTACTTGTACATGAGAGCGGATAGGTACTTGTACATGGAGCGGAGAGGTACTTGTACATTGAGCGGAGAGGTACTGTCGACACTTGTACATTCAGCGGAGAGGTACTTGTACATGGAGCGGAGAGGTACTGTCGATACTTGACATTGAGCGGAGAGGTACTTGTACATGGAGCGGAGAGGTATTTGTACATTGAGCGGAGAGGTACTTGTACATTGAGCGGAGAGGTACTGTCGACACTTGTACATTCAGCGGAGAGCTACTTGTACATGGAGCGGAGAGGTATTTGTACATTGAGCGGAGAGGTACTTGTACATGGAGCGGAGATGTACTTGTACATTGAGCGGAGAGGTACTTGTACATGGAGCGGAGATGTACTTGTACATGGAGCGGAGAGGTACTTGTACATGGAGCGGAGAGGTACTTGTACATGGAGCGGAGATGTACTTGTACATGGAGCGGAGATGTACTTGTACATGGAGCGGAGAGGTACTTGTACATGGAGCGGAGAGGTACTTATACATTGAGCGGAGACGTACTTGTACATGGAGCGGAGATGTACTTGTACATTGAGCGGAGAGGTACTTGTACATTGAGCGGAGAGGTACTGGTACATGGAGCGGAGATGTACTTGTACATTGAGCGGAGAGGTACTTGTACATGGAGCGGAGAGGTACTTGTACATTGAGCGGAGAGGTACTTGTACATTGAGCGGAGACGTACTTGTACATTGAGCGGAGATGTACTTGTACATTGAGCGGAGATGTACTTGTACATTGAGCGGAGAGGTACTGGTACATGGAGCGGAGAGGTACTTGTACATGGAGCGGAGAGGTATTTGTACATGGAGCGGAGAGGTATTTGTACATGGAGCGGAGAGGTACTTGTACATTGAGCGGAGAGGTACTTGTACATGGAGCGGAGAGGTACTTGTACATGGAGCGGAGAGGTACTTGTACATGTAGCGGAGAGGTGCTTGTACATGGAGCGGAGAGGTACTTGTACATGGAGCGGAGAGGTATTTGTACATGGAGCGGAGAGGTACTTGTACATGGAGCGGAGAGGTACTTGTACATTCAGCGGAGAGGTACTTGTACATTGAGCGGAGAGGTACTTGTAGATGGAGCGGAGAGGTACTGTCGACACTTGTACATTGAGCGGAGAGGTACTTGTACATGGAGCGGAGAGGTACTTGTACATGGAGCGGAGAGGTACTGTCGACACTTGTACATTGAGCGGAGAGGTACTTGTACATGGAGCGGAGAGGTACTTGTACATGGAGCGGAGATGTACTTGTACAGGGAGCGGAGAGGTACTTGTACATTGAGCGGAGAGGTACTTGTACATGGAGCGGAGAGGTACTTGTACATGGAGCGGAGAGGTACTTGTACATGGAGCGGAGAGGTACTTGTACATTGAGCGGAGAGGTACTTGTACATGGAGCGGAGAGGTACTTGTACATGGAGCGGAGAGGTACTTGTACATGGAGCGGAGAGGTACTTGTACATTGAGCGGAGAGGTACTTGTACATGGAGCGGAGAGGTACTTGTACATGGAGCGGAGAGGTACTTGTACATGGAGCGGAGAGGTACTTGTACATGGAGCGGAGAGGTACTTGTACATTGAGCGGAGATGTACTTGTACATGGAGCGGAGATGTACTTGTACATGGATCGGAGAGGTACTTGTACATGAGAGCGGAGAGGTACTGTCGACACTTGTACATTGAGCGTAGAGGTACTGTCGACACTTGTACATTGAGCGGAGAGGTACTTGTACATGGAGCGGAGAGGTACTGTCGACACTTGTACATTGAGCGGAGAGGTACTTGTACATTGAGCGGAGAGGTACTTGTACATGGAGCGCAGAGGTACTTGTACATTGAGCGGAGAGGTACTTGTACATGGAGCGGAGAGGTACTTGTACATGAGAGCGGAGAGGTACTTGTACATGGAGCGGAGAGGTACTTGTACATTGAGCGGAGAGGTACTGTCGACACTTGTACATTCAGCGGAGAGGTACTTGTACATGGAGCGGAGAGGTACTGTCGATACTTGACATTGAGCGGAGAGGTACTTGTACATTGAGCGGAGAGGTACTTGTACATGGAGCGCAGAGGTACTTGTACATTGAGCGGAGAGGTACTTGTACATGGAGCGGAGAGGTACTTGTACATGAGAGCGGAGAGGTACTTGTACATGGAGCGGAGAGGTACTTGTACATTGAGCGGAGAGGTACTGTCGACACTTGTACATTCAGCGGAGAGGTACTTGTACATGGAGCGGAGAGGTACTGTCGATACTTGACATTGAGCGGAGAGGTACTTGTACATGGAGCGGAGAGGTATTTGTACATTGAGCGGAGAGGTACTTGTACATTGAGCGGAGAGGTACTGTCGACACTTGTACATTCAGCGGAGAGCTACTTGTACATGGAGCGGAGAGGTATTTGTACATTGAGCGGAGAGGTACTTGTACATGGAGCGGAGATGTACTTGTACATTGAGCGGAGAGGTACTTGTACATGGAGCGGAGATGTACTTGTACATGGAGCGGAGAGGTACTTGTACATGGAGCGGAGAGGTACTTGTACATGGAGCGGAGATGTACTTGTACATGGAGCGGAGATGTACTTGTACATGGAGCGGAGAGGTACTTGTACATGGAGCGGAGAGGTACTTATACATTGAGCGGAGACGTACTTGTACATGGAGCGGAGATGTACTTGTACATTGAGCGGAGAGGTACTTGTACATTGAGCGGAGAGGTACTGGTACATGGAGCGGAGATGTACTTGTACATTGAGCGGAGAGGTACTTGTACATTGAGCGGAGAGGTACTTGTACATTGAGCGGAGAGGTACTTGTACATTGAGCGGAGACGTACTTGTACATTGAGCGGAGATGTACTTGTACATTGAGCGGAGATGTACTTGTACATTGAGCGGAGAGGTACTGGTACATGGAGCGGAGAGGTACTTGTACATGGAGCGGAGAGGTATTTGTACATGGAGCGGAGAGGTATTTGTACATTGAGCGGAGAGGTACTTGTACATGGAGCGGAGAGGTACTTGTACATGGAGCGGAGAGGTACTTGTACATGTAGCGGAGAGGTGCTTGTACATGGAGCGGAGAGGTACTTGTACATGGAGCGGAGAGGTATTTGTACATGGAGCGGAGAGGTACTTGTACATGGAGCGGAGAGGTACTTGTACATTCAGCGGAGAGGTACTTGTACATTGAGCGGAGAGGTACTTGTAGATGGAGCGGAGAGGTACTGTCGACACTTGTACATTGAGCGGAGAGGTACTTGTACATGGAGCGGAGAGGTACTTGTACATGGAGCGGAGAGGTACTGTCGACACTTGTACATTGAGCGGAGAGGTACTTGTACATGGAGCGGAGAGGTACTTGTACATGGAGCAGAGATGTACTTGTACAGGGAGCGGAGAGGTACTTGTACATTGAGCGGAGAGGTACTTGTACATGGAGCGGAGAGGTACTTGTACATGGAGCGGAGAGGTACTTGTACATGGAGCGGAGAGGTACTTGTACATTGAGCGGAGAGGTACTTGTACATGGAGCGGAGAGGTACTTGTACATGGAGCGGAGAGGTACTTGTACATGGAGCGGAGAGGTACTTGTACATTGAGCGGAGAGGTACTTGTACATGGAGCGGAGAGGTACTTGTACATGGAGCGGAGAGGTACTTGTACATGGAGCGGAGAGGTACTTGTACATGGAGCAGAGAGGTACTTGTACATTGAGCGGAGATGTACTTGTACATGGAGCGGAGATGTACTTGTACATGGATCGGAGAGGTACTTGTACATGAGAGCGGAGAGGTACTGTCGACACTTGTACATTGAGCGTAGAGGTACTGTCGACACTTGTACATTGAGCGGAGAGGTACTTGTACATGGAGCGGAGAGGTACTGTCGACACTTGTACATTGAGCGGAGAGGTACTTGTACATTGAGCGGAGAGGTACTTGTACATGGAGCGCAGAGGTACTTGTACATTGAGCGGAGAGGTACTTGTACATGGAGCGGAGAGGTACTTGTACATGAGAGCGGAGAGGTACTTGTACATGGAGCGGAGAGGTACTTGTACATTGAGCGGAGAGGTACTGTCGACACTTGTACATTCAGCGGAGAGGTACTTGTACATGGAGCGGAGAGGTACTGTCGATACTTGACATTGAGCGGAGAGGTACTTGTACATGGAGCGGAGAGGTACTTGTACATGGAGCGGAGAGGTACTTGTACATGGAGCGGAGAGGTACTTGTACATTGAGCGGAGAGGTACTTGTACATGGAGCGGAGAGGTACTTGTACATTGAGCGGAGAGGTACTTGTACATGGAGCGGAGAGGTACTTGTACATGGAGCGGAGAGGTACTTGTACATGGAGCGGAGAGGTACTTGTACATGGAGCGGAGAGGTACTTGTACATTGAGCGGAGATGTACTTGTACATGGAGCGGAGATGTACTTGTACATGGATCGGAGAGGTACTTGTACATGAGAGCGGAGAGGTACTGTCGACACTTGTACATTGAGCGTAGAGGTACTGTCGACACTTGTACATTGAGCGGAGAGGTACTTGTACATGGAGCGGAGAGGTACTGTCGACACTTGTACATTGAGCGGAGAGGTACTTGTACATTGAGCGGAGAGGTACTTGTACATGGAGCGCAGAGGTACTTGTACATTGAGCGGAGAGGTACTTGTACATGGAGCGGAGAGGTACTTGTACATGAGAGCGGAGAGGTACTTGTACATGGAGCGGAGAGGTACTTGTACATTGAGCGGAGAGGTACTGTCGACACTTGTACATTCAGCGGAGAGGTACTTGTACATGGAGCGGAGAGGTACTGTCGATACTTGACATTGAGCGGAGAGGTACTTGTACATGGAGCGGAGAGGTATTTGTACATTGAGCGGAGAGGTACTTGTACATTGAGCGGAGAGGTACTGTCGACACTTGTACATTCAGCGGAGAGCTACTTGTACATGGAGCGGAGAGGTATTTGTACATTGAGCGGAGAGGTACTTGTACATGGAGCGGAGATGTACTTGTACATTGAGCGGAGAGGTACTTGTACATGGAGCGGAGATGTACTTGTACATGGAGCGGAGAGGTACTTGTACATGGAGCGGAGAGGTACTTGTACATGGAGCGGAGATGTACTTGTACATGGAGCGGAGATGTACTTGTACATGGAGCGGAGAGGTACTTGTACATGGAGCGGAGAGGTACTTATACATTGAGCAGAGACGTACTTGTACATGGAGCGGAGATGTACTTGTACATTGAGCGGAGAGGTACTTGTACATTGAGCGGAGAGGTACTGGTACATGGAGCGGAGATGTACTTGTACATTGAGCGGAGAGGTACTTGTACATGGAGCGGAGAGGTACTTGTACATTGAGCGGAGAGGTACTTGTACATTGAGCGGAGACGTACTTGTACATTGAGCGGAGATGTACTTGTACATTGAGCGGAGATGTACTTGTACATTGAGCGGAGAGGTACTGGTACATGGAGCGGAGAGGTACTTGTACATGGAGCGGAGAGGTATTTGTACATGGAGCGGAGAGGTATTTGTACATGGAGCGGAGAGGTACTTGTACATGGAGCGGAGAGGTACTTGTACATGGAGCGGAGAGGTACTTGTACATGTAGCGGAGAGGTGCTTGTACATGGAGCGGAGAGGTACTTGTACATGGAGCGGAGAGGTATTTGTACATGGAGCGGAGAGGTACTTGTACATGGAGCGGAGAGGTACTTGTACATTCAGCGGAGAGGTACTTGTACATTGAGCGGAGAGGTACTTGTAGATGGAGCGGAGAGGTACTGTCGACACTTGTACATTGAGCGGAGAGGTACTTGTACATGGAGCGGAGAGGTACTTGTACATGGAGCGGAGAGGTACTGTCGACACTTGTACATTGAGCGGAGAGGTACTTGTACATGGAGCGGAGAGGTACTTGTACATGGAGCGGAGATGTACTTGTACAGGGAGCGGAGAGGTACTTGTACATTGAGCGGAGAGGTACTTGTACATGGAGCGGAGAGGTACTTGTACATGGAGCGGAGAGGTACTTGTACATGGAGCGGAGAGGTACTTGTACATTGAGCGGAGAGGTACTTGTACATGGAGCGGAGAGGTACTTGTACATGGAGCGGAGAGGTACTTGTACATGGAGCGGAGAGGTACTTGTACATTGAGCGGAGAGGTACTTGTACATGGAGCGGAGAGGTACTTGTACATGGAGCGGAGAGGTACTTGTACATGGAGCGGAGAGGTACTTGTACATGGAGCAGAGAGGTACTTGTACATTGAGCGGAGATGTACTTGTACATGGAGCGGAGATGTACTTGTACATGGATCGGAGAGGTACTTGTACATGAGAGCGGAGAGGTACTGTCGACACTTGTACATTGAGCGTAGAGGTACTGTCGACACTTGTACATTGAGCGGAGAGGTACTTGTACATGGAGCGGAGAGGTACTGTCGACACTTGTACATTGAGCGGAGAGGTACTTGTACATTGAGCGGAGAGGTACTTGTACATGGAGCGCAGAGGTACTTGTACATTGAGCGGAGAGGTACTTGTACATGGAGCGGAGAGGTACTTGTACATGAGAGCGGAGAGGTACTTGTACATGGAGCGGAGAGGTACTTGTACATTGAGCGGAGAGGTACTGTCGACACTTGTACATTCAGCGGAGAGGTACTTGTACATGGAGCGGAGAGGTACTGTCGATACTTGACATTGAGCGGAGAGGTACTTGTACATGGAGCGGAGAGGTACTTGTACATGGAGCGGAGAGGTACTTGTACATGGAGCGGAGAGGTACTTGTACATTGAGCGGAGAGGTACTTGTACATGGAGCGGAGAGGTACTTGTACATTGAGCGGAGAGGTACTTGTACATGGAGCGGAGAGGTACTTGTACATGGAGCGGAGAGGTACTTGTACATGGAGCGGAGAGGTACTTGTACATGGAGCGGAGAGGTACTTGTACATTGAGCGGAGATGTACTTGTACATGGAGCGGAGATGTACTTGTACATGGATCGGAGAGGTACTTGTACATGAGAGCGGAGAGGTACTGTCGACACTTGTACATTGAGCGTAGAGGTACTGTCAACACTTGTACATTGAGCGGAGAGGTACTTGTACATGGAGCGGAGAGGTACTGTCGACACTTGTACATTGAGCGGAGAGGTACTTGTACATTGAGCGGAGAGGTACTTGTACATGGAGCGCAGAGGTACTTGTACATTGAGCGGAGAGGTACTTGTACATGGAGCGGAGAGGTATTTGTACATGAGAGCGGAGAGGTACTTGTACATGGAGCGGAGAGGTACTTGTACATTGAGCGGAGAGGTACTGTCGACACTTGTACATTCAGCGGAGAGGTACTTGTACATGGAGCGGAGAGGTACTGTCGATACTTGACATTGAGCGGAGAGGTACTTGTACATGGAGCGGAGAGGTATTTGTACATTGAGCGGAGAGGTACTTGTACATTGAGCGGAGAGGTACTGTCGACACTTGTACATTCAGCGGAGAGCTACTTGTACATGGAGCGGAGAGGTATTTGTACATTGAGCGGAGAGGTACTTGTACATGGAGCGGAGATGTACTTGTACATTGAGCGGAGAGGTACTTGTACATGGAGCGGAGATGTACTTGTACATGGAGCGGAGAGGTACTTGTACATGGAGCGGAGAGGTACTTGTACATGGAGCGGAGATGTACTTGTACATGGAGCGGAGATGTACTTGTACATGGAGCGGAGAGGTACTTGTACATGGAGCGGAGAGGTACTTATACATTGAGCAGAGACGTACTTGTACATGGAGCGGAGATGTACTTGTACATTGAGCGGAGAGGTACTTGTACATTGAGCGGAGAGGTACTGGTACATGGAGCGGAGATGTACTTGTACATTGAGCGGAGAGGTACTTGTACATGGAGCGGAGAGGTACTTGTACATTGAGCGGAGAGGTACTTGTACATTGAGCGGAGACGTACTTGTACATTGAGCGGAGATGTACTTGTACATTGAGCGGAGATGTACTTGTACATTGAGCGGAGAGGTACTGGTACATGGAGCGGAGAGGTACTTGTACATGGAGCGGAGAGGTATTTGTACATGGAGCGGAGAGGTATTTGTACATGGAGCGGAGAGGTACTTGTACATGGAGCGGAGAGGTACTTGTACATGGAGCGGAGAGGTACTTGTACATGTAGCGGAGAGGTGCTTGTACATGGAGCGGAGAGGTACTTGTACATGGAGCGGAGAGGTATTTGTACATGGAGCGGAGAGGTACTTGTACATGGAGCGGAGAGGTACTTGTACATTCAGCGGAGAGGTACTTGTACATTGAGCGGAGAGGTACTTGTAGATGGAGCGGAGAGGTACTGTCGACACTTGTACATTGAGCGGAGAGGTACTTGTACATGGAGCGGAGAGGTACTTGTACATGGAGCGGAGAGGTACTGTCGACACTTGTACATTGAGCGGAGAGGTACTTGTACATGGAGCGGAGAGGTACTTGTACATGGAGCGGAGATGTACTTGTACAGGGAGCGGAGAGGTACTTGTACATTGAGCGGAGAGGTACTTGTACATGGAGCGGAGAGGTACTTGTACATGGAGCGGAGAGGTACTTGTACATGGAGCGGAGAGGTACTTGTACATTGAGCGGAGAGGTACTTGTACATGGAGCGGAGAGGTACTTGTACATGGAGCGGAGAGGTACTTGTACATGGAGCGGAGAGGTACTTGTACATTGAGCGGAGAGGTACTTGTACATGGAGCGGAGAGGTACTTGTACATGGAGCGGAGAGGTACTTGTACATGGAGCGGAGAGGTACTTGTACATGGAGCAGAGAGGTACTTGTACATTGAGCGGAGATGTACTTGTACATGGAGCGGAGATGTACTTGTACATGGATCGGAGAGGTACTTGTACATGAGAGCGGAGAGGTACTGTCGACACTTGTACATTGAGCGTAGAGGTACTGTCGACACTTGTACATTGAGCGGAGAGGTACTTGTACATGGAGCGGAGAGGTACTGTCGACACTTGTACATTGAGCGGAGAGGTACTTGTACATTGAGCGGAGAGGTACTTGTACATGGAGCGCAGAGGTACTTGTACATTGAGCGGAGAGGTACTTGTACATGGAGCGGAGAGGTACTTGTACATGAGAGCGGAGAGGTACTTGTACATGGAGCGGAGAGGTACTTGTACATTGAGCGGAGAGGTACTGTCGACACTTGTACATTCAGCGGAGAGGTACTTGTACATGGAGCGGAGAGGTACTGTCGATACTTGACATTGAGCGGAGAGGTACTTGTACATGGAGCGGAGAGGTACTTGTACATGGAGCGGAGAGGTACTTGTACATGGAGCGGAGAGGTACTTGTACATTGAGCGGAGAGGTACTTGTACATGGAGCGGAGAGGTACTTGTACATTGAGCGGAGAGGTACTTGTACATGGAGCGGAGAGGTACTTGTACATGGAGCGGAGAGGTACTTGTACATGGAGCGGAGAGGTACTTGTACATGGAGCGGAGAGGTACTTGTACATTGAGCGGAGATGTACTTGTACATGGAGCGGAGATGTACTTGTACATGGATCGGAGAGGTACTTGTACATGAGAGCGGAGAGGTACTGTCGACACTTGTACATTGAGCGTAGAGGTACTGTCGACACTTGTACATTGAGCGGAGAGGTACTTGTACATGGAGCGGAGAGGTACTGTCGACACTTGTACATTGAGCGGAGAGGTACTTGTACATTGAGCGGAGAGGTACTTGTACATGGAGCGCAGAGGTACTTGTACATTGAGCGGAGAGGTACTTGTACATGGAGCGGAGAGGTACTTGTACATGAGAGCGGAGAGGTACTTGTACATGGAGCGGAGAGGTACTTGTACATTGAGCGGAGAGGTACTGTCGACACTTGTACATTCAGCGGAGAGGTACTTGTACATGGAGCGGAGAGGTACTGTCGATACTTGACATTGAGCGGAGAGGTACTTGTACATGGAGCGGAGAGGTATTTGTACATTGAGCGGAGAGGTACTTGTACATTGAGCGGAGAGGTACTGTCGACACTTGTACATTCAGCGGAGAGCTACTTGTACATGGAGCGGAGAGGTATTTGTACATTGAGCGGAGAGGTACTTGTACATGGAGCGGAGATGTACTTGTACATTGAGCGGAGAGGTACTTGTACATGGAGCGGAGATGTACTTGTACATGGAGCGGAGAGGTACTTGTACATGGAGCGGAGAGGTACTTGTACATGGAGCGGAGATGTACTTGTACATGGAGCGGAGATGTACTTGTACATGGAGCGGAGAGGTACTTGTACATGGAGCGGAGAGGTACTTATACATTGAGCAGAGACGTACTTGTACATGGAGCGGAGATGTACTTGTACATTGAGCGGAGAGGTACTTGTACATTGAGCGGAGAGGTACTGGTACATGGAGCGGAGATGTACTTGTACATTGAGCGGAGAGGTACTTGTACATGGAGCGGAGAGGTACTTGTACATTGAGCGGAGAGGTACTTGTACATTGAGCGGAGACGTACTTGTACATTGAGCGGAGATGTACTTGTACATTGAGCGGAGATGTACTTGTACATTGAGCGGAGAGGTACTGGTACATGGAGCGGAGAGGTACTTGTACATGGAGCGGAGAGGTATTTGTACATGGAGCGGAGAGGTATTTGTACATGGAGCGGAGAGGTACTTGTACATTGAGCGGAGAGGTACTTGTACATGGAGCGGAGAGGTACTTGTACATGGAGCGGAGAGGTACTTGTACATGTAGCGGAGAGGTGCTTGTACATGGAGCGGAGAGGTACTTGTACATGGAGCGGAGAGGTATTTGTACATGGAGCGGAGAGGTACTTGTACATGGAGCGGAGAGGTACTTGTACATTCAGCGGAGAGGTACTTGTACATTGAGCGGAGAGGTACTTGTAGATGGAGCGGAGAGGTACTGTCGACACTTGTACATTGAGCGGAGAGGTACTTGTACATGGAGCGGAGAGGTACTTGTACATGGAGCGGAGAGGTACTGTCGACACTTGTACATTGAGCGGAGAGGTACTTGTACATGGAGCGGAGAGGTACTTGTACATGGAGCGGAGATGTACTTGTACAGGGAGCGGAGAGGTACTTGTACATTGAGCGGAGAGGTACTTGTACATGGAGCGGAGAGGTACTTGTACATGGAGCGGAGAGGTACTTGTACATGGAGCGGAGAGGTACTTGTACATTGAGCGGAGAGGTACTTGTACATGGAGCGGAGAGGTACTTGTACATGGAGCGGAGAGGTACTTGTACATGGAGCGGAGAGGTACTTGTACATTGAGCGGAGAGGTACTTGTACATGGAGCGGAGAGGTACTTGTACATGGAGCGGAGAGGTACTTGTACATGGAGCGGAGAGGTACTTGTACATGGAGCGGAGAGGTACTTGTACATTGAGCGGAGATGTACTTGTACATGGAGCGGAGATGTACTTGTACATGGATCGGAGAGGTACTTGTACATGAGAGCGGAGAGGTACTGTCGACACTTGTACATTGAGCGTAGAGGTACTGTCGACACTTGTACATTGAGCGGAGAGGTACTTGTACATGGAGCGGAGAGGTACTGTCGACACTTGTACATTGAGCGGAGAGGTACTTGTACATTGAGCGGAGAGGTACTTGTACATGGAGCGCAGAGGTACTTGTACATTGAGCGGAGAGGTACTTGTACATGGAGCGGAGAGGTACTTGTACATGAGAGCGGAGAGGTACTTGTACATGGAGCGGAGAGGTACTTGTACATTGAGCGGAGAGGTACTGTCGACACTTGTACATTCAGCGGAGAGGTACTTGTACATGGAGCGGAGAGGTACTGTCGATACTTGACATTGAGCGGAGAGGTACTTGTACATGGAGCGGAGAGGTACTTGTACATGGAGCGGAGAGGTACTTGTACATGGAGCGGAGAGGTACTTGTACATTGAGCGGAGAGGTACTTGTACATGGAGCGGAGAGGTACTTGTACATTGAGCGGAGAGGTACTTGTACATGGAGCGGAGAGGTACTTGTACATGGAGCGGAGAGGTACTTGTACATGGAGCGGAGAGGTACTTGTACATGGAGCGGAGAGGTACTTGTACATTGAGCGGAGATGTACTTGTACATGGAGCGGAGATGTACTTGTACATGGATCGGAGAGGTACTTGTACATGAGAGCGGAGAGGTACTGTCGACACTTGTACATTGAGCGTAGAGGTACTGTCGACACTTGTACATTGAGCGGAGAGGTACTTGTACATGGAGCGGAGAGGTACTGTCGACACTTGTACATTGAGCGGAGAGGTACTTGTACATTGAGCGGAGAGGTACTTGTACATGGAGCGCAGAGGTACTTGTACATTGAGCGGAGAGGTACTTGTACATGGAGCGGAGAGGTACTTGTACATGAGAGCGGAGAGGTACTTGTACATGGAGCGGAGAGGTACTTGTACATTGAGCGGAGAGGTACTGTCGACACTTGTACATTCAGCGGAGAGGTACTTGTACATGGAGCGGAGAGGTACTGTCGATACTTGACATTGAGCGGAGAGGTACTTGTACATGGAGCGGAGAGGTATTTGTACATTGAGCGGAGAGGTACTTGTACATTGAGCGGAGAGGTACTGTCGACACTTGTACATTCAGCGGAGAGCTACTTGTACATGGAGCGGAGAGGTATTTGTACATTGAGCGGAGAGGTACTTGTACATGGAGCGGAGATGTACTTGTACATTGAGCGGAGAGGTACTTGTACATGGAGCGGAGATGTACTTGTACATGGAGCGGAGAGGTACTTGTACATGGAGCGGAGAGGTACTTGTACATGGAGCGGAGATGTACTTGTACATGGAGCGGAGATGTACTTGTACATGGAGCGGAGAGGTACTTGTACATGGAGCGGAGAGGTACTTATACATTGAGCGGAGACGTACTTGTACATGGAGCGGAGATGTACTTGTACATTGAGCGGAGAGGTACTTGTACATTGAGCGGAGAGGTACTGGTACATGGAGCGGAGATGTACTTGTACATTGAGCGGAGAGGTACTTGTACATGGAGCGGAGAGGTACTTGTACATTGAGCGGAGAGGTACTTGTACATTGAGCGGAGACGTACTTGTACATTGAGCGGAGATGTACTTGTACATTGAGCGGAGATGTACTTGTACATTGAGCGGAGAGGTACTGGTACATGGAGCGGAGAGGTACTTGTACATGGAGCGGAGAGGTATTTGTACATGGAGCGGAGAGGTATTTGTACATGGAGCGGAGAGGTACTTGTACATTGAGCGGAGAGGTACTTGTACATGGAGCGGAGAGGTACTTGTACATGGAGCGGAGAGGTACTTGTACATGTAGCGGAGAGGTGCTTGTACATGGAGCGGAGAGGTACTTGTACATGGAGCGGAGAGGTATTTGTACATGGAGCGGAGAGGTACTTGTACATGGAGCGGAGAGGTACTTGTACATTCAGCGGAGAGGTACTTGTACATTGAGCGGAGAGGTACTTGTAGATGGAGCGGAGAGGTACTGTCGACACTTGTACATTGAGCGGAGAGGTACTTGTACATGGAGCGGAGAGGTACTTGTACATGGAGCGGAGAGGTACTGTCGACACTTGTACATTGAGCGGAGAGGTACTTGTACATGGAGCGGAGAGGTACTTGTACATGGAGCGGAGATGTACTTGTACAGGGAGCGGAGAGGTACTTGTACATTGAGCGGAGAGGTACTTGTACATGGAGCGGAGAGGTACTTGTACATGGAGCGGAGAGGTACTTGTACATGGAGCGGAGAGGTACTTGTACATTGAGCGGAGAGGTACTTGTACATGGAGCGGAGAGGTACTTGTACATGGAGCGGAGAGGTACTTGTACATGGAGCGGAGAGGTACTTGTACATTGAGCGGAGAGGTACTTGTACATGGAGCGGAGAGGTACTTGTACATGGAGCGGAGAGGTACTTGTACATGGAGCGGAGAGGTACTTGTACATGGAGCGGAGAGGTACTTGTACATTGAGCGGAGATGTACTTGTACATGGAGCGGAGATGTACTTGTACATGGATCGGAGAGGTACTTGTACATGAGAGCGGAGAGGTACTGTCGACACTTGTACATTGAGCGTAGAGGTACTGTCGACACTTGTACATTGAGCGGAGAGGTACTTGTACATGGAGCGGAGAGGTACTGTCGACACTTTTACATTGAGCGGAGAGGTACTTGTACATTGAGCGGAGAGGTACTTGTACATGGAGCGCAGAGGTACTTGTACATTGAGCGGAGAGGTACTTGTACATGGAGCGGAGAGGTACTTGTACATGAGAGCGGAGAGGTACTTGTACATGGAGCGGAGAGGTACTTGTACATTGAGCGGAGAGGTACTGTCGACACTTGTACATTCAGCGGAGAGGTACTTGTACATGGAGCGGAGAGGTACTGTCGATACTTGACATTGAGCGGAGAGGTACTTGTACATGGAGCGGAGAGGTACTTGTACATGGAGCGGAGAGGTACTTGTACATGGAGCGGAGAGGTACTTGTACATTGAGCGGAGAGGTACTTGTACATGGAGCGGAGAGGTACTTGTACATTGAGCGGAGAGGTACTTGTACATGGAGCGGAGAGGTACTTGTACATGGAGCGGAGAGGTACTTGTACATGGAGCGGAGAGGTACTTGTACATGGAGCGGAGAGGTACTTGTACATTGAGCGGAGATGTACTTGTACATGGAGCGGAGATGTACTTGTACATGGATCGGAGAGGTACTTGTACATGAGAGCGGAGAGGTACTGTCGACACTTGTACATTCAGCGGAGAGGTACTTGTACATTGAGCGTAGAGGTACTGTCGACACTTGTACATTGAGCGGAGAGGTACTTGTACATGGAGCGGAGAGGTACTGTCGACACTTGTACATTGAGCGGAGAGGTACTTGTACATTGAGCGGAGAGGTACTTGTACATGGAGCGCAGAGGTACTTGTACATTGAGCGGAGAGGTACTTGTACATGGAGCGGAGAGGTACTTGTACATGAGAGCGGAGAGGTACTTGTACATGGAGCGGAGAGGTACTTGTACATTGAGCGGAGAGGTACTGTCGACACTTGTACATTCAGCGGAGAGGTACTTGTACATGGAGCGGAGAGGTACTGTCGATACTTGACATTGAGCGGAGAGGTACTTGTACATGGAGCGGAGAGGTATTTGTACATTGAGCGGAGAGGTACTTGTACATTGAGCGGAGAGGTACTGTCGACACTTGTACATTCAGCGGAGAGCTACTTGTACATGGAGCGGAGAGGTATTTGTACATTGAGCGGAGAGGTACTTGTACATGGAGCGGAGAGGTACTTGTACATAGAGCGGAGAGGTACTTATACATGGAGCGGAGAGGTATTTGTACATTGAGCGGAGAGGTACTTGTACATGGAGCGGAGAGGTACTTGTACATGAGAGCGGAGAGGTATTTGTACATGGAGCGGAAAGGTACTGTCGACACTTGTACATTGAGCGGAGAGCTACTTGTACATGGAGCGGAGAGGTACTTGTACATGAGAGCGGAGAGGTACTTGTACATGGAGCGGAGAGGTATTTGTACATGGAGCGGAGAGGTACTGTCGACACTTGACATTGAGCGGAGAGGTACTTGTACATGGAGCGGAGAGGTACTTGTACATGAGAGCGGAGAGGTATTTGTACATGGAGCGGAGAGGTACTGTCGACACTTGACATTGAGCGGAGAGGTACTTGTACATGGAGCGGAGAGGTACTTGTACATGGAGCGGAGAGGTACTTGTACATGGACCGGAGAGGTACTTGTACATGGAGCGGAGAGGTACTTATACATTGAGCGGAGACGTACTTGTACATGGAGCGGAGATGTACTTGTACATTGAGCGGAGAGGTACTTGTACATTGAGCGGAGAGGTACTGGTACATGGAGCGGAGATGTACTTGTACATTGAGCGGAGAGGTACTTGTACATGGAGCGGAGAGGTACTTGTACATTGAGCGGAGAGGTACTTGTACATTGAGCGGAGACGTACTTGTACATTGAGCGGAGATGTACTTGTACATTGAGCGGAGATGTACTTGTACATTGAGCGGAGAGGTACTGGTACATGGAGCGGAGAGGTACTTGTACATGGAGCGGAGAGGTATTTGTACATGGAGCGGAGAGGTATTTGTACATGGAGCGGAGAGGTACTTGTACATTGAGCGGAGAGGTACTTGTACATGGAGCGGAGAGGTACTTGTACATGGAGCGGAGAGGTACTTGTACATGTAGCGGAGAGGTGCTTGTACATGGAGCGGAGAGGTACTTGTACATGGAGCGGAGAGGTATTTGTACATGGAGCGGAGAGGTACTTGTACATGGAGCGGAGAGGTACTTGTACATTCAGCGGAGAGGTACTTGTACATTGAGCGGAGAGGTACTTGTAGATGGAGCGGAGAGGTACTGTCGACACTTGTACATTGAGCGGAGAGGTACTTGTACATGGAGCGGAGAGGTACTTGTACATGGAGCGGAGAGGTACTGTCGACACTTGTACATTGAGCGGAGAGGTACTTGTACATGGAGCGGAGAGGTACTTGTACATGGAGCGGAGATGTACTTGTACAGGGAGCGGAGAGGTACTTGTACATTGAGCGGAGAGGTACTTGTACATGGAGCGGAGAGGTACTTGTACATGGAGCGGAGAGGTACTTGTACATGGAGCGGAGAGGTACTTGTACATTGAGCGGAGAGGTACTTGTACATGGAGCGGAGAGGTACTTGTACATGGAGCGGAGAGGTACTTGTACATGGAGCGGAGAGGTACTTGTACATTGAGCGGAGAGGTACTTGTACATGGAGCGGAGAGGTACTTGTACATGGAGCGGAGAGGTACTTGTACATGGAGCGGAGAGGTACTGTCGATACTTGACATTGAGCGGAGAGGTACTTGTACATGGAGCGGAGAGGTACTTGTACATGGAGCGGAGAGGTACTTGTACATGGAGCGGAGAGGTACTTGTACATTGAGCGGAGAGGTACTTGTACATGGAGCGGAGAGGTACTTGTACATTGAGCGGAGAGGTACTTGTACATGGAGCGGAGAGGTACTTGTACATGGAGCGGAGAGGTACTTGTACATGGAGCGGAGAGGTACTTGTACATGGAGCGGAGAGGTACTTGTACATTGAGCGGAGATGTACTTGTACATGGAGCGGAGATGTACTTGTACATGGATCGGAGAGGTACTTGTACATGAGAGCGGAGAGGTACTGTCGACACTTGTACATTCAGCGGAGAGGTACTTGTACATTGAGCGTAGAGGTACTGTCGACACTTGTACATTGAGCGGAGAGGTACTTGTACATGGAGCGGAGAGGTACTGTCGACACTTGTACATTGAGCGGAGAGGTACTTGTACATTGAGCGGAGAGGTACTTGTACATGGAGCGCAGAGGTACTTGTACATTGAGCGGAGAGGTACTTGTACATGGAGCGGAGAGGTACTTGTACATGAGAGCGGAGAGGTACTTGTACATGGAGCGGAGAGGTACTTGTACATTGAGCGGAGAGGTACTGTCGACACTTGTACATTCAGCGGAGAGGTACTTGTACATGGAGCGGAGAGGTACTGTCGATACTTGACATTGAGCGGAGAGGTACTTGTACATGGAGCGGAGAGGTATTTGTACATTGAGCGGAGAGGTACTTGTACATTGAGCGGAGAGGTACTGTCGACACTTGTACATTCAGCGGAGAGCTACTTGTACATGGAGCGGAGAGGTATTTGTACATTGAGCGGAGAGGTACTTGTACATGGAGCGGAGAGGTACTTGTACATAGAGCGGAGAGGTACTTATACATGGAGCGGAGAGGTATTTGTACATTGAGCGGAGAGGTACTTGTACATGGAGCGGAGAGGTACTTGTACATGAGAGCGGAGAGGTATTTGTACATGGAGCGGAAAGGTACTGTCGACACTTGTACATTGAGCGGAGAGCTACTTGTACATGGAGCGGAGATGTACTTGTACATGGATCGGAGAGGTACTTGTACATGAGAGCGGAGAGGTACTGTCGACACTTGTACATTGAGCGTAGAGGTACTGTCGACACTTGTACATTGAGCGGAGAGGTACTTGTACATGGAGCGGAGAGGTACTGTCGACACTTTTACATTGAGCGGAGAGGTACTTGTACATTGAGCGGAGAGGTACTTGTACATGGAGCGCAGAGGTACTTGTACATTGAGCGGAGAGGTACTTGTACATGGAGCGGAGAGGTACTTGTACATGAGAGCGGAGAGGTACTTGTACATGGAGCGGAGAGGTACTTGTACATTGAGCGGAGAGGTACTGTCGACACTTGTACATTGAGCGTAGAGGTACTGTCGACACTTGTACATTGAGCGGAGAGGTACTTGTACATGGAGCGGAGAGGTACTGTCGACACTTTTACATTGAGCGGAGAGGTACTTGTACATTGAGCGGAGAGGTACTTGTACATGGAGCGCAGAGGTACTTGTACATTGAGCGGAGAGGTACTTGTACATGGAGCGGAGAGGTACTTGTACATGAGAGCGGAGAGGTACTTGTACATGGAGCGGAGAGGTACTTGTACATTGAGCGGAGAGGTACTGTCGACACTTGTACATTCAGCGGAGAGGTACTTGTACATGGAGCGGAGAGGTACTGTCGATACTTGACATTGAGCGGAGAGGTACTTGTACATGGAGCGGAGAGGTACTTGTACATGGAGCGGAGAGGTACTTGTACATGGAGCGGAGAGGTACTTGTACATTGAGCGGAGAGGTACTTGTACATGGAGCGGAGAGGTACTTGTACATTGAGCGGAGAGGTACTTGTACATGGAGCGGAGAGGTACTTGTACATGGAGCGGAGAGGTACTTGTACATGGAGCGGAGAGGTACTTGTACATGGAGCGGAGAGGTACTTGTACATTGAGCGGAGATGTACTTGTACATGGAGCGGAGATGTACTTGTACATGGATCGGAGAGGTACTTGTACATGAGAGCGGAGAGGTACTGTCGACACTTGTACATTCAGCGGAGAGGTACTTGTACATTGAGCGTAGAGGTACTGTCGACACTTGTACATTGAGCGGAGAGGTACTTGTACATGGAGCGGAGAGGTACTGTCGACACTTGTACATTGAGCGGAGAGGTACTTGTACATTGAGCGGAGAGGTACTTGTACATGGAGCGCAGAGGTACTTGTACATTGAGCGGAGAGGTACTTGTACATGGAGCGGAGAGGTACTTGTACATGAGAGCGGAGAGGTACTTGTACATGGAGCGGAGAGGTACTTGTACATTGAGCGGAGAGGTACTGTCGACACTTGTACATTCAGCGGAGAGGTACTTGTACATGGAGCGGAGAGGTACTGTCGATACTTGACATTGAGCGGAGAGGTACTTGTACATGGAGCGGAGAGGTATTTGTACATTGAGCGGAGAGGTACTTGTACATTGAGCGGAGAGGTACTGTCGACACTTGTACATTCAGCGGAGAGCTACTTGTACATGGAGCGGAGAGGTATTTGTACATTGAGCGGAGAGGTACTTGTACATGGAGCGGAGAGGTACTTGTACATAGAGCGGAGAGGTACTTATACATGGAGCGGAGAGGTATTTGTACATTGAGCGGAGAGGTACTTGTACATGGAGCGGAGAGGTACTTGTACATGAGAGCGGAGAGGTATTTGTACATGGAGCGGAAAGGTACTGTCGACACTTGTACATTGAGCGGAGAGCTACTTGTACATGGAGCGGAGAGGTACTTGTACATGAGAGCGGAGAGGTACTTGTACATGGAGCGGAGAGGTATTTGTACATGGAGCGGAGAGGTACTGTCGACACTTGACATTGAGCGGAGAGGTACTTGTACATGGAGCGGAGAGGTACTTGTACATGAGAGCGGAGAGGTATTTGTACATGGAGCGGAGAGGTACTGTCGACACTTGACATTGAGCGGAGAGGTACTTGTACATGGAGCGGAGAGGTACTTGTACATGGAGCGGAGAGGTACTTGTACATGGACCGGAGAGGTACTTGTACATGGAGCGGAGAGGTACTTATACATTGAGCGGAGACGTACTTGTACATGGAGCGGAGATGTACTTGTACATTGAGCGGAGAGGTACTTGTACATTGAGCGGAGAGGTACTGGTACATGGAGCGGAGATGTACTTGTACATTGAGCGGAGAGGTACTTGTACATGGAGCGGAGAGGTACTTGTACATTGAGCGGAGAGGTACTTGTACATTGAGCGGAGACGTACTTGTACATTGAGCGGAGATGTACTTGTACATTGAGCGGAGATGTACTTGTACATTGAGCGGAGAGGTACTGGTACATGGAGCGGAGAGGTACTTGTACATGGAGCGGAGAGGTATTTGTACATGGAGCGGAGAGGTATTTGTACATGGAGCGGAGAGGTACTTGTACATTGAGCGGAGAGGTACTTGTACATGGAGCGGAGAGGTACTTGTACATGGAGCGGAGAGGTACTTGTACATGTAGCGGAGAGGTGCTTGTACATGGAGCGGAGAGGTACTTGTACATGGAGCGGAGAGGTATTTGTACATGGAGCGGAGAGGTACTTGTACATGGAGCGGAGAGGTACTTGTACATTCAGCGGAGAGGTACTTGTACATTGAGCGGAGAGGTACTTGTAGATGGAGCGGAGAGGTACTGTCGACACTTGTACATTGAGCGGAGAGGTACTTGTACATGGAGCGGAGAGGTACTTGTACATGGAGCGGAGAGGTACTGTCGACACTTGTACATTGAGCGGAGAGGTACTTGTACATGGAGCGGAGAGGTACTTGTACATGGAGCGGAGATGTACTTGTACAGGGAGCGGAGAGGTACTTGTACATTGAGCGGAGAGGTACTTGTACATGGAGCGGAGAGGTACTTGTACATGGAGCGGAGAGGTACTTGTACATGGAGCGGAGAGGTACTTGTACATTGAGCGGAGAGGTACTTGTACATGGAGCGGAGAGGTACTTGTACATGGAGCGGAGAGGTACTTGTACATGGAGCGGAGAGGTACTTGTACATTGAGCGGAGAGGTACTTGTACATGGAGCGGAGAGGTACTTGTACATGGAGCGGAGAGGTACTTGTACATGGAGCGGAGAGGTACTGTCGATACTTGACATTGAGCGGAGAGGTACTTGTACATGGAGCGGAGAGGTACTTGTACATGGAGCGGAGAGGTACTTGTACATGGAGCGGAGAGGTACTTGTACATTGAGCGGAGAGGTACTTGTACATGGAGCGGAGAGGTACTTGTACATTGAGCGGAGAGGTACTTGTACATGGAGCGGAGAGGTACTTGTACATGGAGCGGAGAGGTACTTGTACATGGAGCGGAGAGGTACTTGTACATGGAGCGGAGAGGTACTTGTACATTGAGCGGAGATGTACTTGTACATGGAGCGGAGATGTACTTGTACATGGATCGGAGAGGTACTTGTACATGAGAGCGGAGAGGTACTGTCGACACTTGTACATTCAGCGGAGAGGTACTTGTACATTGAGCGTAGAGGTACTGTCGACACTTGTACATTGAGCGGAGAGGTACTTGTACATGGAGCGGAGAGGTACTGTCGACACTTGTACATTGAGCGGAGAGGTACTTGTACATTGAGCGGAGAGGTACTTGTACATGGAGCGCAGAGGTACTTGTACATTGAGCGGAGAGGTACTTGTACATGGAGCGGAGAGGTACTTGTACATGAGAGCGGAGAGGTACTTGTACATGGAGCGGAGAGGTACTTGTACATTGAGCGGAGAGGTACTGTCGACACTTGTACATTCAGCGGAGAGGTACTTGTACATGGAGCGGAGAGGTACTGTCGATACTTGACATTGAGCGGAGAGGTACTTGTACATGGAGCGGAGAGGTATTTGTACATTGAGCGGAGAGGTACTTGTACATTGAGCGGAGAGGTACTGTCGACACTTGTACATTCAGCGGAGAGCTACTTGTACATGGAGCGGAGAGGTATTTGTACATTGAGCGGAGAGGTACTTGTACATGGAGCGGAGAGGTACTTGTACATAGAGCGGAGAGGTACTTATACATGGAGCGGAGAGGTATTTGTACATTGAGCGGAGAGGTACTTGTACATGGAGCGGAGAGGTACTTGTACATGAGAGCGGAGAGGTATTTGTACATGGAGCGGAAAGGTACTGTCGACACTTGTACATTGAGCGGAGAGCTACTTGTACATGGAGCGGAGAGGTACTTGTACATGAGAGCGGAGAGGTACTTGTACATGGAGCGGAGAGGTATTTGTACATGGAGCGGAGAGGTACTGTCGACACTTGACATTGAGCGGAGAGGTACTTGTACATGGAGCGGAGAGGTACTTGTACATGAGAGCGGAGAGGTATTTGTACATGGAGCGGAGAGGTACTGTCGACACTTGACATTGAGCGGAGAGGTACTTGTACATGGAGCGGAGAGGTACTTGTACATGGAGCGGAGAGGTACTTGTACATGGACCGGAGAGGTACTTGTACATGGAGCGGAGAGGTACTTATACATTGAGCGGAGACGTACTTGTACATGGAGCGGAGATGTACTTGTACATTGAGCGGAGAGGTACTTGTACATTGAGCGGAGAGGTACTGGTACATGGAGCGGAGATGTACTTGTACATTGAGCGGAGAGGTACTTGTACATGGAGCGGAGAGGTACTTGTACATTGAGCGGAGAGGTACTTGTACATTGAGCGGAGACGTACTTGTACATTGAGCGGAGATGTACTTGTACATTGAGCGGAGATGTACTTGTACATTGAGCGGAGAGGTACTGGTACATGGAGCGGAGAGGTACTTGTACATGGAGCGGAGAGGTATTTGTACATGGAGCGGAGAGGTATTTGTACATGGAGCGGAGAGGTACTTGTACATTGAGCGGAGAGGTACTTGTACATGGAGCGGAGAGGTACTTGTACATGGAGCGGAGAGGTACTTGTACATGTAGCGGAGAGGTGCTTGTACATGGAGCGGAGAGGTACTTGTACATGGAGCGGAGAGGTATTTGTACATGGAGCGGAGAGGTACTTGTACATGGAGCGGAGAGGTACTTGTACATTCAGCGGAGAGCTACTTGTACATTGAGCGGAGAGGTACTTGTAGATGGAGCGGAGAGGTACTGTCGACACTTGTACATTGAGCGGAGAGGTACTTGTACATGGAGCGGAGAGGTACTTGTACATGGAGCGGAGAGGTACTGTCGACACTTGTACATTGAGCGGAGAGGTACTTGTACATGGAGCGGAGAGGTACTTGTACATGGAGCGGAGATGTACTTGTACAGGGAGCGGAGAGGTACTTGTACATTGAGCGGAGAGGTACTTGTACATGGAGCGGAGAGGTACTTGTACATGGAGCGGAGAGGTACTTGTACATGGAGCGGAGAGGTACTTGTACATTGAGCGGAGAGGTACTTGTACATGGAGCGGAGAGGTACTTGTACATGGAGCGGAGAGGTACTTGTACATGGAGCGGAGAGGTACTTGTACATTGAGCGGAGAGGTACTTGTACATGGAGCGGAGAGGTACTTGTACATGGAGCGGAGAGGTACTTGTACATGGAGCGGAGAGGTACTGTCGATACTTGACATTGAGCGGAGAGGTACTTGTACATGGAGCGGAGAGGTACTTGTACATGGAGCGGAGAGGTACTTGTACATGGAGCGGAGAGGTACTTGTACATTGAGCGGAGAGGTACTTGTACATGGAGCGGAGAGGTACTTGTACATTGAGCGGAGAGGTACTTGTACATGGAGCGGAGAGGTACTTGTACATGGAGCGGAGAGGTACTTGTACATGGAGCGGAGAGGTACTTGTACATGGAGCGGAGAGGTACTTGTACATTGAGCGGAGATGTACTTGTACATGGAGCGGAGATGTACTTGTACATGGATCGGAGAGGTACTTGTACATGAGAGCGGAGAGGTACTGTCGACACTTGTACATTCAGCGGAGAGGTACTTGTACATTGAGCGTAGAGGTACTGTCGACACTTGTACATTGAGCGGAGAGGTACTTGTACATGGAGCGGAGAGGTACTGTCGACACTTGTACATTGAGCGGAGAGGTACTTGTACATTGAGCGGAGAGGTACTTGTACATGGAGCGCAGAGGTACTTGTACATTGAGCGGAGAGGTACTTGTACATGGAGCGGAGAGGTACTTGTACATGAGAGCGGAGAGGTACTTGTACATGGAGCGGAGAGGTACTTGTACATTGAGCGGAGAGGTACTGTCGACACTTGTACATTCAGCGGAGAGGTACTTGTACATGGAGCGGAGAGGTACTGTCGATACTTGACATTGAGCGGAGAGGTACTTGTACATGGAGCGGAGAGGTATTTGTACATTGAGCGGAGAGGTACTTGTACATTGAGCGGAGAGGTACTGTCGACACTTGTACATTCAGCGGAGAGCTACTTGTACATGGAGCGGAGAGGTATTTGTACATTGAGCGGAGAGGTACTTGTACATGGAGCGGAGAGGTACTTGTACATAGAGCGGAGAGGTACTTATACATGGAGCGGAGAGGTATTTGTACATTGAGCGGAGAGGTACTTGTACATGGAGCGGAGAGGTACTTGTACATGAGAGCGGAGAGGTATTTGTACATGGAGCGGAAAGGTACTGTCGACACTTGTACATTGAGCGGAGAGCTACTTGTACATGGAGCGGAGAGGTACTTGTACATGAGAGCGGAGAGGTACTTGTACATGGAGCGGAGAGGTATTTGTACATGGAGCGGAGAGGTACTGTCGACACTTGACATTGAGCGGAGAGGTACTTGTACATGGAGCGGAGAGGTACTTGTACATGAGAGCGGAGAGGTATTTGTACATGGAGCGGAGAGGTACTGTCGACACTTGACATTGAGCGGAGAGGTACTTGTACATGGAGCGGAGAGGTACTTGTACATGGAGCGGAGAGGTACTTGTACATGGACCGGAGAGGTACTTGTACATGGAGCGGAGAGGTACTTATACATTGAGCGGAGACGTACTTGTACATGGAGCGGAGATGTACTTGTACATTGAGCGGAGAGGTACTTGTACATTGAGCGGAGAGGTACTGGTACATGGAGCGGAGATGTACTTGTACATTGAGCGGAGAGGTACTTGTACATGGAGCGGAGAGGTACTTGTACATTGAGCGGAGAGGTACTTGTACATTGAGCGGAGACGTACTTGTACATTGAGCGGAGATGTACTTGTACATTGAGCGGAGATGTACTTGTACATTGAGCGGAGAGGTACTGGTACATGGAGCGGAGAGGTACTTGTACATGGAGCGGAGAGGTATTTGTACATGGAGCGGAGAGGTATTTGTACATGGAGCGGAGAGGTACTTGTACATTGAGCGGAGAGGTACTTGTACATGGAGCGGAGAGGTACTTGTACATGGAGCGGAGAGGTACTTGTACATGTAGCGGAGAGGTGCTTGTACATGGAGCGGAGAGGTACTTGTACATGGAGCGGAGAGGTATTTGTACATGGAGCGGAGAGGTACTTGTACATGGAGCGGAGAGGTACTTGTACATTCAGCGGAGAGGTACTTGTACATTGAGCGGAGAGGTACTTGTAGATGGAGCGGAGAGGTACTGTCGACACTTGTACATTGAGCGGAGAGGTACTTGTACATGGAGCGGAGAGGTACTTGTACATGGAGCGGAGAGGTACTGTCGACACTTGTACATTGAGCGGAGAGGTACTTGTACATGGAGCGGAGAGGTACTTGTACATGGAGCGGAGATGTACTTGTACAGGGAGCGGAGAGGTACTTGTACATTGAGCGGAGAGGTACTTGTACATGGAGCGGAGAGGTACTTGTACATGGAGCGGAGAGGTACTTGTACATGGAGCGGAGAGGTACTTGTACATTGAGCGGAGAGGTACTTGTACATGGAGCGGAGAGGTACTTGTACATGGAGCGGAGAGGTACTTGTACATGGAGCGGAGAGGTACTTGTACATTGAGCGGAGAGGTACTTGTACATGGAGCGGAGAGGTACTTGTACATGGAGCGGAGAGGTACTTGTACATGGAGCGGAGAGGTACTTGTACATGGAGCGGAGAGGTACTTGTACATTGAGCGGAGATGTACTTGTACATGGAGCGGAGATGTACTTGTACATGGATCGGAGAGGTACTTGTACATGAGAGCGGAGAGGTACTGTCGACACTTGTACATTGAGCGTAGAGGTACTGTCGACACTTGTACATTGAGCGGAGAGGTACTTGTACATGGAGCGGAGAGGTACTGTCGACACTTTTACATTGAGCGGAGAGGTACTTGTACATTGAGCGGAGAGGTACTTGTACATGGAGCGCAGAGGTACTTGTACATTGAGCGGAGAGGTACTTGTACATGGAGCGGAGAGGTACTTGTACATGAGAGCGGAGAGGTACTTGTACATGGAGCGGAGAGGTACTTGTACATTGAGCGGAGAGGTACTGTCGACACTTGTACATTCAGCGGAGAGGTACTTGTACATGGAGCGGAGAGGTACTGTCGATACTTGACATTGAGCGGAGAGGTACTTGTACATGGAGCGGAGAGGTACTTGTACATGGAGCGGAGAGGTACTTGTACATGGAGCGGAGAGGTACTTGTACATTGAGCGGAGAGGTACTTGTACATGGAGCGGAGAGGTACTTGTACATTGAGCGGAGAGGTACTTGTACATGGAGCGGAGAGGTACTTGTACATGGAGCGGAGAGGTACTTGTACATGGAGCGGAGAGGTACTTGTACATGGAGCGGAGAGGTACTTGTACATTGAGCGGAGATGTACTTGTACATGGAGCGGAGATGTACTTGTACATGGATCGGAGAGGTACTTGTACATGAGAGCGGAGAGGTACTGTCGACACTTGTACATTCAGCGGAGAGGTACTTGTACATTGAGCGTAGAGGTACTGTCGACACTTGTACATTGAGCGGAGAGGTACTTGTACATGGAGCGGAGAGGTACTGTCGACACTTGTACATTGAGCGGAGAGGTACTTGTACATTGAGCGGAGAGGTACTTGTACATGGAGCGCAGAGGTACTTGTACATTGAGCGGAGAGGTACTTGTACATGGAGCGGAGAGGTACTTGTACATGAGAGCGGAGAGGTACTTGTACATGGAGCGGAGAGGTACTTGTACATTGAGCGGAGAGGTACTGTCGACACTTGTACATTCAGCGGAGAGGTACTTGTACATGGAGCGGAGAGGTACTGTCGATACTTGACATTGAGCGGAGAGGTACTTGTACATGGAGCGGAGAGGTATTTGTACATTGAGCGGAGAGGTACTTGTACATTGAGCGGAGAGGTACTGTCGACACTTGTACATTCAGCGGAGAGCTACTTGTACATGGAGCGGAGAGGTATTTGTACATTGAGCGGAGAGGTACTTGTACATGGAGCGGAGAGGTACTTGTACATAGAGCGGAGAGGTACTTATACATGGAGCGGAGAGGTATTTGTACATTGAGCGGAGAGGTACTTGTACATGGAGCGGAGAGGTACTTGTACATGAGAGCGGAGAGGTATTTGTACATGGAGCGGAAAGGTACTGTCGACACTTGTACATTGAGCGGAGAGCTACTTGTACATGGAGCGGAGAGGTACTTGTACATGAGAGCGGAGAGGTACTTGTACATGGAGCGGAGAGGTATTTGTACATGGAGCGGAGAGGTACTTGTACATGAGAGCGGAGAGGTACTTGTACATGGAGCGGAGAGGTACTGTCGACACTTGACATTGAGCGGAGAGGTACTTGTACATGGAGCGGAGAGGTACTTGTACATGAGAGCGGAGAGGTATTTGTACATGGAGCGGAGAGGTACTGTCGACACTTGACATTGAGCGGAGAGGTACTTGTACATGGAGCGGAGAGGTACTTGTACATGGAGCGGAGAGGTACTTGTACATGGACCGGAGAGGTACTTGTACATGGAGCGGAGAGGTACTTGTACATGGAGCGGAGATGTACTTGTACATTGAGCGGAGAGGTACTTGTACATGGAGCAGAGATGTACTTGTACATGGAGCGGAGATGTACTTGTACATTGAGCGGAGAGGTACTTGTACATGGAGCGGAGAGGTACTTGTACATGGAGCGGAGATGTACTTGTACATGGAGCGGAGAGGTACTTGTACATGGAGCGGAGATGTACTTGTACATTGAGCGGAGAGGTACTTGTACATGGAGCAGAGATGTACTTGTACATGGAGCGGAGAGGTACTTGTACATGGAGCGGAGAGGTACTTGTACATGGAGCGGAGAGGTACTTGTACATGGAGCGGAGAGGTACTTGTACATGGAGCGGAGAGGTACTTGTACATGGAGCGGAGAGGTACTTGTACATTGAGCGGAGATGTACTTGTACATGGAGCGGAGATGTACTTGTACATGGATCGGAGAGGTACTTGTACATGAGAGCGGAGAGGTACTGTCGACACTTGTACATTCAGCGGAGAGGTACTTGTACATTGAGCGTAGAGGTACTGTCGACACTTGTACATTGAGCGGAGAGGTACTTGTACATGGAGCGGAGAGGTACTGTCGACACTTGTACATTGAGCGGAGAGGTACTTGTACATTGAGCGGAGAGGTACTTGTACATGGAGCGCAGAGGTACTTGTACATTGAGCGGAGAGGTACTTGTACATGGAGCGGAGAGGTACTTGTACATGAGAGCGGAGAGGTACTTGTACATGGAGCGGAGAGGTACTTGTACATTGAGCGGAGAGGTACTGTCGACACTTGTACATTCAGCGGAGAGGTACTTGTACATGGAGCGGAGAGGTACTGTCGATACTTGACATTGAGCGGAGAGGTACTTGTACATGGAGCGGAGAGGTATTTGTACATTGAGCGGAGAGGTACTTGTACATTGAGCGGAGAGGTACTGTCGACACTTGTACATTCAGCGGAGAGCTACTTGTACATGGAGCGGAGAGGTATTTGTACATTGAGCGGAGAGGTACTTGTACATAGAGCGGAGAGGTACTTATACATGGAGCGGAGAGGTATTTGTACATTGAGCGGAGAGGTACTTGTACATGGAGCGGAGAGGTACTTGTACATTGAGCGGAGAGGTACTTGTACATGGAGCGGAGAGGTACTTGTACATGGAGCGGAGAGGTACTTGTACATGGAGCGGAGAGGTACTTGTACATGGAGCGGAGAGGTACTTGTACATTGAGCGGAGATGTACTTGTACATGGAGCGGAGATGTACTTGTACATGGATCGGAGAGGTACTTGTACATGAGAGCGGAGAGGTACTGTCGACACTTGTACATTCAGCGGAGAGGTACTTGTACATTGAGCGTAGAGGTACTGTCGACACTTGTACATTGAGCGGAGAGGTACTTGTACATGGAGCGGAGAGGTACTGTCGACACTTGTACATTGAGCGGAGAGGTACTTGTACATTGAGCGGAGAGGTACTTGTACATGGAGCGCAGAGGTACTTGTACATTGAGCGGAGAGGTACTTGTACATGGAGCGGAGAGGTACTTGTACATGAGAGCGGAGAGGTACTTGTACATGGAGCGGAGAGGTACTTGTACATTGAGCGGAGAGGTACTGTCGACACTTGTACATTCAGCGGAGAGGTACTTGTACATGGAGCGGAGAGGTACTGTCGATACTTGACATTGAGCGGAGAGGTACTTGTACATGGAGCGGAGAGGTATTTGTACATTGAGCGGAGAGGTACTTGTACATTGAGCGGAGAGGTACTGTCGACACTTGTACATTCAGCGGAGAGCTACTTGTACATGGAGCGGAGAGGTATTTGTACATTGAGCGGAGAGGTACTTGTACATGGAGCGGAGAGGTACTTGTACATAGAGCGGAGAGGTACTTATACATGGAGCGGAGAGGTATTTGTACATTGAGCGGAGAGGTACTTGTACATGGAGCGGAGAGGTACTTGTACATGAGAGCGGAGAGGTATTTGTACATGGAGCGGAAAGGTACTGTCGACACTTGTACATTGAGCGGAGAGCTACTTGTACATGGAGCGGAGATGTACTTGTACATTGAGCGGAGAGGTACTTGTACATGGAGCGGAGAGGTACTTGTACATGGAGCGGAGATGTACTTGTACATGGAGCGGAGAGGTACTTGTACATGGAGCGGAGATGTACTTGTACATTGAGCGGAGAGGTACTTGTACATGGAGCAGAGATGTACTTGTACATGGAGCGGAGAGGTACTTGTACATGGAGCGGAGAGGTACTTGTACATGGAGCGGAGAGGTACTTGTACATGGAGCGGAGAGGTACTTGTACATGGAGCGGAGAGGTACTTGTACATGGAGCGGAGAGGTACTTGTACATTGAGCGGAGATGTACTTGTACATGGAGCGGAGATGTACTTGTACATGGATCGGAGAGGTACTTGTACATGAGAGCGGAGAGGTACTGTCGACACTTGTACATTCAGCGGAGAGGTACTTGTACATTGAGCGTAGAGGTACTGTCGACACTTGTACATTGAGCGGAGAGGTACTTGTACATGGAGCGGAGAGGTACTGTCGACACTTGTACATTGAGCGGAGAGGTACTTGTACATTGAGCGGAGAGGTACTTGTACATGGAGCGCAGAGGTACTTGTACATTGAGCGGAGAGGTACTTGTACATGGAGCGGAGAGGTACTTGTACATGAGAGCGGAGAGGTACTTGTACATGGAGCGGAGAGGTACTTGTACATTGAGCGGAGAGGTACTGTCGACACTTGTACATTCAGCGGAGAGGTACTTGTACATGGAGCGGAGAGGTACTGTCGATACTTGACATTGAGCGGAGAGGTACTTGTACATGGAGCGGAGAGGTATTTGTACATTGAGCGGAGAGGTACTTGTACATTGAGCGGAGAGGTACTGTCGACACTTGTACATTCAGCGGAGAGCTACTTGTACATGGAGCGGAGAGGTATTTGTACATTGAGCGGAGAGGTACTTGTACATAGAGCGGAGAGGTACTTATACATGGAGCGGAGAGGTATTTGTACATTGAGCGGAGAGGTACTTGTACATGGAGCGGAGAGGTACTTGTACATTGAGCGGAGAGGTACTTGTACATGGAGCGGAGAGGTACTTGTACATGGAGCGGAGAGGTACTTGTACATGGAGCGGAGAGGTACTTGTACATGGAGCGGAGAGGTACTTGTACATTGAGCGGAGATGTACTTGTACATGGAGCGGAGATGTACTTGTACATGGATCGGAGAGGTACTTGTACATGAGAGCGGAGAGGTACTGTCGACACTTGTACATTCAGCGGAGAGGTACTTGTACATTGAGCGTAGAGGTACTGTCGACACTTGTACATTGAGCGGAGAGGTACTTGTACATGGAGCGGAGAGGTACTGTCGACACTTGTACATTGAGCGGAGAGGTACTTGTACATTGAGCGGAGAGGTACTTGTACATGGAGCGCAGAGGTACTTGTACATTGAGCGGAGAGGTACTTGTACATGGAGCGGAGAGGTACTTGTACATGAGAGCGGAGAGGTACTTGTACATGGAGCGGAGAGGTACTTGTACATTGAGCGGAGAGGTACTGTCGACACTTGTACATTCAGCGGAGAGGTACTTGTACATGGAGCGGAGAGGTACTGTCGATACTTGACATTGAGCGGAGAGGTACTTGTACATGGAGCGGAGAGGTATTTGTACATTGAGCGGAGAGGTACTTGTACATTGAGCGGAGAGGTACTGTCGACACTTGTACATTCAGCGGAGAGCTACTTGTACATGGAGCGGAGAGGTATTTGTACATTGAGCGGAGAGGTACTTGTACATGGAGCGGAGAGGTACTTGTACATAGAGCGGAGAGGTACTTATACATGGAGCGGAGAGGTATTTGTACATTGAGCGGAGAGGTACTTGTACATGGAGCGGAGAGGTACTTGTACATGAGAGCGGAGAGGTATTTGTACATGGAGCGGAAAGGTACTGTCGACACTTGTACATTGAGCGGAGAGCTACTTGTACATGGAGCGGAGAGGTACTTGTACATGAGAGCGGAGAGGTACTTGTACATGGAGCGGAGAGGTATTTGTACATGGAGCGGAGAGGTACTTGTACATGAGAGCGGAGAGGTACTTGTACATGGAGCGGAGAGGTACTGTCGACACTTGACATTGAGCGGAGAGGTACTTGTACATGGAGCGGAGAGGTACTTGTACATGAGAGCGGAGAGGTATTTGTACATGGAGCGGAGAGGTACTGTCGACACTTGACATTGAGCGGAGAGGTACTTGTACATGGAGCGGAGAGGTACTTGTACATGGAGCGGAGAGGTACTTGTACATGGACCGGAGAGGTACTTGTACATGGAGCGGAGAGGTACTTGTACATGGAGCGGAGATGTACTTGTACATTGAGCGGAGAGGTACTTGTACATGGAGCAGAGATGTACTTGTACATGGAGCGGAGATGTACTTGTACATTGAGCGGAGAGGTACTTGTACATGGAGCGGAGAGGTACTTGTACATGGAGCGGAGATGTACTTGTACATGGAGCGGAGAGGTACTTGTACATGGAGCGGAGATGTACTTGTACATTGAGCGGAGAGGTACTTGTACATGGAGCAGAGATGTACTTGTACATGGAGCGGAGAGGTACTTGTACATGGAGCGGAGAGGTACTTGTACATGGAGCGGAGAGGTACTTGTACATGGAGCGGAGAGGTACTTGTACATGGAGCGGAGAGGTACTTGTACATGGAGCGGAGAGGTACTTGTACATTGAGCGGAGATGTACTTGTACATGGAGCGGAGATGTACTTGTACATGGATCGGAGAGGTACTTGTACATGAGAGCGGAGAGGTACTGTCGACACTTGTACATTCAGCGGAGAGGTACTTGTACATTGAGCGTAGAGGTACTGTCGACACTTGTACATTGAGCGGAGAGGTACTTGTACATGGAGCGGAGAGGTACTGTCGACACTTGTACATTGAGCGGAGAGGTACTTGTACATTGAGCGGAGAGGTACTTGTACATGGAGCGCAGAGGTACTTGTACATTGAGCGGAGAGGTACTTGTACATGGAGCGGAGAGGTACTTGTACATGAGAGCGGAGAGGTACTTGTACATGGAGCGGAGAGGTACTTGTACATTGAGCGGAGAGGTACTGTCGACACTTGTACATTCAGCGGAGAGGTACTTGTACATGGAGCGGAGAGGTACTGTCGATACTTGACATTGAGCGGAGAGGTACTTGTACATGGAGCGGAGAGGTATTTGTACATTGAGCGGAGAGGTACTTGTACATTGAGCGGAGAGGTACTGTCGACACTTGTACATTCAGCGGAGAGCTACTTGTACATGGAGCGGAGAGGTATTTGTACATTGAGCGGAGAGGTACTTGTACATAGAGCGGAGAGGTACTTATACATGGAGCGGAGAGGTATTTGTACATTGAGCGGAGAGGTACTTGTACATGGAGCGGAGAGGTACTTGTACATGAGAGCGGAGAGGTATTTGTACATGGAGCAGAAAGGTACTGTCGACACTTGTACATTGAGCGGAGAGCTACTTGTACATGGAGCGGAGAGGTACTTGTACATGAGAGCGGAGAGGTACTTGTACATGGAGCGGAGAGGTATTTGTACATGGAGCGGAGAGGTACTGTCGACACTTGACATTGAGCGGAGAGGTACTTGTACATGGAGCGGAGAGGTACTTGTACATGAGAGCGGAGAGGTATTTGTACATGGAGCGGAGAGGTACTGTCGACACTTGACATTGAGCGGAGAGGTACTTGTACATGGAGCGGAGAGGTACTTGTACATGGAGCGGAGAGGTACTTGTACATGGACCGGAGAGGTACTTGTACATGGAGCGGAGAGGTACTTGTACATGGAGCGGAGATGTACTTGTACATTGAGCGGAGAGGTACTTGTACATGGAGCAGAGATGTACTTGTACATGGAGCGGAGATGTACTTGTACATTGAGCGGAGAGGTACTTGTACATGGAGCGGAGAGGTACTTGTACATGGAGCGGAGATGTACTTGTACATGGAGCGGAGAGGTACTTGTACATGGAGCGGAGATGTACTTGTACATTGAGCGGAGAGGTACTTGTACATGGAGCAGAGATGTACTTGTACATGGAGCGGAGAGGTACTTGTACATGGAGCGGAGAGGTACTTGTACATGGAGCGGAGAGGTACTTGTACATGGAGCGGAGAGGTACTTGTACATTGAGCGGAGAGGTACTTGTACATGGAGCGGAGAGGTACTTGTACATTGAGCGGAGAGGTACTTGTACATGGAGCGGAGAGGTACTTGTACATGGAGCGGAGAGGTACTTGTACATGGAGCGGAGAGGTACTTGTACATGGAGCGGAGAGGTACTTGTACATTGAGCGGAGATGTACTTGTACATGGAGCGGAGATGTACTTGTACATGGATCGGAGAGGTACTTGTACATGAGAGCGGAGAGGTACTGTCGACACTTGTACATTGAGCGTAGAGGTACTGTCGACACTTGTACATTGAGCGGAGAGGTACTTGTACATGGAGCGCAGAGGTACTTGTACATTGAGCGGAGAGGTACTTGTACATGGAGCGGAGAGGTACTTGTACATGAGAGCGGAGAGGTACTTGTACATGGAGCGGAGAGGTACTTGTACATTGAGCGGAGAGGTACTGTCGACACTTGTACATTCAGCGGAGAGGTACTTGTACATGGAGCGGAGAGGTACTGTCGATACTTGACATTGAGCGGAGAGGTACTTGTACATGGAGCGGAGAGGTATTTGTACATTGAGCGGAGAGGTACTTGTACATTGAGCGGAGAGGTACTGTCGACACTTGTACATTCAGCGGAGAGCTACTTGTACATGGAGCGGAGAGGTATTTGTACATTGAGCGGAGAGGTACTTGTACATGGAGCGGAGAGGTACTTGTACATAGAGCGGAGAGGTACTTATACATGGAGCGGAGAGGTATTTGTACATTGAGCGGAGAGGTACTTGTACATGGAGCGGAGAGGTACTTGTACATGAGAGCGGAGAGGTATTTGTACATGGAGCGGAAAGGTACTGTCGACACTTGTACATTGAGCGGAGAGCTACTTGTACATGGAGCGGAGAGGTACTTGTACATGAGAGCGGATAGGTACTTGTACATGGAGCGGAGAGGTATTTGTACATGGAGCGGAGAGGTACTGTCGACACTTGACATTGAGCGGAGAGGTACTTGTACATGGAGCGGAGAGGTACTTGTACATGAGAGCGGAGAGGTATTTGTACATGGAGCGGAGAGGTACTGTCGACACTTGACATTGAGCGGAGAGGTACTTGTACATGGAGCGGAGAGGTACTTGTACATGGAGCGTAGAGGTACTTGTACATGGACCGGAGAGGTACTTGTACATTGAGCGGAGAGGTACTTGTACATGGAGCAGAGATGTACTTGTACATGGAGCGGAGATGTACTTGTACATTGAGCGGAGAGGTACTTGTACATGGAGCGGAGAGGTACTTGTACATGGAGCGGAGATGTACTTGTACATGGAGCGGAGAGGTACTTGTACATGGAGCGGAGATGTACTTGTACATTGAGCGGAGAGGTACTTGTACATGGAGCAGAGATGTACTTGTACATGGAGCGGAGAGGTACTTGTACATGGAGCGGAGAGGTACTTGTACATGGAGCGGAGAGGTACTTGTACATGGAGCGGAGAGGTACTTGTACATGGAGCGGAGAGGTACTTGTACATGGAGCGGAGAGGTACTTGTACATTGAGCGGAGATGTACTTGTACATGGAGCGGAGATGTACTTGTACATGGATCGGAGAGGTACTTGTACATGAGAGCGGAGAGGTACTGTCGACACTTGTACATTCAGCGGAGAGGTACTTGTACATTGAGCGTAGAGGTACTGTCGACACTTGTACATTGAGCGGAGAGGTACTTGTACATGGAGCGGAGAGGTACTGTCGACACTTGTACATTGAGCGGAGAGGTACTTGTACATTGAGCGGAGAGGTACTTGTACATGGAGCGCAGAGGTACTTGTACATTGAGCGGAGAGGTACTTGTACATGGAGCGGAGAGGTACTTGTACATGAGAGCGGAGAGGTACTTGTACATGGAGCGGAGAGGTACTTGTACATTGAGCGGAGAGGTACTGTCGACACTTGTACATTCAGCGGAGAGGTACTTGTACATGGAGCGGAGAGGTACTGTCGATACTTGACATTGAGCGGAGAGGTACTTGTACATGGAGCGGAGAGGTATTTGTACATTGAGCGGAGAGGTACTTGTACATTGAGCGGAGAGGTACTGTCGACACTTGTACATTCAGCGGAGAGCTACTTGTACATGGAGCGGAGAGGTATTTGTACATTGAGCGGAGAGGTACTTGTACATAGAGCGGAGAGGTACTTATACATGGAGCGGAGAGGTATTTGTACATTGAGCGGAGAGGTACTTGTACATGGAGCGGAGAGGTACTTGTACATGAGAGCGGAGAGGTATTTGTACATGGAGCGGAAAGGTACTGTCGACACTTGTACATTGAGCGGAGAGCTACTTGTACATGGAGCGGAGAGGTACTTGTACATGAGAGCGGAGAGGTACTTGTACATGGAGCGGAGAGGTATTTGTACATGGAGCGGAGAGGTACTGTCGACACTTGACATTGAGCGGAGAGGTACTTGTACATGGAGCGGAGAGGTACTTGTACATGAGAGCGGAGAGGTATTTGTACATGGAGCGGAGAGGTACTGTCGACACTTGACATTGAGCGGAGAGGTACTTGTACATGGAGCGGAGAGGTACTTGTACATGGAGCGGAGAGGTACTTGTACATGGACCGGAGAGGTACTTGTACATGGAGCGGAGAGGTACTTGTACATGGAGCGGAGATGTACTTGTACATTGAGCGGAGAGGTACTTGTACATGGAGCAGAGATGTACTTGTACATGGAGCGGAGATGTACTTGTACATTGAGCGGAGAGGTACTTGTACATGGAGCGGAGAGGTACTTGTACATGGAGCGGAGATGTACTTGTACATGGAGCGGAGAGGTACTTGTACATGGAGCGGAGATGTACTTGTACATTGAGCGGAGAGGTACTTGTACATGGAGCAGAGATGTACTTGTACATGGAGCGGAGAGGTACTTGTACATGGAGCGGAGAGGTACTTGTACATGGAGCGGAGAGGTACTTGTACATGGAGCGGAGAGGTACTTGTACATTGAGCGGAGAGGTACTTGTACATGGAGTGGAGAGGTACTTGTACATTGAGCGGAGAGGTACTTGTACATGGAGCGGAGAGGTACTTGTACATGGAGCGGAGAGGTACTTGTACATGGAGCGGAGAGGTACTTGTACATGGAGCGGAGAGGTACTTGTACATTGAGCGGAGATGTACTTGTACATGGAGCGGAGATGTACTTGTACATGGATCGGAGAGGTACTTGTACATGAGAGCGGAGAGGTACTGTCGACACTTGTACATTGAGCGTAGAGGTACTGTCGACACTTGTACATTGAGCGGAGAGGTACTTGTACATGGAGCGCAGAGGTACTTGTACATTGAGCGGAGAGGTACTTGTACATGGAGCGGAGAGGTACTTGTACATGAGAGCGGAGAGGTACTTGTACATGGAGCGGAGAGGTACTTGTACATTGAGCGGAGAGGTACTGTCGACACTTGTACATTCAGCGGAGAGGTACTTGTACATGGAGCGGAGAGGTACTGTCGATACTTGACATTGAGCGGAGAGGTACTTGTACATGGAGCGGAGAGGTATTTGTACATTGAGCGGAGAGGTACTTGTACATTGAGCGGAGAGGTACTGTCGACACTTGTACATTCAGCGGAGAGCTACTTGTACATGGAGCGGAGAGGTATTTGTACATTGAGCGGAGAGGTACTTGTACATGGAGCGGAGAGGTACTTGTACATAGAGCGGAGAGGTACTTATACATGGAGCGGAGAGGTATTTGTACATTGAGCGGAGAGGTACTTGTACATGGAGCGGAGAGGTACTTGTACATGAGAGCGGAGAGGTATTTGTACATGGAGCGGAAAGGTACTGTCGACACTTGTACATTGAGCGGAGAGCTACTTGTACATGGAGCGGAGAGGTACTTGTACATGAGAGCGGATAGGTACTTGTACATGGAGCGGAGAGGTATTTGTACATGGAGCGGAGAGGTACTGTCGACACTTGACATTGAGCGGAGAGGTACTTGTACATGGAGCGGAGAGGTACTTGTACATGAGAGCGGAGAGGTATTTGTACATGGAGCGGAGAGGTACTGTCGACACTTGACATTGAGCGGAGAGGTACTTGTACATGGAGCGGAGAGGTACTTGTACATGGAGCGTAGAGGTACTTGTACATGGACCGGAGAGGTACTTGTACATGGAGCGGAGAGGTACTTGTACATGGAGCGGAGATGTACTTGTACATTGAGCGGAGAGGTACTTGTACATGGAGCAGAGATGTACTTGTACATGGAGCGGAGATGTACTTGTACATTGAGCGGAGAGGTACTTGTACATGGAGCGGAGAGGTACTTGTACATGGAGCGGAGATGTACTTGTACATGGAGCGGAGAGGTACTTGTACATGGAGCGGAGATGTACTTGTACATTGAGCGGAGAGGTACTTGTACATGGAGCAGAGATGTACTTGTACATGGAGCGGAGAGGTACTTGTACATGGAGCGGAGAGGTACTTGTACATGGAGCGGAGAGGTACTTGTACATGGAGCGGAGAGGTACTTGTACATTGAGCGGAGAGGTACTTGTACATGGAGCTAGGGCTGGGTATCGAGTTTCGATACTTACTTGGCACCGAAATGGAAACATCGATACTAAGGGGTATCGAAGCCTCCCTTGTCAATCGATACCAATTTTCGATACCAAAACAAAACAGCGTCATTGAGCCTATAAGCATGCGACATGCTTGCACGCCGCGCTCTAATACGGCTGGTGATTGGCTGTCATGTAGAGGCATGCAGGAAACGTTACGCCCACTTTAGCCGGTGTGTTTGTTGTGACTGTGAGCCAGGCGTGCGGTGCGGATAGTATACAAGAAGTTAGCCACTCAAGCTACTCCTATCCTGGATTACCATATGGCGAAGATGATGAAAAGCAGGAAAAGAAACAGAAACAACACGGACTGGTTTCCACAGACAAGAGAAATAATTGAGAGGTGGGTCAGCTCAGCTTACCGCAAGTTAGCGGTTATCAGATCCCTCAGTCTGACAAATCCATGCATCTGGCTGTGAGTTGTAGCATTAGATCGTTTAATTAATTGCCGCCGTAACGTTATGCGCAAGCGGGCATTGTGTATTTTTAGCAACTCGTTAACAAACGCTGATGTCATGATAGTTTGTTGAATGTAAATGCGATTCATTTATATTGATTGGCTAGTCAGTGAAGTTGAGCTGTCTCATCAGATTTGACAAGAATGACGTTCTGTTGCAGCAGTGAGCACACTGATCTGCAACGCTAGCGTTAATGTTTAATTAATTAGCGTTATGTGCAAGCGGGCAGTTATCGCCCATGTATTTTTAGCAACTCGTTAACAAACGCTGATGTCATGATAGTTTGTTGAATATAAATGCGATTCACTTTGTGGCATATAAGGCTATATTGATAGGCTAGTCAATGCTCAACTAGTCTTCCATGCATGAAGTGGAGCCATCTCATCAGTTTGTACAAGAATAGAGTTCTGTTGCATCAGTGAGCATTAAACCCTGATTTGCAACTCTCTGTTTTGCACTGAAAACTATTCCACTGATTTATTTGTTTTAGCTACATTTCTTTCCTTTGTAGTACTCCAATATTTTTTGTAGGGACGGCAATACGTTTAGAGAACTTAAAGTTATGTTAAATACAGTAGGTTTTATTTTTTTCTGCTGTAAAACTTAAGATGGGGGGAAACTAAAGATTTGTAAAATAATTTCAATGTGTAATGCAGTTTTATTTTTGTTAAAATGGATTTTTCTAAAAATTGGTATCGAAAAAAGTATCGTTCAGGAACCGGTATCGAAATCCAAGTATCGAAACGGTATCGATATCGAAAAATTTTGAACGATACCCAGCCCTACATGGAGCGCAGATGTACTTGTACATTGAGCGGAGAGGTACTGGTACATGGAGCGGAGATGTACTTGTACATTGAGCGGAGAGGTACTTGTACATTGAGCGGAGAGGTACTTGTACATGGAGCGGAGATGTACTTGTACATTGAGCGGAGAGGTACTGGTACATGGAGCGGAGATGTACTTGTACATTGAGCGGAGAGGTACTTGTACATGGAGTGGAGATGTACTTGTACATTGAGCGGAGAGGTACTGGTACATGGAGCGGAGATGTACTTGTACATTGAGCGGAGAGGTACTTGTACATGGAGTGGAGATGTACTTGTACATTGAGCGGAGAGGTACTGGTACATGGAGCGGAGATGTACTTGTACATTGAGCGGAGAGGTACTTGTACATGGAGTGGAGATGTACTTGTACATGGAGCGGAGATGTACTTGTACATGGAGCGGAGATGTACTTGTACATTGAGCGGAGAGGTACTTGTACATGGAGCGGAGAGGTACTTGTACATGGAGCGGAGATGTACTTGTACATGGAGCGGAGAGGTACTTGTACATGGAGCGGAGATGTACTTGTACATTGAGCGGAGAGGTACTTGTACATGGAGCAGAGATGTACTTGTACATGGAGCGGAGAGGTACTTGTACATGGAGCGGAGAGGTACTTGTACATGGAGCGGAGAGGTACTTGTACATTGAGCGGAGAGGTACTTGTACATGGAGCGGAGAGGTACTTGTACATTGAGCGGAGAGGTACTTGTACATGGAGCGGAGAGGTACTTGTACATGGAGCGGAGAGGTACTTGTACATGGAGCGGAGAGGTACTTGTACATTGAGCGGAGAGGTACTTGTACATGGAGCGGAGAGGTACTTGTACATGGAGCGGAGAGGTACTTGTACATGGAGCGGAGAGGTACTTGTACATGGAGCGGAGAGGTACTTGTACATTGAGCGGAGATGTACTTGTACATGGAGCGGAGATGTACTTGTACATGGATCGGAGAGGTACTTGTACATGAGAGCGGAGAGGTACTGTCGACACTTGTACATTGAGCGTAGAGGTACTGTCGACACTTGTACATTGAGCGGAGAGGTACTTGTACATGGAGCGGAGAGGTACTGTCGACACTTGTACATTGAGCGGAGAGGTACTTGTACATTGAGCGGAGAGGTACTTGTACATGGAGCGCAGAGGTACTTGTACATTGAGCGGAGAGGTACTTGTACATGGAGCGGAGAGGTACTTGTACATGAGAGCGGAGAGGTACTTGTACATGGAGCGGAGAGGTACTTGTACATTGAGCGGAGAGGTACTGTCGACACTTGTACATTCAGCGGAGAGGTACTTGTACATGGAGCGGAGAGGTACTGTCGATACTTGACATTGAGCGGATAGGTACTTGTACATGGAGCGGAGAGGTACTTGTACATGGAGCGGAGAGGTACTTGTACATGGAGCGGAGAGGTACTTGTACATTGAGCGGAGAGGTACTTGTCCATGGAGCGGAGAGGTACTTGTACATTGAGCGGAGAGGTACTTGTACATGGAGCGGAGAGGTACTTGTACATGGAGCGGAGAGGTACTTGTACATGGAGCGGAGAGGTACTTGTACATGGAGCGGAGAGGTACTTGTACATTGAGCGGAGATGTACTTGTACATGGAGCGGAGATGTACTTGTACATGGATCGGAGAGGTACTTGTACATGAGAGCGGAGAGGTACTGTCGACACTTGTACATTCAGCGGAGAGGTACTTGTACATTGAGCGTAGAGGTACTGTCGACACTTGTACATTGAGCGGAGAGGTACTTGTACATGGAGCGGAGAGGTACTGTCGACACTTGTACATTGAGCGGAGAGGTACTTGTACATTGAGCGGAGAGGTACTTGTACATGGAGCGCAGAGGTACTTGTACATTGAGCGGAGAGGTACTTGTACATGGAGCGGAGAGGTACTTGTACATGAGAGCGGAGAGGTACTTGTACATGGAGCGGAGAGGTACTTGTACATTGAGCGGAGAGGTACTGTCGACACTTGTACATTCAGCGGAGAGGTACTTGTACATGGAGCGGAGAGGTACTGTCGATACTTGACATTGAGCGGAGAGGTACTTGTACATGGAGCGGAGAGGTATTTGTACATTGAGCGGAGAGGTACTTGTACATTGAGCGGAGAGGTACTGTCGACACTTGACATTGAGCGGAGAGGTACTTGTACATGGAGCGGAGAGGTACTTGTACATGAGAGCGGAGAGGTATTTGTACATGGAGCGGAGAGGTACTGTCGACACTTGACATTGAGCGGAGAGGTACTTGTACATGGAGCGGAGAGGTACTTGTACATGGAGCGTAGAGGTACTTGTACATGGACCGGAGAGGTACTTGTACATGGAGCGGAGAGGTACTTGTACATGGAGCGGAGATGTACTTGTACATTGAGCGGAGAGGTACTTGTACATGGAGCAGAGATGTACTTGTACATGGAGCGGAGATGTACTTGTACATTGAGCGGAGAGGTACTTGTACATGGAGCGGAGAGGTACTTGTACATGGAGCGGAGATGTACTTGTACATGGAGCGGAGAGGTACTTGTACATGGAGCGGAGATGTACTTGTACATTGAGCGGAGAGGTACTTGTACATGGAGCAGAGATGTACTTGTACATGGAGCGGAGAGGTACTTGTACATGGAGCGGAGAGGTACTTGTACATGGAGCGGAGAGGTACTTGTACATGGAGCGGAGAGGTACTTGTACATTGAGCGGAGAGGTACTTGTACATGGAGCTAGGGCTGGGTATCGAGTTTCGATACTTACTTGGCACCGAAATGGAAACATCGATACTAAGGGGTATCGAAGCCTCCCTTGTCAATCGATACCAATTTTCGATACCAAAACAAAACAGCGTCATTGAGCCTATAAGCATGCGACATGCTTGCACGCCGCGCTCTAATACGGCTGGTGATTGGCTGTCATGTAGAGGCATGCAGGAAACGTTACGCCCACTTTAGCCGGTGTGTTTGTTGTGACTGTGAGCCAGGCGTGCGGTGCGGATAGTATACAAGAAGTTAGCCACTCAAGCTACTCCTATCCTGGATTACCATATGGCGAAGATGATGAAAAGCAGGAAAAGAAACAGAAACAACACGGACTGGTTTCCACAGACAAGAGAAATAATTGAGAGGTGGGTCAGCTCAGCTTACCGCAAGTTAGCGGTTATCAGATCCCTCAGTCTGACAAATCCATGCATCTGGCTGTGAGTTGTAGCATTAGATCGTTTAATTAATTGCCGCCGTAACGTTATGCGCAAGCGGGCATTGTGTATTTTTAGCAACTCGTTAACAAACGCTGATGTCATGATAGTTTGTTGAATGTAAATGCGATTCATTTATATTGATTGGCTAGTCAGTGAAGTTGAGCTGTCTCATCAGATTTGACAAGAATGACGTTCTGTTGCAGCAGTGAGCACACTGATCTGCAACGCTAGCGTTAATGTTTAATTAATTAGCGTTATGTGCAAGCGGGCAGTTATCGCCCATGTATTTTTAGCAACTCGTTAACAAACGCTGATGTCATGATAGTTTGTTGAATATAAATGCGATTCACTTTGTGGCATATAAGGCTATATTGATAGGCTAGTCAATGCTCAACTAGTCTTCCATGCATGAAGTGGAGCCATCTCATCAGTTTGTACAAGAATAGAGTTCTGTTGCATCAGTGAGCATTAAACCCTGATTTGCAACTCTCTGTTTTGCACTGAAAACTATTCCACTGATTTATTTGTTTTAGCTACATTTCTTTCCTTTGTAGTACTCCAATATTTTTTGTAGGGACGGCAATACGTTTAGAGAACTTAAAGTTATGTTAAATACAGTAGGTTTTATTTTTTTCTGCTGTAAAACTTAAGATGGGGGGAAACTAAAGATTTGTAAAATAATTTCAATGTGTAATGCAGTTTTATTTTTGTTAAAATGGATTTTTCTAAAAATTGGTATCGAAAAAAGTATCGTTCAGGAACCGGTATCGAAATCCAAGTATCGAAACGGTATCGATATCGAAAAATTTTGAACGATACCCAGCCCTACATGGAGCGCAGATGTACTTGTACATTGAGCGGAGAGGTACTGGTACATGGAGCGGAGATGTACTTGTACATTGAGCGGAGAGGTACTTGTACATTGAGCGGAGAGGTACTTGTACATGGAGCGGAGATGTACTTGTACATTGAGCGGAGAGGTACTGGTACATGGAGCGGAGATGTACTTGTACATTGAGCGGAGAGGTACTTGTACATGGAGTGGAGATGTACTTGTACATTGAGCGGAGAGGTACTGGTACATGGAGCGGAGATGTACTTGTACATTGAGCGGAGAGGTACTTGTACATGGAGTGGAGATGTACTTGTACATTGAGCGGAGAGGTACTGGTACATGGAGCGGAGATGTACTTGTACATTGAGCGGAGAGGTACTTGTACATGGAGTGGAGATGTACTTGTACATGGAGCGGAGATGTACTTGTACATGGAGCGGAGATGTACTTGTACATTGAGCGGAGAGGTACTTGTACATGGAGCGGAGAGGTACTTGTACATGGAGCGGAGATGTACTTGTACATGGAGCGGAGAGGTACTTGTACATGGAGCGGAGATGTACTTGTACATTGAGCGGAGAGGTACTTGTACATGGAGCAGAGATGTACTTGTACATGGAGCGGAGAGGTACTTGTACATGGAGCGGAGAGGTACTTGTACATGGAGCGGAGAGGTACTTGTACATGGAGCGGAGAGGTACTTGTACATTGAGCGGAGAGGTACTTGTACATGGAGCGGAGAGGTACTTGTACATTGAGCGGAGAGGTACTTGTACATGGAGCGGAGAGGTACTTGTACATGGAGCGGAGAGGTACTTGTACATGGAGCGGAGAGGTACTTGTACATTGAGCGGAGAGGTACTTGTACATGGAGCGGAGAGGTACTTGTACATGGAGCGGAGAGGTACTTGTACATGGAGCGGAGAGGTACTTGTACATGGAGCGGAGAGGTACTTGTACATTGAGCGGAGATGTACTTGTACATGGAGCGGAGATGTACTTGTACATGGATCGGAGAGGTACTTGTACATGAGAGCGGAGAGGTACTGTCGACACTTGTACATTGAGCGTAGAGGTACTGTCGACACTTGTACATTGAGCGGAGAGGTACTTGTACATGGAGCGGAGAGGTACTGTCGACACTTGTACATTGAGCGGAGAGGTACTTGTACATTGAGCGGAGAGGTACTTGTACATGGAGCGCAGAGGTACTTGTACATTGAGCGGAGAGGTACTTGTACATGGAGCGGAGAGGTACTTGTACATGAGAGCGGAGAGGTACTTGTACATGGAGCGGAGAGGTACTTGTACATTGAGCGGAGAGGTACTGTCGACACTTGTACATTCAGCGGAGAGGTACTTGTACATGGAGCGGAGAGGTACTGTCGATACTTGACATTGAGCGGATAGGTACTTGTACATGGAGCGGAGAGGTACTTGTACATGGAGCGGAGAGGTACTTGTACATGGAGCGGAGAGGTACTTGTACATTGAGCGGAGAGGTACTTGTCCATGGAGCGGAGAGGTACTTGTACATTGAGCGGAGAGGTACTTGTACATGGAGCGGAGAGGTACTTGTACATGGAGCGGAGAGGTACTTGTACATGGAGCGGAGAGGTACTTGTACATGGAGCGGAGAGGTACTTGTACATTGAGCGGAGATGTACTTGTACATGGAGCGGAGATGTACTTGTACATGGATCGGAGAGGTACTTGTACATGAGAGCGGAGAGGTACTGTCGACACTTGTACATTCAGCGGAGAGGTACTTGTACATTGAGCGTAGAGGTACTGTCGACACTTGTACATTGAGCGGAGAGGTACTTGTACATGGAGCGGAGAGGTACTGTCGACACTTGTACATTGAGCGGAGAGGTACTTGTACATTGAGCGGAGAGGTACTTGTACATGGAGCGCAGAGGTACTTGTACATTGAGCGGAGAGGTACTTGTACATGGAGCGGAGAGGTACTTGTACATGAGAGCGGAGAGGTACTTGTACATGGAGCGGAGAGGTACTTGTACATTGAGCGGAGAGGTACTGTCGACACTTGTACATTCAGCGGAGAGGTACTTGTACATGGAGCGGAGAGGTACTGTCGATACTTGACATTGAGCGGAGAGGTACTTGTACATGGAGCGGAGAGGTATTTGTACATTGAGCGGAGAGGTACTTGTACATTGAGCGGAGAGGTACTGTCGACACTTGTACATTCAGCGGAGAGCTACTTGTACATGGAGCGGAGAGGTATTTGTACATTGAGCGGAGAGGTACTTGTACATGGAGCGGAGAGGTACTTGTACATAGAGCGGAGAGGTACTTATACATGGAGCGGAGAGGTATTTGTACATTGAGCGGAGAGGTACTTGTACATGGAGCGGAGAGGTACTTGTACATGGAGCGGAGAGGTATTTGTACATGGAGCGGAAAGGTACTGTCGACACTTGTACATTGAGCGGAGAGCTACTTGTACATGGAGCGGAGAGGTACTTGTACATGAGAGCGGAGAGGTACTTGTACATGGAGCGGAGAGGTATTTGTACATGGAGCGGAGAGGTACTGTCGACACTTGACATTGAGCGGAGAGGTACTTGTACATGGAGCGGAGAGGTACTTGTACATGAGAGCGGAGAGGTATTTGTACATGGAGCGGAGAGGTACTGTCGACACTTGACATTGAGCGGAGAGGTACTTGTACATGGAGCGGAGAGGTACTTGTACATGGAGCGGAGAGGTACTTGTACATGGAGCGGAGAGGTACTTGTACATGGAGCGGAGAGGTACTTGTACATTGAGCGGAGAGGTACTTGTACATGGAGCTAGGGCTGGGTATCGAGTTTCGATACTTACTTGGCACCGAAATGGAAACATCGATACTAAGGGGTATCGAAGCCTCCCTTGTCAATCGATACCAATTTTCGATACCAAAACAAAACAGCGTCATTGAGCCTATAAGCATGCGACATGCTTGCACGCCGCGCTCTAATACGGCTGGTGATTGGCTGTCATGTAGAGGCATGCAGGAAACGTTACGCCCACTTTAGCCGGTGTGTTTGTTGTGACTGTGAGCCAGGCGTGCGGTGCGGATAGTATACAAGAAGTTAGCCACTCAAGCTACTCCTATCCTGGATTACCATATGGCGAAGATGATGAAAAGCAGGAAAAGAAACAGAAACAACACGGACTGGTTTCCACAGACAAGAGAAATAATTGAGAGGTGGGTCAGCTCAGCTTACCGCAAGTTAGCGGTTATCAGATCCCTCAGTCTGACAAATCCATGCATCTGGCTGTGAGTTGTAGCATTAGATCGTTTAATTAATTGCCGCCGTAACGTTATGCGCAAGCGGGCATTGTGTATTTTTAGCAACTCGTTAACAAACGCTGATGTCATGATAGTTTGTTGAATGTAAATGCGATTCATTTATATTGATTGGCTAGTCAGTGAAGTTGAGCTGTCTCGTCAGATTTGACAAGAATGACGTTCTGTTGCAGCAGTGAGCACACTGATCTGCAACGCTAGCGTTAATGTTTAATTAATTAGCGTTATGTGCAAGCGGGCAGTTATCGCCCATGTATTTTTAGCAACTCGTTAACAAACGCTGATGTCATGATAGTTTGTTGAATATAAATGCGATTCACTTTGTGGCATATAAGGCTATATTGATAGGCTAGTCAATGCTCAACTAGTCTTCCATGCATGAAGTGGAGCCATCTCATCAGTTTGTACAAGAATAGAGTTCTGTTGCATCAGTGAGCATTAAACCCTGATTTGCAACTCTCTGTTTTGCACTGAAAACTATTCCACTGATTTATTTGTTTTAGCTACATTTCTTTCCTTTGTAGTACTCCAATATTTTTTGTAGGGACGGCAATACGTTTAGAGAACTTAAAGTTATGTTAAATACAGTAGGTTTTATTTTTTTCTGCTGTAAAACTTAAGATGGGGGGAAACTAAAGATTTGTAAAATAATTTCAATGTGTAATGCAGTTTTATTTTTGTTAAAATGGATTTTTCTAAAAATTGGTATCGAAAAAAGTATCGTTCAGGAACCGGTATCGAAATCCAAGTATCGAAACGGTATCGATATCGAAAAATTTTGAACGATACCCAGCCCTACATGGAGCGCAGATGTACTTGTACATTGAGCGGAGAGGTACTGGTACATGGAGCGGAGATGTACTTGTACATTGAGCGGAGAGGTACTTGTACATTGAGCGGAGAGGTACTTGTACATGGAGCGGAGATGTACTTGTACATTGAGCGGAGAGGTACTGGTACATGGAGCGGAGATGTACTTGTACATTGAGCGGAGAGGTACTTGTACATGGAGTGGAGATGTACTTGTACATTGAGCGGAGAGGTACTGGTACATGGAGCGGAGATGTACTTGTACATTGAGCGGAGAGGTACTTGTACATGGAGTGGAGATGTACTTGTACATTGAGCGGAGAGGTACTGGTACATGGAGCGGAGATGTACTTGTACATTGAGCGGAGAGGTACTTGTACATGGAGTGGAGATGTACTTGTACATGGAGCGGAGATGTACTTGTACATTGAGCGGAGAGGTACTTGTACATGGAGCGGAGATGTACTTGTACATGGAGCGGAGAGGTACTTGTACATGGAGCGGAGAGGTACTTGTACATGGAGCGGAGATGTACTTGTACATGGAGCGGAGATGTACTTGTACATGGAGCGGAGAGGTACTTGTACATGGAGCGGAGAGGTACTTATACATTGAGCGGAGACGTACTTGTACATGGAGCGGAGAGGTATTTGTACATTGAGCGGAGAGGTACTTGTACATTGAGCGGAGAGGTACTGGTACATGGAGCGGAGATGTACTTGTACATTGAGCGGAGAGGTACTTGTACATGGAGCGGAGAGGTACTGTCGACACTTGTACATTGAGCGGAGAGGTACTTGTACATGGAGCGGAGAGGTACTTGTACATGGAGCGGAGAGGTACTGTCGACACTTGTACATTGAGCGGAGAGGTACTTGTACATGGAGCGGAGAGGTACTTGTACATGGAGCGGAGATGTACTTGTACAGGGAGCGGAGAGGTACTTGTACATTGAGCGGAGAGGTACTTGTACATGGAGCGGAGAGGTACTTGTACATGGAGCGGAGAGGTACTTGTACATGGAGCGGAGAGGTACTTGTACATTGAGCGGAGAGGTACTTGTACATGGAGCGGAGAGGTACTTGTACATGGAGCGGAGAGGTACTTGTACATGGAGCGGAGAGGTACTTGTACATTGAGCGGAGAGGTACTTGTACATGGAGCGGAGAGGTACTTGTACATGGAGCGGAGAGGTACTTGTACATGGAGCGGAGAGGTACTTGTACATGGAGCGGAGAGGTACTTGTACATTGAGCGGAGATGTACTTGTACATGGAGCGGAGATGTACTTGTACATGGATCGGAGAGGTACTTGTACATGAGAGCGGAGAGGTACTGTCGACACTTGTACATTGAGCGTAGAGGTACTGTCGACACTTGTACATTGAGCGGAGAGGTACTTGTACATGGAGCGGAGAGGTACTGTCGACACTTGTACATTGAGCGGAGAGGTACTTGTACATTGAGCGGAGAGTTACTTGTACATGGAGCGCAGAGGTACTTGTACATTGAGCGGAGAGGTACTTGTACATGGAGCGGAGAGGTACTTGTACATGAGAGCGGAGAGGTACTTGTACATGGAGCGGAGAGGTACTTGTACATTGAGCGGAGAGGTACTGTCGACACTTGTACATTCAGCGGAGAGGTACTTGTACATGGAGCGGAGAGGTACTGTCGATACTTGACATTGAGCGGAGAGGTACTTGTACATGGAGCGGAGAGGTACTTGTACATGGAGCGGAGAGGTACTTGTACATGGAGAGGTACTTGTACATTGAGCGGAGAGGTACTTGTACATGGAGCGGAGAGGTACTTGTACATTGAGCGGAGAGGTACTTGTACATGGAGCGGAGAGGTACTTGTACATGGAGCGGAGAGGTACTTGTACATGGAGCGGAGAGGTACTTGTACATTGAGCGGAGATGTACTTGTACATGGAGCGGAGATGTACTTGTACATGGATCGGAGAGGTACTTGTACATGAGAGCGGAGAGGTACTGTCGACACTTGTACATTCAGCGGAGAGGTACTTGTACATTGAGCGTAGAGGTACTGTCGACACTTGTACATTGAGCGGAGAGGTACTTGTACATGGAGCGGAGAGGTACTGTCGACACTTGTACATTGAGCGGAGAGGTACTTGTACATTGAGCGGAGAGGTACTTGTACATGGAGCGCAGAGGTACTTGTACATTGAGCGGAGAGGTACTTGTACATGGAGCGGAGAGGTACTTGTACATGAGAGCGGAGAGGTACTTGTACATGGAGCGGAGAGGTACTTGTACATTGAGCGGAGAGGTACTGTCGACACTTGTACATTCAGCGGAGAGGTACTTGTACATGGAGCGGAGAGGTACTGTCGATACTTGACATTGAGCGGAGAGGTACTTGTACATGGAGCGGAGAGGTATTTGTACATTGAGCGGAGAGGTACTTGTACATTGAGCGGAGAGGTACTGTCGACACTTGTACATTCAGCGGAGAGCTACTTGTACATGGAGCGGAGAGGTATTTGTACATTGAGCGGAGAGGTACTTGTACATGGAGCGGAGAGGTACTTGTACATAGAGCGGAGAGGTACTTATACATGGAGCGGAGAGGTATTTGTACATTGAGCGGAGAGGTACTTGTACATGGAGCGGAGAGGTACTTGTACATGAGAGCGGAGAGGTATTTGTACATGGAGCGGAAAGGTACTGTCGACACTTGTACATTGAGCGGAGAGCTACTTGTACATGGAGCGGAGAGGTACTTGTACATGAGAGCGGAGAGGTACTTGTACATGGAGCGGAGAGGTATTTGTACATGGAGCGGAGAGGTACTGTCGACACTTGACATTGAGCGGAGAGGTACTTGTACATGGAGCGGAGAGGTACTTGTACATGAGAGCGGAGAGGTATTTGTACATGGAGCGGAGAGGTACTGTCGACACTTGACATTGAGCGGAGAGGTACTTGTACATGGAGCGGAGAGGTACTTGTACATGGAGCGGAGAGGTACTTGTACATGGACCGGAGAGGTACTTGTACATGGAGCGGAGAGGTACTTGTACATGGAGCGGAGATGTACTTGTACATTGAGCGGAGAGGTACTTGTACATGGAGCAGAGATGTACTTGTACATGGAGCGGAGATGTACTTGTACATTGAGCGGAGAGGTACTTGTACATGGAGCGGAGAGGTACTTGTACATGGAGCGGAGATGTACTTGTACATGGAGCGGAGAGGTACTTGTACATGGAGCGGAGATGTACTTGTACATTGAGCGGAGAGGTACTTGTACATGGAGCAGAGATGTACTTGTACATGGAGCGGAGAGGTACTTGTACATGGAGCGGAGAGGTACTTGTACATGGAGCGGAGAGGTACTTGTACATGGAGCGGAGAGGTACTTGTACATTGAGCGGAGAGGTACTTGTACATGGAGCGGAGAGGTACTTGTACATTGAGCGGAGAGGTACTTGTACATGGAGCGGAGAGGTACTTGTACATGGAGCGGAGAGGTACTTGTACATGGAGCGGAGAGGTACTTGTACATGGAGCGGAGAGGTACTTGTACATTGAGCAGAGATGTACTTGTACATGGAGCGGAGATGTACTTGTACATGGATCGGAGAGGTACTTGTACATGAGAGCGGAGAGGTACTGTCGACACTTGTACATTGAGCGTAGAGGTACTGTCGACACTTGTACATTGAGCGGAGAGGTACTTGTACATGGAGCGGAGAGGTACTGTCGACACTTGTACATTGAGCGGAGAGGTACTTGTACATTGAGCAGAGAGGTACTTGTACATGGAGCGCAGAGGTACTTGTACATTGAGCGGAGAGGTACTTGTACATGGAGCGGAGAGGTACTTGTACATGAGAGCGGAGAGGTACTTGTACATGGAGCGGAGAGGTACTTGTACATTGAGCGGAGAGGTACTGTCGACACTTCTACATTCAGCGGAGAGGTACTTGTACATGGAGCGGAGAGGTACTGTCGATACTTGACATTGAGCGGAGAGGTACTTGTACATGGAGCGGAGAGGTATTTGTACATTGAGCGGAGAGGTACTTGTACATTGAGCGGAGAGGTACTGTCGACACTTGTACATTCAGCGGAGAGCTACTTGTACATGGAGCGGAGAGGTATTTGTACATTGAGCGGAGAGGTACTTGTACATGGAGCGGAGAGGTACTTGTACATAGAGCGGAGAGGTACTTATACATGGAGCGGAGAGGTATTTGTACATTGAGCGGAGAGGTACTTGTACATGGAGCGGAGAGGTACTTGTACATGAGAGCGGAGAGGTATTTGTACATGGAGCGGAAAGGTACTGTCGACACTTGTACATTGAGCGGAGAGCTACTTGTACATGGAGCGGAGAGGTACTTGTACATGAGAGCGGAGAGGTACTTGTACATGGAGCGGAGAGGTATTTGTACATGGAGCGGAGAGGTACTGTCGACACTTGACATTGAGCGGAGAGGTACTTGTACATGGAGCGGAGAGGTACTTGTACATGAGAGCGGAGAGGTATTTGTACATGGAGCGGAGAGGTACTGTCGACACTTGACATTGAGCGGAGAGGTACTTGTACATGGAGCGGAGAGGTACTTGTACATGGAGCGGAGAGGTACTTGTACATGGACCGGAGAGGTACTTGTACATGGAGCGGAGAGGTACTTGTACATGGAGCGGAGATGTACTTGTACATTGAGCGGAGAGGTACTTGTACATGGAGCAGAGATGTACTTGTACATGGAGCGGAGATGTACTTGTACATTGAGCGGAGAGGTACTTGTACATGGAGCGGAGAGGTACTTGTACATGGAGCGGAGATGTACTTGTACATGGAGCGGAGAGGTACTTGTACATGGAGCGGAGATGTACTTGTACATTGAGCGGAGAGGTACTTGTACATGGAGCAGAGATGTACTTGTACATGGAGCGGAGAGGTACTTGTACATGGAGCGGAGAGGTACTTGTACATGGAGCGGAGAGGTACTTGTACATGGAGCGGAGAGGTACTTGTACATTGAGCGGAGAGGTACTTGTACATGGAGCGGAGAGGTACTTGTACATTGAGCGGAGAGGTACTTGTACATGGAGCGGAGAGGTACTTGTACATGGAGCGGAGAGGTACTTGTACATGGAGCGGAGAGGTACTTGTACATGGAGCGGAGAGGTACTTGTACATTGAGCGGAGATGTACTTGTACATGGAGCGGAGATGTACTTGTACATGGATCGGAGAGGTACTTGTACATGAGAGCGGAGAGGTACTGTCGACACTTGTACATTGAGCGTAGAGGTACTGTCGACACTTGTACATTGAGCGGAGAGGTACTTGTACATGGAGCGGAGAGGTACTGTCGACACTTGTACATTGAGCGGAGAGGTACTTGTACATTGAGCGGAGAGGTACTTGTACATGGAGCGCAGAGGTACTTGTACATTGAGCGGAGAGGTACTTGTACATGGAGCGGAGAGGTACTTGTACATGAGAGCGGAGAGGTACTTGTACATGGAGCGGAGAGGTACTTGTACATTGAGCGGAGAGGTACTGTCGACACTTGTACATTCAGCGGAGAGGTACTTGTACATGGAGCGGAGAGGTACTGTCGATACTTGACATTGAGCGGAGAGGTACTTGTACATGGAGCGGAGAGGTATTTGTACATTGAGCGGAGAGGTACTTGTACATTGAGCGGAGAGGTACTGTCGACACTTGTACATTCAGCGGAGAGCTACTTGTACATGGAGCGGAGAGGTATTTGTACATTGAGCGGAGAGGTACTTGTACATGGAGCGGAGAGGTACTTGTACATAGAGCGGAGAGGTACTTATACATGGAGCGGAGAGGTATTTGTACATTGAGCGGAGAGGTACTTGTACATGGAGCGGAGAGGTACTTGTACATGAGAGCGGAGAGGTATTTGTACATGGAGCGGAAAGGTACTGTCGACACTTGTACATTGAGCGGAGAGCTACTTGTACATGGAGCGGAGAGGTACTTGTACATGAGAGCGGAGAGGTACTTGTACATGGAGCGGAGAGGTATTTGTACATGGAGCGGAGAGGTACTGTCGACACTTGACATTGAGCGGAGAGGTACTTGTACATGGAGCGGAGAGGTACTTGTACATGAGAGCGGAGAGGTATTTGTACATGGAGCGGAGAGGTACTGTCGACACTTGACATTGAGCGGAGAGGTACTTGTACATGGAGCGGAGAGGTACTTGTACATGGAGCGGAGAGGTACTTGTACATGGACCGGAGAGGTACTTGTACATGGAGCGGAGAGGTACTTGTACATGGAGCGGAGATGTACTTGTACATTGAGCGGAGAGGTACTTGTACATGGAGCAGAGATGTACTTGTACATGGAGCGGAGATGTACTTGTACATTGAGCGGAGAGGTACTTGTACATGGAGCGGAGAGGTACTTGTACATGGAGCGGAGATGTACTTGTACATGGAGCGGAGAGGTACTTGTACATGGAGCGGAGATGTACTTGTACATTGAGCGGAGAGGTACTTGTACATGGAGCAGAGATGTACTTGTACATGGAGCGGAGAGGTACTTGTACATGGAGCGGAGAGGTACTTGTACATGGAGCGGAGAGGTACTTGTACATGGAGCGGAGAGGTACTTGTACATTGAGCGGAGAGGTACTTGTACATTGAGCGGAGAGGTACTTGTACATGGAGCTAGGGCTGGGTATCGAGTTTCGATACTTACTTGGCACCGAAATGGAAACATCGATACTAAGGGGTATCGAAGCCTCCCTTGTCAATCGATACCAATTTTCGATACCAAAACAAAACAGCGTCATTGAGCCTATAAGCATGCGACATGCTTGCACGCCGCGCTCTAATACGGCTGGTGATTGGCTGTCATGTAGAGGCATGCAGGAAACGTTACGCCCACTTTAGCCGGTGTGTTTGTTGTGACTGTGAGCCAGGCGTGCGGTGCGGATAGTATACAAGAAGTTAGCCACTCAAGCTACTCCTATCCTGGATTACCATATGGCGAAGATGATGAAAAGCAGGAAAAGAAACAGAAACAACACGGACTGGTTTCCACAGACAAGAGAAATAATTGAGAGGTGGGTCAGCTCAGCTTACCGCAAGTTAGCGGTTATCAGATCCCTCAGTCTGACAAATCCATGCATCTGGCTGTGAGTTGTAGCATTAGATCGTTTAATTAATTGCCGCCGTAACGTTATGCGCAAGCGGGCATTGTGTATTTTTAGCAACTCGTTAACAAACGCTGATGTCATGATAGTTTGTTGAATGTAAATGCGATTCATTTATATTGATTGGCTAGTCAGTGAAGTTGAGCTGTCTCGTCAGATTTGACAAGAATGACGTTCTGTTGCAGCAGTGAGCACACTGATCTGCAACGCTAGCGTTAATGTTTAATTAATTAGCGTTATGTGCAAGCGGGCAGTTATCGCCCATGTATTTTTAGCAACTCGTTAACAAACGCTGATGTCATGATAGTTTGTTGAATATAAATGCGATTCACTTTGTGGCATATAAGGCTATATTGATAGGCTAGTCAATGCTCAACTAGTCTTCCATGCATGAAGTGGAGCCATCTCATCAGTTTGTACAAGAATAGAGTTCTGTTGCATCAGTGAGCATTAAACCCTGATTTGCAACTCTCTGTTTTGCACTGAAAACTATTCCACTGATTTATTTGTTTTAGCTACATTTCTTTCCTTTGTAGTACTCCAATATTTTTTGTAGGGACGGCAATACGTTTAGAGAACTTAAAGTTATGTTAAATACAGTAGGTTTTATTTTTTTCTGCTGTAAAACTTAAGATGGGGGGAAACTAAAGATTTGTAAAATAATTTCAATGTGTAATGCAGTTTTATTTTTGTTAAAATGGATTTTTCTAAAAATTGGTATCGAAAAAAGTATCGTTCAGGAACCGGTATCGAAATCCAAGTATCGAAACGGTATCGATATCGAAAAATTTTGAACGATACCCAGCCCTACATGGAGCGCAGATGTACTTGTACATTGAGCGGAGAGGTACTGGTACATGGAGCGGAGATGTACTTGTACATTGAGCGGAGAGGTACTTGTACATTGAGCGGAGAGGTACTTGTACATGGAGCGGAGATGTACTTGTACATTGAGCGGAGAGGTACTGGTACATGGAGCGGAGATGTACTTGTACATTGAGCGGAGAGGTACTTGTACATGGAGTGGAGATGTACTTGTACATTGAGCGGAGAGGTACTGGTACATGGAGCGGAGATGTACTTGTACATTGAGCGGAGAGGTACTTGTACATGGAGTGGAGATGTACTTGTACATTGAGCGGAGAGGTACTGGTACATGGAGCGGAGATGTACTTGTACATTGAGCGGAGAGGTACTTGTACATGGAGTGGAGATGTACTTGTACATGGAGCGGAGATGTACTTGTACATTGAGCGGAGAGGTACTTGTACATGGAGCGGAGATGTACTTGTACATGGAGCGGAGAGGTACTTGTACATTGAGCGGAGAGGTACTTGTACATGGAGCGGAGAGGTACTTGTACATGGAGCGGAGATGTACTTGTACATGGAGCGGAGAGGTACTTGTACATGGAGCGGAGATGTACTTGTACATTGAGCGGAGAGGTACTTGTACATGGAGCAGAGATGTACTTGTACATGGAGCGGAGAGGTACTTGTACATGGAGCGGAGAGGTACTTGTACATGGAGCGGAGAGGTACTTGTACATGGAGCGGAGAGGTACTTGTACATTGAGCGGAGAGGTACTTGTACATTGAGCGGAGAGGTACTTGTACATGGAGCTAGGGCTGGGTATCGAGTTTCGATACTTACTTGGCACCGAAATGGAAACATCGATACTAAGGGGTATCGAAGCCTCCCTTGTCAATCGATACCAATTTTCGATACCAAAACAAAACAGCGTCATTGAGCCTATAAGCATGCGACATGCTTGCACGCCGCGCTCTAATACGGCTGGTGATTGGCTGTCATGTAGAGGCATGCAGGAAACGTTACGCCCACTTTAGCCGGTGTGTTTGTTGTGACTGTGAGCCAGGCGTGCGGTGCGGATAGTATACAAGAAGTTAGCCACTCAAGCTACTCCTATCCTGGATTACCATATGGCGAAGATGATGAAAAGCAGGAAAAGAAACAGAAACAACACGGACTGGTTTCCACAGACAAGAGAAATAATTGAGAGGTGGGTCAGCTCAGCTTACCGCAAGTTAGCGGTTATCAGATCCCTCAGTCTGACAAATCCATGCATCTGGCTGTGAGTTGTAGCATTAGATCGTTTAATTAATTGCCGCCGTAACGTTATGCGCAAGCGGGCATTGTGTATTTTTAGCAACTCGTTAACAAACGCTGATGTCATGATAGTTTGTTGAATGTAAATGCGATTCATTTATATTGATTGGCTAGTCAGTGAAGTTGAGCTGTCTCATCAGATTTGACAAGAATGACGTTCTGTTGCAGCAGTGAGCACACTGATCTGCAACGCTAGCGTTAATGTTTAATTAATTAGCGTTATGTGCAAGCGGGCAGTTATCGCCCATGTATTTTTAGCAACTCGTTAACAAACGCTGATGTCATGATAGTTTGTTGAATATAAATGCGATTCACTTTGTGGCATATAAGGCTATATTGATAGGCTAGTCAATGCTCAACTAGTCTTCCATGCATGAAGTGGAGCCATCTCATCAGTTTGTACAAGAATAGAGTTCTGTTGCATCAGTGAGCATTAAACCCTGATTTGCAACTCTCTGTTTTGCACTGAAAACTATTCCACTGATTTATTTGTTTTAGCTACATTTCTTTCCTTTGTAGTACTCCAATATTTTTTGTAGGGACGGCAATACGTTTAGAGAACTTAAAGTTATGTTAAATACAGTAGGTTTTATTTTTTTCTGCTGTAAAACTTAAGATGGGGGGAAACTAAAGATTTGTAAAATAATTTCAATGTGTAATGCAGTTTTATTTTTGTTAAAATGGATTTTTCTAAAAATTGGTATCGAAAAAAGTATCGTTCAGGAACCGGTATCGAAATCCAAGTATCGAAACGGTATCGATATCGAAAAATTTTGAACGATACCCAGCCCTACATGGAGCGCAGATGTACTTGTACATTGAGCGGAGAGGTACTGGTACATGGAGCGGAGATGTACTTGTACATTGAGCGGAGAGGTACTTGTACATTGAGCGGAGAGGTACTTGTACATGGAGCGGAGATGTACTTGTACATTGAGCGGAGAGGTACTGGTACATGGAGCGGAGATGTACTTGTACATTAAGCGGAGAGGTACTTGTACATGGAGTGGAGATGTACTTGTACATTGAGCGGAGAGGTACTGGTACATGGAGCGGAGATGTACTTGTACATTGAGCGGAGAGGTACTTGTACATGGAGTGGAGATGTACTTGTACATTGAGCGGAGAGGTACTGGTACATGGAGCGGAGATGTACTTGTACATTGAGCGGAGAGGTACCTGTACATGGAGTGGAGATGTACTTGTACATGGAGCGGAGATGTACTTGTACATTGAGCGGAGAGGTACTTGTACATGGAGCGGAGATGTACTTGTACATGGAGCGGAGAGGTACTTGTACATGGAGCGGAGAGGTACTTGTACATGGAGCGGAGATGTACTTGTACATGGAGCGGAGATGTACTTGTACATGGAGCGGAGAGGTACTTGTACATGGAGCGGAGAGGTACTTATACATTGAGCGGAGACGTACTTGTACATGGAGTGGAGATGTACTTGTACATTGAGCGGAGAGGTACTTGTACATTGAGCGGAGAGGTACTGGTACATGGAGCGGAGATGTACTTGTACATTGAGCGGAGAGGTACTTGTACATGGAGCGGAGAGGTACTTGTACATTGAGCGGAGAGGTACTTGTACATTGAGCGGAGACGTACTTGTACATTGAGCGGAGATGTACTTGTACATTGAGCGGAGATGTACTTGTACATTGAGCGGAGAGGTACTGGTACATGGAGCGGAGAGGTACTTGTACATGGAGCGGAGAGGTATTTGTACATGGAGCGGAGAGGTATTTGTACATGGAGCGGAGAGGTACTTGTACATTGAGCGGAGAGGTACTTGTACATGGAGCGGAGAGGTACTTGTACATGGAGCGGAGAGGTACTTGTACATGTAGCGGAGAGGTGCTTGTACATGGAGCGGAGAGGTACTTGTACATGGAGCGGAGAGGTATTTGTACATGGAGCGGAGAGGTACTTGTACATGGAGCGGAGAGGTACTTGTACATTCAGCGGAGAGGTACTTGTACATTGAGCGGAGAGGTACTTGTAGATGGAGCGGAGAGGTACTGTCGACACTTGTACATTGAGCGGAGAGGTACTTGTACATGGAGCGGAGAGGTACTTGTACATGGAGCGGAGAGGTACTGTCGACACTTGTACATTGAGCGGAGAGGTACTTGTACATGGAGCGGAGAGGTACTTGTACATGGAGCGGAGATGTACTTGTACAGGGAGCGGAGAGGTACTTGTACATTGAGCGGAGAGGTACTTGTACATGGAGCGGAGAGGTACTTGTACATGGAGCGGAGAGGTACTTGTACATGGAGCGGAGAGGTACTTGTACATTGAGCGGAGAGGTACTTGTACATGGAGCGGAGAGGTACTTGTACATGGAGCGGAGAGGTACTTGTACATGGAGCGGAGAGGTACTTGTACATTGAGCGGAGAGGTACTTGTACATGGAGCGGAGAGGTACTTGTACATGGAGCGGAGAGGTACTTGTACATGGAGCGGAGAGGTACTTGTACATGGAGCGGAGAGGTACTTGTACATTGAGCGGAGATGTACTTGTACATGGAGCGGAGATGTACTTGTACATGGATCGGAGAGGTACTTGTACATGAGAGCGGAGAGGTACTGTCGACACTTGTACATTGAGCGTAGAGGTACTGTCGACACTTGTACATTGAGCGGAGAGGTACTTGTACATGGAGCGGAGAGGTACTGTCGACACTTGTACATTGAGCGGAGAGGTACTTGTACATTGAGCGGAGAGGTACTTGTACATGGAGCGCAGAGGTACTTGTACATTGAGCGGAGAGGTACTTGTACATGGAGCGGAGAGGTACTTGTACATGAGAGCGGAGAGGTACTTGTACATGGAGCGGAGAGGTACTTGTACATTGAGCGGAGAGGTACTGTCGACACTTGTACATTCAGCGGAGAGGTACTTGTACATGGAGCGGAGAGGTACTGTCGATACTTGACATTGAGCGGAGAGGTACTTGTACATGGAGCGGAGAGGTACTTGTACATGGAGCGGAGAGGTACTTGTACATGGAGCGGAGAGGTACTTGTACATTGAGCGGAGAGGTACTTGTACATGGAGCGGAGAGGTACTTGTACATTGAGCGGAGAGGTACTTGTACATGGAGCGGAGAGGTACTTGTACATGGAGCGGAGAGGTACTTGTACATGGAGCGGAGAGGTACTTGTACATGGAGCGGAGAGGTACTTGTACATGGAGCGGAGAGGTACTTGTACATTGAGCGGAGATGTACTTGTACATGGAGCGGAGATGTACTTGTACATGGATCGGAGAGGTACTTGTACATGAGAGCGGAGAGGTACTGTCGACACTTGTACATTGAGCGTAGAGGTACTGTCGACACTTGTACATTGAGCGGAGAGGTACTTGTACATGGAGTGGAGATGTACTTGTACATGGAGCGGAGATGTACTTGTACATTGAGCGGAGAGGTACTTGTACATGGAGCGGAGATGTACTTGTACATGGAGCGGAGAGGTACTTGTACATTGAGCGGAGAGGTACTTGTACATGGAGCGGAGAGGTACTTGTACATGGAGCGGAGATGTACTTGTACATGGAGCGGAGAGGTACTTGTACATGGAGCGGAGATGTACTTGTACATTGAGCGGAGAGGTACTTGTACATGGAGCAGAGATGTACTTGTACATGGAGCGGAGAGGTACTTGTACATGGAGCGGAGAGGTACTTGTACATGGAGCGGAGAGGTACTTGTACATGGAGCGGAGAGGTACTTGTACATTGAGCGGAGAGGTACTTGTACATTGAGCGGAGAGGTACTTGTACATGGAGCTAGGGCTGGGTATCGAGTTTCGATACTTACTTGGCACCGAAATGGAAACATCGATACTAAGGGGTATCGAAGCCTCCCTTGTCAATCGATACCAATTTTCGATACCAAAACAAAACAGCGTCATTGAGCCTATAAGCATGCGACATGCTTGCACGCCGCGCTCTAATACGGCTGGTGATTGGCTGTCATGTAGAGGCATGCAGGAAACGTTACGCCCACTTTAGCCGGTGTGTTTGTTGTGACTGTGAGCCAGGCGTGCGGTGCGGATAGTATACAAGAAGTTAGCCACTCAAGCTACTCCTATCCTGGATTACCATATGGCGAAGATGATGAAAAGCAGGAAAAGAAACAGAAACAACACGGACTGGTTTCCACAGACAAGAGAAATAATTGAGAGGTGGGTCAGCTCAGCTTACCGCAAGTTAGCGGTTATCAGATCCCTCAGTCTGACAAATCCATGCATCTGGCTGTGAGTTGTAGCATTAGATCGTTTAATTAATTGCCGCCGTAACGTTATGCGCAAGCGGGCATTGTGTATTTTTAGCAACTCGTTAACAAACGCTGATGTCATGATAGTTTGTTGAATGTAAATGCGATTCATTTATATTGATTGGCTAGTCAGTGAAGTTGAGCTGTCTCATCAGATTTGACAAGAATGACGTTCTGTTGCAGCAGTGAGCACACTGATCTGCAACGCTAGCGTTAATGTTTAATTAATTAGCGTTATGTGCAAGCGGGCAGTTATCGCCCATGTATTTTTAGCAACTCGTTAACAAACGCTGATGTCATGATAGTTTGTTGAATATAAATGCGATTCACTTTGTGGCATATAAGGCTATATTGATAGGCTAGTCAATGCTCAACTAGTCTTCCATGCATGAAGTGGAGCCATCTCATCAGTTTGTACAAGAATAGAGTTCTGTTGCATCAGTGAGCATTAAACCCTGATTTGCAACTCTCTGTTTTGCACTGAAAACTATTCCACTGATTTATTTGTTTTAGCTACATTTCTTTCCTTTGTAGTACTCCAATATTTTTTGTAGGGACGGCAATACGTTTAGAGAACTTAAAGTTATGTTAAATACAGTAGGTTTTATTTTTTTCTGCTGTAAAACTTAAGATGGGGGGAAACTAAAGATTTGTAAAATAATTTCAATGTGTAATGCAGTTTTATTTTTGTTAAAATGGATTTTTCTAAAAATTGGTATCGAAAAAAGTATCGTTCAGGAACCGGTATCGAAATCCAAGTATCGAAACGGTATCGATATCGAAAAATTTTGAACGATACCCAGCCCTACATGGAGCGCAGATGTACTTGTACATTGAGCGGAGAGGTACTGGTACATGGAGCGGAGATGTACTTGTACATTGAGCGGAGAGGTACTTGTACATTGAGCGGAGAGGTACTTGTACATGGAGCGGAGATGTACTTGTACATTGAGCGGAGAGGTACTGGTACATGGAGCGGAGATGTACTTGTACATTAAGCGGAGAGGTACTTGTACATGGAGTGGAGATGTACTTGTACATTGAGCGGAGAGGTACTGGTACATGGAGCGGAGATGTACTTGTACATTGAGCGGAGAGGTACTTGTACATGGAGTGGAGATGTACTTGTACATTGAGCGGAGAGGTACTGGTACATGGAGCGGAGATGTACTTGTACATTGAGCGGAGAGGTACTTGTACATGGAGTGGAGATGTACTTGTACATGGAGCGGAGATGTACTTGTACATTGAGCGGAGAGGTACTTGTACATGGAGCGGAGATGTACTTGTACATGGAGCGGAGAGGTACTTGTACATGGAGCGGAGAGGTACTTGTACATGGAGCGGAGATGTACTTGTACATGGAGCGGAGATGTACTTGTACATGGAGCGGAGAGGTACTTGTACATGGAGCGGAGAGGTACTTATACATTGAGCGGAGACGTACTTGTACATGGAGTGGAGATGTACTTGTACATTGAGCGGAGAGGTACTTGTACATTGAGCGGAGAGGTACTGGTACATGGAGCGGAGATGTACTTGTACATTGAGCGGAGAGGTACTTGTACATGGAGCGGAGAGGTACTTGTACATTGAGCGGAGAGGTACTTGTACATTGAGCGGAGACGTACTTGTACATTGAGCGGAGATGTACTTGTACATTGAGCGGAGATGTACTTGTACATTGAGCGGAGAGGTACTGGTACATGGAGCGGAGAGGTACTTGTACATGGAGCGGAGAGGTATTTGTACATGGAGCGGAGAGGTATTTGTACATGGAGCGGAGAGGTACTTGTACATTGAGCGGAGAGGTACTTGTACATGGAGCGGAGAGGTACTTGTACATGGAGCGGAGAGGTACTTGTACATGTAGCGGAGAGGTGCTTGTACATGGAGCGGAGAGGTACTTGTACATGGAGCGGAGAGGTATTTGTACATGGAGCGGAGAGGTACTTGTACATGGAGCGGAGAGGTACTTGTACATTCAGCGGAGAGGTACTTGTACATTGAGCGGAGAGGTACTTGTAGATGGAGCGGATAGGTACTGTCGACACTTGTACATTGAGCGGAGAGGTACTTGTACATGGAGCGGAGAGGTACTTGTACATGGAGCGGAGAGGTACTGTCGACACTTGTACATTGAGCGGAGAGGTACTTGTACATGGAGCGGAGAGGTACTTGTACATGGAGCGGAGATGTACTTGTACAGGGAGCGGAGAGGTACTTGTACATTGAGCGGAGAGGTACTTGTACATGGAGCGGAGAGGTACTTGTACATGGAGCGGAGAGGTACTTGTACATGGAGCGGAGAGGTACTTGTACATTGAGCGGAGAGGTACTTGTACATGGAGCGGAGAGGTACTTGTACATGGAGCGGAGAGGTACTTGTACATGGAGCGGAGAGGTACTTGTACATTGAGCGGAGAGGTACTTGTACATGGAGCGGAGAGGTACTTGTACATGGAGCGGAGAGGTACTTGTACATGGAGCGGAGAGGTACTTGTACATGGAGCGGAGAGGTACTTGTACATTGAGCGGAGATGTACTTGTACATGGAGCGGAGATGTACTTGTACATGGATCGGAGAGGTACTTGTACATGAGAGCGGAGAGGTACTGTCGACACTTGTACATTGAGCGTAGAGGTACTGTCGACACTTGTACATTGAGCGGAGAGGTACTTGTACATGGAGCGGAGAGGTACTGTCGACACTTGTACATTGAGCGGAGAGGTACTTGTACATTGAGCGGAGAGGTACTTGTACATGGAGCGCAGAGGTACTTGTACATTGAGCGGAGAGGTACTTGTACATGGAGCGGAGAGGTACTTGTACATGAGAGCGGAGAGGTACTTGTACATGGAGCGGAGAGGTACTTGTACATTGAGCGGAGAGGTACTGTCGACACTTGTACATTCAGCGGAGAGGTACTTGTACATGGAGCGGAGAGGTACTGTCGATACTTGACATTGAGCGGAGAGGTACTTGTACATGGAGCGGAGAGGTACTTGTACATGGAGCGGAGAGGTACTTGTACATGGAGCGGAGAGGTACTTGTACATTGAGCGGAGAGGTACTTGTACATGGAGCGGAGAGGTACTTGTACATTGAGCGGAGAGGTACTTGTACATGGAGCGGAGAGGTACTTGTACATGGAGCGGAGAGGTACTTGTACATGGAGCGGAGAGGTACTTGTACATGGAGCGGAGAGGTACTTGTACATTGAGCGGAGATGTACTTGTACATGGAGCGGAGATGTACTTGTACATGGATCGGAGAGGTACTTGTACATGAGAGCGGAGAGGTACTGTCGACACTTGTACATTGAGCGTAGAGGTACTGTCGACACTTGTACATTGAGCGGAGAGGTACTTGTACATGGAGCGGAGAGGTACTGTCGACACTTGTACATTGAGCGGAGAGGTACTTGTACATTGAGCGGAGAGGTACTTGTACATGGAGCGCAGAGGTACTTGTACATTGAGCGGAGATGTACTTGTACATGGAGCGGAGATGTACTTGTACATGGATCGGAGAGGTACTTGTACATGAGAGCGGAGAGGTACTGTCGACACTTGTACATTGAGCGTAGAGGTACTGTCGACACTTGTACATTGAGCGGAGAGGTACTTGTACATGGAGCGGAGAGGTACTGTCGACACTTGTACATTGAGCGGAGAGGTACTTGTACATTGAGCGGAGAGGTACTTGTACATGGAGCGCAGAGGTACTTGTACATTGAGCGGAGAGGTACTTGTACATGGAGCGGAGAGGTACTTGTACATGAGAGCGGAGAGGTACTTGTACATGGAGCGGAGAGGTACTTGTACATTGAGCGGAGAGGTACTGTCGACACTTGTACATTCAGCGGAGAGGTACTTGTACATGGAGCGGAGAGGTACTGTCGATACTTGACATTGAGCGGAGAGGTACTTGTACATGGAGCGGAGAGGTATTTGTACATTGAGCGGAGAGGTACTTGTACATTGAGCGGAGAGGTACTGTCGACACTTGTACATTCAGCGGAGAGCTACTTGTACATGGAGCGGAGAGGTATTTGTACATTGAGCGGAGAGGTACTTGTACATGGAGCGGAGAGGTACTTGTACATAGAGCGGAGAGGTACTTATACATGGAGCGGAGAGGTATTTGTACATTGAGCGGAGAGGTACTTGTACATGGAGCGGAGAGGTACTTGTACATGAGAGCGGAGAGGTATTTGTACATGGAGCGGAAAGGTACTGTCGACACTTGTACATTGAGCGGAGAGCTACTTGTACATGGAGCGGAGAGGTACTTGTACATGAGAGCGGAGAGGTACTTGTACATGGAGCGGAGAGGTATTTGTACATGGAGCGGAGAGGTACTGTCGACACTTGACATTGAGCGGAGAGGTACTTGTACATGGAGCGGAGAGGTACTTGTACATGAGAGCGGAGAGGTATTTGTACATGGAGCGGAGAGGTACTGTCGACACTTGACATTGAGCGGAGAGGTACTTGTACATGGAGCGGAGAGGTACTTGTACATGGAGCGGAGAGGTACTTGTACATGGACCGGAGAGGTACTTGTACATGGAGCGGAGAGGTACTTGTACATGGAGCGGAGATGTACTTGTACATTGAGCGGAGAGGTACTTGTACATGGAGCAGAGATGTACTTGTACATGGAGCGGAGATGTACTTGTACATTGAGCGGAGAGGTACTTGTACATGGAGCGGAGAGGTACTTGTACATGGAGCGGAGATGTACTTGTACATGGAGCGGAGAGGTACTTGTACATGGAGCGGAGATGTACTTGTACATTGAGCGGAGAGGTACTTGTACATGGAGCAGAGATGTACTTGTACATGGAGCGGAGAGGTACTTGTACATGGAGCGGAGAGGTACTTGTACATGGAGCGGAGAGGTACTTGTACATGGAGCGGAGAGGTACTTGTACATTGAGCGGAGAGGTACTTGTACATTGAGCGGAGAGGTACTTGTACATGGAGCTAGGGCTGGGTATCGAGTTTCGATACTTACTTGGCACCGAAATGGAAACATCGATACTAAGGGGTATCGAAGCCTCCCTTGTCAATCGATACCAATTTTCGATACCAAAACAAAACAGCGTCATTGAGCCTATAAGCATGCGACATGCTTGCACGCCGCGCTCTAATACGGCTGGTGATTGGCTGTCATGTAGAGGCATGCAGGAAACGTTACGCCCACTTTAGCCGGTGTGTTTGTTGTGACTGTGAGCCAGGCGTGCGGTGCGGATAGTATACAAGAAGTTAGCCACTCAAGCTACTCCTATCCTGGATTACCATATGGCGAAGATGATGAAAAGCAGGAAAAGAAACAGAAACAACACGGACTGGTTTCCACAGACAAGAGAAATAATTGAGAGGTGGGTCAGCTCAGCTTACCGCAAGTTAGCGGTTATCAGATCCCTCAGTCTGACAAATCCATGCATCTGGCTGTGAGTTGTAGCATTAGATCGTTTAATTAATTGCCGCCGTAACGTTATGCGCAAGCGGGCATTGTGTATTTTTAGCAACTCGTTAACAAACGCTGATGTCATGATAGTTTGTTGAATGTAAATGCGATTCATTTATATTGATTGGCTAGTCAGTGAAGTTGAGCTGTCTCGTCAGATTTGACAAGAATGACGTTCTGTTGCAGCAGTGAGCACACTGATCTGCAACGCTAGCGTTAATGTTTAATTAATTAGCGTTATGTGCAAGCGGGCAGTTATCGCCCATGTATTTTTAGCAACTCGTTAACAAACGCTGATGTCATGATAGTTTGTTGAATATAAATGCGATTCACTTTGTGGCATATAAGGCTATATTGATAGGCTAGTCAATGCTCAACTAGTCTTCCATGCATGAAGTGGAGCCATCTCATCAGTTTGTACAAGAATAGAGTTCTGTTGCATCAGTGAGCATTAAACCCTGATTTGCAACTCTCTGTTTTGCACTGAAAACTATTCCACTGATTTATTTGTTTTAGCTACATTTCTTTCCTTTGTAGTACTCCAATATTTTTTGTAGGGACGGCAATACGTTTAGAGAACTTAAAGTTATGTTAAATACAGTAGGTTTTATTTTTTTCTGCTGTAAAACTTAAGATGGGGGGAAACTAAAGATTTGTAAAATAATTTCAATGTGTAATGCAGTTTTATTTTTGTTAAAATGGATTTTTCTAAAAATTGGTATCGAAAAAAGTATCGTTCAGGAACCGGTATCGAAATCCAAGTATCGAAACGGTATCGATATCGAAAAATTTTGAACGATACCCAGCCCTACATGGAGCGCAGATGTACTTGTACATTGAGCGGAGAGGTACTGGTACATGGAGCGGAGATGTACTTGTACATTGAGCGGAGAGGTACTTGTACATTGAGCGGAGAGGTACTTGTACATGGAGCGGAGATGTACTTGTACATTGAGCGGAGAGGTACTGGTACATGGAGCGGAGATGTACTTGTACATTGAGCGGAGAGGTACTTGTACATGGAGTGGAGATGTACTTGTACATTGAGCGGAGAGGTACTGGTACATGGAGCGGAGATGTACTTGTACATTGAGCGGAGAGGTACTTGTACATGGAGTGGAGATGTACTTGTACATTGAGCGGAGAGGTACTGGTACATGGAGCGGAGATGTACTTGTACATTGAGCGGAGAGGTACTTGTACATGGAGTGGAGATGTACTTGTACATGGAGCGGAGATGTACTTGTACATTGAGCGGAGAGGTACTTGTACATGGAGCGGAGATGTACTTGTACATGGAGCGGAGAGGTACTTGTACATTGAGCGGAGAGGTACTTGTACATGGAGCGGAGAGGTACTTGTACATGGAGCGGAGATGTACTTGTACATGGAGCGGAGAGGTACTTGTACATGGAGCGGAGATGTACTTGTACATTGAGCGGAGAGGTACTTGTACATGGAGCAGAGATGTACTTGTACATGGAGCGGAGAGGTACTTGTACATGGAGCGGAGAGGTACTTGTACATGGAGCGGAGAGGTACTTGTACATGGAGCGGAGAGGTACTTGTACATTGAGCGGAGAGGTACTTGTACATTGAGCGGAGAGGTACTTGTACATGGAGCTAGGGCTGGGTATCGAGTTTCGATACTTACTTGGCACCGAAATGGAAACATCGATACTAAGGGGTATCGAAGCCTCCCTTGTCAATCGATACCAATTTTCGATACCAAAACAAAACAGCGTCATTGAGCCTATAAGCATGCGACATGCTTGCACGCCGCGCTCTAATACGGCTGGTGATTGGCTGTCATGTAGAGGCATGCAGGAAACGTTACGCCCACTTTAGCCGGTGTGTTTGTTGTGACTGTGAGCCAGGCGTGCGGTGCGGATAGTATACAAGAAGTTAGCCACTCAAGCTACTCCTATCCTGGATTACCATATGGCGAAGATGATGAAAAGCAGGAAAAGAAACAGAAACAACACGGACTGGTTTCCACAGACAAGAGAAATAATTGAGAGGTGGGTCAGCTCAGCTTACCGCAAGTTAGCGGTTATCAGATCCCTCAGTCTGACAAATCCATGCATCTGGCTGTGAGTTGTAGCATTAGATCGTTTAATTAATTGCCGCCGTAACGTTATGCGCAAGCGGGCATTGTGTATTTTTAGCAACTCGTTAACAAACGCTGATGTCATGATAGTTTGTTGAATGTAAATGCGATTCATTTATATTGATTGGCTAGTCAGTGAAGTTGAGCTGTCTCATCAGATTTGACAAGAATGACGTTCTGTTGCAGCAGTGAGCACACTGATCTGCAACGCTAGCGTTAATGTTTAATTAATTAGCGTTATGTGCAAGCGGGCAGTTATCGCCCATGTATTTTTAGCAACTCGTTAACAAACGCTGATGTCATGATAGTTTGTTGAATATAAATGCGATTCACTTTGTGGCATATAAGGCTATATTGATAGGCTAGTCAATGCTCAACTAGTCTTCCATGCATGAAGTGGAGCCATCTCATCAGTTTGTACAAGAATAGAGTTCTGTTGCATCAGTGAGCATTAAACCCTGATTTGCAACTCTCTGTTTTGCACTGAAAACTATTCCACTGATTTATTTGTTTTAGCTACATTTCTTTCCTTTGTAGTACTCCAATATTTTTTGTAGGGACGGCAATACGTTTAGAGAACTTAAAGTTATGTTAAATACAGTAGGTTTTATTTTTTTCTGCTGTAAAACTTAAGATGGGGGGAAACTAAAGATTTGTAAAATAATTTCAATGTGTAATGCAGTTTTATTTTTGTTAAAATGGATTTTTCTAAAAATTGGTATCGAAAAAAGTATCGTTCAGGAACCGGTATCGAAATCCAAGTATCGAAACGGTATCGATATCGAAAAATTTTGAACGATACCCAGCCCTACATGGAGCGCAGATGTACTTGTACATTGAGCGGAGAGGTACTGGTACATGGAGCGGAGATGTACTTGTACATTGAGCGGAGAGGTACTTGTACATTGAGCGGAGAGGTACTTGTACATGGAGCGGAGATGTACTTGTACATTGAGCGGAGAGGTACTGGTACATGGAGCGGAGATGTACTTGTACATTGAGCGGAGAGGTACTTGTACATGGAGTGGAGATGTACTTGTACATTGAGCGGAGAGGTACTGGTACATGGAGCGGAGATGTACTTGTACATTGAGCGGAGAGGTACTTGTACATGGAGTGGAGATGTACTTGTACATTGAGCGGAGAGGTACTGGTACATGGAGCGGAGATGTACTTGTACATTGAGCGGAGAGGTACTTGTACATGGAGTGGAGATGTACTTGTACATGGAGCGGAGATGTACTTGTACATTGAGCGGAGAGGTACTTGTACATGGAGCGGAGATGTACTTGTACATGGAGCGGAGAGGTACTTGTACATTGAGCGGAGAGGTACTTGTACATGGAGCGGAGAGGTACTTGTACATGGAGCGGAGATGTACTTGTACATGGAGCGGAGAGGTACTTGTACATGGAGCGGAGATGTACTTGTACATTGAGCGGAGAGGTACTTGTACATGGAGCAGAGATGTACTTGTACATGGAGCGGAGAGGTACTTGTACATGGAGCGGAGAGGTACTTGTACATGGAGCGGAGAGGTACTTGTACATGGAGCGGAGAGGTACTTGTACATTGAGCGGAGAGGTACTTGTACATTGAGCGGAGAGGTACTTGTACATGGAGCTAGGGCTGGGTATCGAGTTTCGATACTTACTTGGCACCGAAATGGAAACATCGATACTAAGGGGTATCGAAGCCTCCCTTGTCAATCGATACCAATTTTCGATACCAAAACAAAACAGCGTCATTGAGCCTATAAGCATGCGACATGCTTGCACGCCGCGCTCTAATACGGCTGGTGATTGGCTGTCATGTAGAGGCATGCAGGAAACGTTACGCCCACTTTAGCCGGTGTGTTTGTTGTGACTGTGAGCCAGGCGTGCGGTGCGGATAGTATACAAGAAGTTAGCCACTCAAGCTACTCCTATCCTGGATTACCATATGGCGAAGATGATGAAAAGCAGGAAAAGAAACAGAAACAACACGGACTGGTTTCCACAGACAAGAGAAATAATTGAGAGGTGGGTCAGCTCAGCTTACCGCAAGTTAGCGGTTATCAGATCCCTCAGTCTGACAAATCCATGCATCTGGCTGTGAGTTGTAGCATTAGATCGTTTAATTAATTGCCGCCGTAACGTTATGCGCAAGCGGGCATTGTGTATTTTTAGCAACTCGTTAACAAACGCTGATGTCATGATAGTTTGTTGAATGTAAATGCGATTCATTTATATTGATTGGCTAGTCAGTGAAGTTGAGCTGTCTCATCAGATTTGACAAGAATGACGTTCTGTTGCAGCAGTGAGCACACTGATCTGCAACGCTAGCGTTAATGTTTAATTAATTAGCGTTATGTGCAAGCGGGCAGTTATCGCCCATGTATTTTTAGCAACTCGTTAACAAACGCTGATGTCATGATAGTTTGTTGAATATAAATGCGATTCACTTTGTGGCATATAAGGCTATATTGATAGGCTAGTCAATGCTCAACTAGTCTTCCATGCATGAAGTGGAGCCATCTCATCAGTTTGTACAAGAATAGAGTTCTGTTGCATCAGTGAGCATTAAACCCTGATTTGCAACTCTCTGTTTTGCACTGAAAACTATTCCACTGATTTATTTGTTTTAGCTACATTTCTTTCCTTTGTAGTACTCCAATATTTTTTGTAGGGACGGCAATACGTTTAGAGAACTTAAAGTTATGTTAAATACAGTAGGTTTTATTTTTTTCTGCTGTAAAACTTAAGATGGGGGGAAACTAAAGATTTGTAAAATAATTTCAATGTGTAATGCAGTTTTATTTTTGTTAAAATGGATTTTTCTAAAAATTGGTATCGAAAAAAGTATCGTTCAGGAACCGGTATCGAAATCCAAGTATCGAAACGGTATCGATATCGAAAAATTTTGAACGATACCCAGCCCTACATGGAGCGCAGATGTACTTGTACATTGAGCGGAGAGGTACTGGTACATGGAGCGGAGATGTACTTGTACATTGAGCGGAGAGGTACTTGTACATTGAGCGGAGAGGTACTTGTACATGGAGCGGAGATGTACTTGTACATTGAGCGGAGAGGTACTGGTACATGGAGCGGAGATGTACTTGTACATTGAGCGGAGAGGTACTTGTACATGGAGTGGAGATGTACTTGTACATTGAGCGGAGAGGTACTGGTACATGGAGCGGAGATGTACTTGTACATTGAGCGGAGAGGTACTTGTACATGGAGTGGAGATGTACTTGTACATTGAGCGGAGAGGTACTGGTACATGGAGCGGAGATGTACTTGTACATTGAGCGGAGAGGTACTTGTACATGGAGTGGAGATGTACTTGTACATGGAGCGGAGATGTACTTGTACATTGAGCGGAGAGGTACTTGTACATGGAGCGGAGATGTACTTGTACATGGAGCGGAGAGGTACTTGTACATGGAGCGGAGAGGTACTTGTACATGGAGCGGAGATGTACTTGTACATGGAGCGGAGATGTACTTGTACATGGAGCGGAGAGGTACTTGTACATGGAGCGGAGAGGTACTTATACATTGAGCGGAGACGTACTTGTACATGGAGCGGAGATGTACTTGTACATTGAGCGGAGAGGTACTTGTACATTGAGCGGAGAGGTACTGGTACATGGAGCGGAGATGTACTTGTACATTGAGCGGAGAGGTACTTGTACATGGAGCGGAGAGGTACTTGTACATTGAGCGGAGAGGTACTTGTACATTGAGCGGAGACGTACTTGTACATTGAGCGGAGATGTACTTGTACATTGAGCGGAGATGTACTTGTACATTGAGCGGAGAGGTACTGGTACATGGAGCGGAGAGGTACTTGTACATGGAGCGGAGAGGTATTTGTACATGGAGCGGAGAGGTATTTGTACATGGAGCGGAGAGGTACTTGTACATTGAGCGGAGAGGTACTTGTACATGGAGCGGAGAGGTACTTGTACATGGAGCGGAGAGGTACTTGTACATGTAGCGGAGAGGTGCTTGTACATGGAGCGGAGAGGTACTTGTACATGGAGCGGAGAGGTATTTGTACATGGAGCGGAGAGGTACTTGTACATGGAGCGGAGAGGTACTTGTACATTCAGCGGAGAGGTACTTGTACATTGAGCGGAGAGGTACTTGTAGATGGAGCGGAGAGGTACTGTCGACACTTGTACATTGAGCGGAGAGGTACTTGTACATGGAGCGGAGAGGTACTTGTACATGGAGCGGAGAGGTACTGTCGACACTTGTACATTGAGCGGAGAGGTACTTGTACATGGAGCGGAGAGGTACTTGTACATGGAGCGGAGATGTACTTGTACAGGGAGCGGAGAGGTACTTGTACATTGAGCGGAGAGGTACTTGTACATGGAGCGGAGAGGTACTTGTACATGGAGCGGAGAGGTACTTGTACATGGAGCGGAGAGGTACTTGTACATTGAGCGGAGAGGTACTTGTACATGGAGCGGAGAGGTACTTGTACATGGAGCGGAGAGGTACTTGTACATGGAGCGGAGAGGTACTTGTACATTGAGCGGAGAGGTACTTGTACATGGAGCGGAGAGGTACTTGTACATGGAGCGGAGAGGTACTTGTACATGGAGCGGAGAGGTACTTGTACATGGAGCGGAGAGGTACTTGTACATTGAGCGGAGATGTACTTGTACATGGAGCGGAGATGTACTTGTACATGGATCGGAGAGGTACTTGTACATGAGAGCGGAGAGGTACTGTCGACACTTGTACATTGAGCGTAGAGGTACTGTCGACACTTGTACATTGAGCGGAGAGGTACTTGTACATGGAGCGGAGAGGTACTGTCGACACTTGTACATTGAGCGGAGAGGTACTTGTACATTGAGCGGAGAGGTACTTGTACATGGAGCGCAGAGGTACTTGTACATTGAGCGGAGAGGTACTTGTACATGGAGCGGAGAGGTACTTGTACATGAGAGCGGAGAGGTACTTGTACATGGAGCGGAGAGGTACTTGTACATTGAGCGGAGAGGTACTGTCGACACTTGTACATTCAGCGGAGAGGTACTTGTACATGGAGCGGAGAGGTACTGTCGATACTTGACATTGAGCGGAGAGGTACTTGTACATGGAGCGGAGAGGTACTTGTACATGGAGCGGAGAGGTACTTGTACATGGAGCGGAGAGGTACTTGTACATTGAGCGGAGAGGTACTTGTACATGGAGCGGAGAGGTACTTGTACATTGAGCGGAGAGGTACTTGTACATGGAGCGGAGAGGTACTTGTACATGGAGCGGAGAGGTACTTGTACATGGAGCGGAGAGGTACTTGTACATGGAGCGGAGAGGTACTTGTACATTGAGCGGAGATGTACTTGTACATGGAGCGGAGATGTACTTGTACATGGATCGGAGAGGTACTTGTACATGAGAGCGGAGAGGTACTGTCGACACTTGTACATTGAGCGTAGAGGTACTGTCGACACTTGTACATTGAGCGGAGAGGTACTTGTACATGGAGCGGAGAGGTACTGTCGACACTTGTACATTGAGCGGAGAGGTACTTGTACATTGAGCGGAGAGGTACTTGTACATGGAGCGCAGAGGTACTTGTACATTGAGCGGAGAGGTACTTGTACATGGAGCGGAGAGGTACTTGTACATGAGAGCGGAGAGGTACTTGTACATGGAGCGGAGAGGTACTTGTACATTGAGCGGAGAGGTACTGTCGACACTTGTACATTCAGCGGAGAGGTACTTGTACATGGAGCGGAGAGGTACTGTCGATACTTGACATTGAGCGGAGAGGTACTTGTACATGGAGCGGAGAGGTATTTGTACATTGAGCGGAGAGGTACTTGTACATTGAGCGGAGAGGTACTGTCGACACTTGTACATTCAGCGGAGAGCTACTTGTACATGGAGCGGAGAGGTATTTGTACATTGAGCGGAGAGGTACTTGTACATGGAGCGGAGAGGTACTTGTACATAGAGCGGAGAGGTACTTATACATGGAGCGGAGAGGTATTTGTACATTGAGCGGAGAGGTACTTGTACATGGAGCGGAGAGGTACTTGTACATGAGAGCGGAGAGGTATTTGTACATGGAGCGGAAAGGTACTGTCGACACTTGTACATTGAGCGGAGAGCTACTTGTACATGGAGCGGAGAGGTACTTGTACATGAGAGCGGAGAGGTACTTGTACATGGAGCGGAGAGGTATTTGTACATGGAGCGGAGAGGTACTGTCGACACTTGACATTGAGCGGAGAGGTACTTGTACATGGAGCGGAGAGGTACTTGTACATGAGAGCGGAGAGGTATTTGTACATGGAGCGGAGAGGTACTGTCGACACTTGACATTGAGCGGAGAGGTACTTGTACATGGAGCGGAGAGGTACTTGTACATGGAGCGGAGAGGTACTTGTACATGGAGCGGAGAGGTACTTGTACATTGAGCGGAGAGGTACTTGTACATGGAGCGGAGACCGAACCAGCACAGAAAGCATGGAGAAATGTCTCATGGTTAGCACGCAGGCACGCAGGCACACACACACACACACACACACACACACACACACACACACAGTATGATATTCCTACTCTGCTCCCTTTTACTTTTACATTGTGACCGTATAGTGTACCGTAAATTCCGGACTATAAGCCGCACCGGTGTATAAGCCGCACCTGCAAAGTTGACTATTTTTTTCTTATATAAGCCGCACCGGACTATAAGCCGCGGGTGTTTTAATGGTATTTTTTTTTTTTTGTTTTTTTTTTTTGTTTTAATGTTTAATTACCATATGTAAGGGTTCATGCACAGAGGGGATTGTCGGGAAAGAGATGGCTGTTTGAGGAAGCTCCCATTTATTAACATTTCAACAAAACAACATAACACAACACCACCTGTGTTGTTTTTTACAGTGCACACAGTGTCATACAGTGTCATACAGTGTGGTGAAAAGAGGGCAAGAGAGGAAATTAAAACTTATTATAGTTATATAGGATTTATAGTTAGAAAGAGTGCTAAAAAAGAGAGATTTTTTTTTTTGAAAAAATCCATAGATAAGCCGCACCGTTATATAAGCCGCAGGGGCCAAAAAAGGCCAAAAAACTGGAAAAAAGGTGCGGCTTATAGTCCGGAATTTACGGTAGATTGATTGGAGTTGGTCCCTGGTTGCTGCTCCTAGTTCTAGGAAGCTTCCTATTAGAGGATGGGTCAAATGCAGAGGATGAATTTCCCCATGGGGATAAATAAAGGATAACTTAACTTATAACAATATCCACTACACTCTTATCATATACAAATATATTCTTGCATTTAAACAAAAGCATACATATCACTGACTCTAAATGCTTAGTTTTACACAACAATATTTTTGCTTTACTACCACCTTTTTGGTTCCCAAAAAATGCAAGCATGTACCGTACTGTAGATTCAAGATTCAAGATTTTTATTGTCACTCCGTAGTACAAGTATCACGTGTGAAATTCTTGTGCTGTAGGCTCCTTTACAACATAGTGCAAAAAATAAAATAGAAGATATATAAATAAAAAACAAGAGGCAACGGGCAATAGAGCAGTAAGACACGCCACAGACAGTGGCGTATTCACTGCCCATAGTACTGTAACTAACACATGCAAGTCTTAGCAGTCTTCACAAAAGGATTTTCACCCAATTAACTGGTGATTTACATAGCATATAATACAGCACTTTTAACACATGTTAACATACCTGTAATAGTAGGACAAACACAACCACAATCGGTAGGCACTTTAATTAGAACATAAGAATTCAGATAAATTATCGTTGTTGGTCCCAAATTAAACAGAAATTGAAATGTATACATTAATTATTCATTAATCATTCATACTGTTACTCTTACACACATGCAAAGATGCACACAGTTACAAAACCCATACAGACATTCAATTCAGCAGCTTGACTGGAACTGTTCTCAGGTCAGGTCTTTTGTTTCAGGAGGGACTGAAAGCGTGGGCGCACCAGATTGAGGACGGAGTTTGTCTGATTGATGGCAAGAGGCTGCCGGTTGACAAAGAGATCACAGCAGGCCAGGTGAAGGACTCCTGTCACCTAATGATCTAAATCCATATGAAACTGAATCTAAACAATACAACTCGTTCTCTGATTGGAGGGAGGACAGGAGGGAGAATCTAACTCTGGCTTTTCTCTGCAGAGGAGGAACGTGAAACAGACTCTCACTGCTCAGCTGCTCGTCACACCGGTAAAACACACACACACACACACACACACACACACACACGCACACGCACACGCACACACACACACACACACACACACACACACACACACTAGTGTTTTATAAAGGCAACCTGGTCGATGTCACCTCAGCAAGGAAAGACATTGGCTCCAATGTGAATGCTGCAGTACATGTCACAGGGTTCCTACGCAGGTCTGGAAAGTCTGGAAAACTATTCAAGATGAATTTGATCATTTCCAACTATTGAATAGATTAGTGATTTGAAGAAAAAAAAAGTCTGCAAAAGCTTGTGGTTCACGTCTGATACTCAGATAATTATGGTAAAATCGGGCTTCTCTAGTCCAATGGTTCTCAACCTTTTTGAACCGTGACTCCCAAAAAACTTTAGGCTGGGGTTCGCGACCCCCCCTCCCGCCGCAACCCAACCCAATGACATTGCGCACGCATTTACACACTGATTTCACTCGCTCACTGAACTCGTTTTTATAGTTTATATAGCTTTATAATACATTAAACCATTGGTATGGGAGATTTCATCATCATGGGAGAAAAATAATTTATTTTCTTTTTTCTCTTTTGACAATCATCCTGCGACCCCCCAAAATAATCTTGTGACCCCCTGGGAGGGGGGGGAGAACCACTGCTGTAGTCTACCAACCACTCAAAGCGCTTTAGTGCTGACATTCACACACACACCCATGACGGCAAGCTACGACGCAGGGTGCTGCGCAACCATCGGGAGCAATTTGGGGTTCAGTATCTTGCCTAAGGTCACTTTGACAAGTGGACTGGAGGAACCGGGAATCGAACCACCGATGATCGGCGGACCGACCTCCTCGTTAGTGGACGGCCCGCTCTCCCTCCTGAGCCACAGCCGCTCCACAGCGTTGAGGTTGTTGTAGAGCCACTTTGAGTCCACAGTTGATGTTGATGTGAAGAATAATGCTCAGAGGGATGCTCGTATTTACCCGGCCACTGCATTATATCAAATCAATTCACCAAAATCAAAACCAGTCAAGAACATGGTTAGAACACAGGGTCTGCCTGGAAAAATATGGAACTTTTAAAATGGAAAACCGCGTAGGAACTAGAGAGCTGCGCGGGCCTGAAATCTCGGCCTGAGCCCCCCCCCCGGCCCGTGACATGCAGGCCCGTGCCCGACCCGGCCTGGATGAGTCATGAAAGTAATTGGCCCGAGCCCGTTGCGAGGCCCGACATCAATATCACGATATGACAACACATCTCTCTCTCTCCCTCTCTGTGCATGCTGCCGTGCTGCTGAACTCGTTGGTCCAAAACGTTGCTAGACTGTGTTGCCTGTAAAGACAACCACCGCAGCTTTCTCTCTGTCTCTCTCTCCCCCTCTCACACATGCTACCGTGGCCTATCAAAATCCAGACATATTGTCTCGAGAAAGAGAACGTTAGATCGTTTAATTGCCAACAGCAACAATGCCCACAAACTGAAACATTATGTCACTCAAGCATATCGAAATTAAAACAGCAGACTTAAGCTGTGTTCACACCAAGATATTTATTTTTCACTCTGTCGCTTGATTCAACCTTTGGAATCGCTCTGTCGCTCTGTTTAAATCGCTCATCAACAGGCACACGAAATGACGGACATCTGGGGGCTATAACGTTACGCAATGTCATGATATTTGTCCACTACGAGCCACCGTCATTGTTTACAAGCTAAAGCCTATCAGCGTGCTCCTAATGCGAGCTCCATACCGGTAGGACAGACTTCACTTCATATCAGCTGTCAGCCTGTCAATGTGGTTTGTTGCCACAGAATAAACCAGCGGTTTGTTCCAAGCCAGTGTGATCCTTGACTCGCTCTCACACGGCAGCCAATCAGCGTTGAACAGCGAGTGACTGATGCCAGCGTATTTTCGCTCGAGTTGGGATATTTCATCTCGGGCGACGAGCGTATTTTCTCTCTATCGCTCTGTCTCTGCCGCTCGGACGCCCAGCGATTTTTCTCCCAGGCGAATATATGCTCAATTGCTCGTTTGCATTGACTTTGTATGTAAACTCGATGCCAGCGAAAAACTTTAATAGGTCGGTGTGAACGCAGCTTTACCATTTATAGCTGCATTGAATAACGTCACATTAGTGTCCTCACAATGTATGGTAGATGGGTTCATTTTGAACAGGTTGAAATGAGCTTTCCCTACTGCAGTGGGGACTGTTTAACTCTCCCCTCGCAAACTTTGTTTTATGTCCATCGATCTTATTTCTCTCTCACGACACGGACACACGCGCAGGGCCGCTGCTGGCCATTTGGGTGCCCTAAGCGTAATTGTTTTGTGGTGCCCCCCCCCCCCCCGCAAAACTTTCAATAACTGTCAAACGAAAGACTGCAAAATCATTAATTATGAACGATACTAGTGTATCTCACATTACATTACATGTGGCAAACAAACAATTGTTAGAATTACTGTACATGTCAGCAAACAAGCGATTGTTAAACTGTACATGCAAGCAGGGGCGGACTGGGATCATAATTCAGGCCAGGCGTTAGATACCAAGCAGGCCAGGCCAATACGGGCTGACATGTGTGCCGGCGTCCGAAGGGCGGCGGCAAATTTTTTGGGCTGTTTGAAGCCCAATTTGGGCCATTTGAAGCCAGATTTGGGCTGTTTGAAGCCAGATTTGGGCCGTTTGAAGCCCGATTTGGGCCGTTTGAAGCCAGATTTGGGCCAGTTGAAGCCAGATTTGGGCCGGTTGAAGCCAGATTTGGGCCGTTTGAAGCCCAATTTGGGCCGTTTGAAGCCCAATTTGGGCCGACTCCAATTTTACAATGAGGTGCACCCACTTTAACCCTGAATAAAGTAATAAAACCACTAGTAAACCAGTAGGCAGCGCCTGGCCTGCTGTTCAGTGAGTGGCCTGACTGAGAGCACCAAAAAAAAAATTTTTTTTTTTTTTGGTGCCCTCAGTCACATGATGCCCTACGCAGTCTGCGTACTCTGCGTAATGGGGTGTGGCGGGCCTGCACACGCGGCTTGTTTTGTTGTTGTTTTTTATGCTGACAGTGACAGCACACTGACTGAAACATGTCATGGTGAGGGTGTGTGTGTGGGGACGGTGTGTGCATGTCTGTGCGCTCCTCCTCCTCTTGGTCTCACTCTGCTGTGTAAAATAAAGCGAGTAATACATCTTCATTTAATTTTATTGTTGAAACGGGCCCGAACCCGGCGCGGCTCGGAGCAATTCATAAAAAAAAAGCCCGGCCCCAGCCCGTATTGGCCAGGCCCGAGGGGCCCGCGAGGGTACCCTCGGGTTTGCAGCTCTCTAGTAGGAACCCTGCCAATCATCTCACATATTCTGATTTGTCGCTTCATCTTCACCTCTGGCAGAAGGTACAGGTTGCTAGGAGGACAGAACGCCTTAACCACAGCTTTCCCCCCCAAAGCCATACAACTGTTAAATACTCAACAGTCTGATTCACTGCATATTAGGGGTGGGGGAAAAATCGATACATCATAGTATCGCGATATTTTGCCTGGCGATATTGTATCGATATTTGGACGCCAAGTATCGATATTGCAAAAAAATAAAATAAAATAAAATTGCAGGCCATGCCATGCCAGGCCACCGGGCTGCTATAAACTTTAGTTCCAAGGCCAGCAGTAAACAAACGGTAGCATATTTTAATTTTGTTTTAACAGTAACAGTTTTGTCATAACAGTAATTTACAAATTCCCCAGTTACTGAATGGGCTGCACAAGATGTTTCGTGCAAGTGAAGTGAAGTTGCATTGTTCAAAAACTACCTAAGTACAGTAGTCCACACACACATCCAGTTAAGGTGGACTGTAAGTAGACTGTAACAAACAGTTCAGTTTGTCAGGTGCGTGCAACTATGACATGACTTTATCAAAGTTGTTGGTCTGTTTACTTGACAATGTTGCTGCGATAAAATGGTTGAAGTCAGATGTACAGACCTGAAAATCGTTCTTATATAAACCAGATGTTGACAAAGTTTTCCTTTGGGGACATAATTTGCAGTTGAAAAAGTAAGAAATCGCAATATATCGAAATATCGCAATATTAAATATATCGCAATATCGGCGATATCGCAATACTATCGTATCGTGACTCAAGTATCGTTTTAGTATCGTATCGTGGGCATCTGGTGATTCCCACCCCTACTGCATATGGGGATTGTTTACATGTTTGTTTGTGTGTGTGTGTGTGTGTGTGTGTGTGTGTGTGTGTGTGTGTGTGTGTGCGCACGTGCGCGTGCGTTTTCTTCTTCTTATGGCGATTTTAAGGCCCTATGGTTGCACTGATATTGTATGGTGTATCTTGTTGTATGTGGTGTATTGCTACTGCTATTTGACCTGTACTGTGAAGGTACCACGGGTGAATAGTGTAGCAGCTCGAAGCTCTTTTTTTTAATACTGTGAGTACTGTCTGTGGAACAGCCAGAGATGGGAAAAGTACACACATTCTTTACAGAAGTACAGTTACTTATGTAAAGAAATACTCTGGTAAAAGTAGAAGTACTGATTAAACGTGTTTACTCAAGTAAAAGTAAAAAATTACAGGCACTGAAATGTAATAAAGTATCAAAGTAAAAAGTATTTCTACCGGCTGTTTCTGTGCAAAGCTAACTGAACCTCATATTAAGATAACAAGAATTTTTGCACACTACGTGCAGTGCGCACAATTCTAGGCTTGGGACTCTGGAGACAATGAGCCAAGCACACATGGACACACAGCTCTCCAATTATAGCAGCAGGATTACATGTGGTGTATGCTGATGGTATTTCATCTCTGATCCTGGATTTGTTTGAAACACAGTCACTGAAGAACTAAATCTAGGAAATGAAAATAAATAATCTGGCAGTCCTTCATGTCAGGTTTGGTGCAACACGAAGTCCTTCATCACTTGTGTTAGTGGTAGGGAGTGGACTTGGTTCAGACGATGTGTGCCCAGCGCTTCGCGGATGCGGATCCGACACACGTGAGCCAGACTGTGAGGAGATCTCTTGGCCTCCTGAAAGACCCTGAACACATCGCGATCCGCCTCTCTTCTTCAGCTGTGCCTTCCCCCTCACCAGTGCCGGGTCGGCACCATGGTCCAGCAGCAGTGCGGAGGCAGTGTGTCCGTCAGAGGGGCGATCCACAGCAGAGCCTACCTACACAGCAACAAGCCCAATGCCAGCCTGGCTGAGAAGGTAAGGCTTTAAGACCCTGGAGAGTGTTTAATGAGGGCAAAAGATGCATACATGACTGGCTTTAAGACCCTGGAGAGTGTTTAATGAGGGCAAAAGATGCATACATGACTGGCTTTAAGACCCTGGAGAGTGTTTAATGAGGGCAAAAGATGCATACATGACTGGCTTTAAGACCCTGGTGAGTGTTCAATGAAGGCAAAAGAAGCATACATGACTGAAGCTGGCAAACTCCACAGCTGCTGAAGCGGAACGTGGTTTCTACGGTGGCTGTCGGGGTCCAGATGCTCCTGGAAGAGCTGGCAGCAGAGCAGGAGAGCAAAGGGGACTCCAGAGACACACCGGACAGGTAACACAGACACAGATCAGTTTCTTTCTTTCTTTCTTTCTTTCTTTCTTTCTTTCTTTCTTTCTTTCTTTCTTTCTTTCTTTCTTTCTTTCTTTCTTTCTTCCTCTCTTCCTCCCTCCCTTCCTTCAGACTAAAACTGCCTTCCCATAAACAAAAGTGCACAGCAGTCTGGTCCCAAAAGGCATATTATTTTGTGCTAATTCTCCCCATGGTGGCGCTGTAGCAACCGTCTGAAGTTCAAAGCTTATAAAATGACCGTGTGATACGGCTTTGCAACTTTTACCAAAATGTTGACCCAAGTGCGAAGAAACTTTTGCTGTCTTGTTCTTTATTATTTTTCAGTGTTTTTCCTCAAATCCAGACCCAAAGAAAAAACAATCCCCAACTTTTCTTTAAAGGTATAAAGTACACTTTTTACATCTTTCTTTCCCCTAGTAGACTAAAGAGTTTTTGCCGTTGTTTTAGATTTGATAGAGGTTCAGACACAAAGCATTCTGAATTGAATACTAAAACCCTTTCTCTCTGTGTCTCTGTGTCTGTGTGTCTCTGTCTCTCTGTGTCTGTGTCTCTGTGTCTGTGTCTCTGTGTGTCTGTGTGTCTCTGTGTCTGTGTGTCTCTGTGTCTGTGTCTCTGTCTGTGTGTCTCTGTGTCTCTGTCTCTGTCTCTCTGTGTCTGTGTGTCTCTGTGTCTCAGTGTCTCTGTGTCTGTGTCTGTGTCTGTGTGTCTCTGTGTCTCTGTGTCTGTGTGTCTCTGTGTCTCTGTGTCTCTGTGTATGTGTCTCTGTGTCTCTGTGTCTGTGTGTCTCTGTGTCTGTGTGTCTCTGTGTCTGTGTGTCTCTGTGTCTGTGTGTCTCTGTGTCTGTGTGTCTCTGTGTGTCTCTGTGTCTGTGTCTCTGTCTGTGTGTCTCTTGTGTCTCTGTCTCTCTGTGTCTCTGTGTCTCTGTGTCTCAGTGTCTCTGTGTCTGTGTCTCTCTGTGTCTGTGTCTCTGTGTCTCTGTGTCTCTGTGTCTCTGTGTCTCTGTGTCTGTGTGTCTGTGTGTCTCTGTGTCTCTGTCCCAGAGCGATTGGGCCTCCCTCGGCGGCTGTTCTGCGCGGTGCGAGGCGCGGCCGGGCCTGTGTGTGTGTGTGTGTGCGACTACCAGTTCAGTGACGAGGGTCTATCTGAGGTCAGGGACAGGCTGCAGGAGATGCTGGACATGGAGACGACAGACCAGGATTTAGACACAAGGCAGGAAATGACTGCTACTGAGAGCAACCAGCGCACAGCAGGTGGGGATAGATAGATAGATAGACAGACTGACAGATATATTTTTGTCGTTTGTCTAGTAGAAAGGCACTATATAAACCCAATCAATTATTATTCAAACCAGGAAAGGACAACACATAATATCCCAAATCTAAGATGATATCGAATCTCATATCACAATAAAGATATATGGTTATACTGCCCAGCCCTACTGGACACCAGAATCTCATATCACAATAAAGATATATGGTTATACTGCCCAGCCCTACTGGACAGCAGAATCTCATATCACAATAAAGATATATGGTTATACTGCCCAGCCCTACTGGACAGCAGAATCTCATATCACAATAAAGATATATGGTTATACTGCCCAGCCCTACTGGACAGCAGAATCTCATATCACAATAAAGATATATCGTTATACTGCCCAGCCCTACTGGACAGCAGAATCTCATATCACAATAAAGATATATGGTTATACTGCCCAGCCCTACTGGACAGCAGAATCTCATATCACAATAAAGATATATGGTTATACTGCCCAGCCCTACTGGACAGCAGAATCTCATATCACAATAAAGATATATCGTTATACTGCCCAGCCCTACTGGACAGCAGAATCTCATATCACAATAAAGATATATGGTTATACTGCCCAGCCCTACTGGACAGCAGAATCTCATATCACAATAAAGATATATGGTTATACTGCCCAGCCCTACTGGACAGCAGAATCTCATATCACAATAAAGATATATGGTTATACTGCCCAGCCCTACTGGACAGCAGAATCTCATATCACAATAAAGATATATGGTTATACTGCCCAGCCCTACTGGACAGCAGAATCTCATATCACAATAAAGATATATGGTTATACTGCCCAGCCCTACTGGACAGCAGAATCTCATATCACAATAAAGATATATGGTTATACTGCCCAGCCCTACTGGACAGCAGAATCTCATATCACAATAAAGATATATGGTTATACTGCCCAGCCCTACTGGACAGCAGAATCTCATATCACAATAAAGATATATGGTTATACTGCCCAGCCCTACTGGACAGCAGAATCTCATATCACAATAAAGATATATGGTTATACTGCCCAGCCCTACTGGACAGCAGAATCTCATATCACAATAAAGATATATGGTTATACTGCCCAGCCCTACTGGACAGCAGAATCTCATATCACAATAAAGATATATCGTTATACTGCCCAGCCCTACTGGACAGCAGAATCTCATATCACAATAAAGATATATGGTTATACTGCCCAGCCCTACTGGACAGCAGAATCTCATATCACAATAAAGATATATCGTTATACTGCCCAGCCCTACTGGACAGCAGAATCTCATATCACAATAAAGATATATCGTTATACTGCCCAGCCCTACTGGACAGCAGAATCTCATATCACAATAAAGATATATGGTTATACTGCCCAGCCCTACTGGACAGCAGAATCTCATATCACAATAAAGATATATGGTTATACTGCCCAGCCCTACTGGACAGCAGAATCTCATATCACAATAAAGATATATGGTTATACTGCCCAGCCCTACTGGACAGCAGAATCTCATATCACAATAAAGATATATGGTTATACTGCCCAGCCCTACTGGACAGCAGAATCTCATATCACAATAAAGATATATCGTTATACTGCCCAGCCCTACTGGACAGCAGAATCTCATATCACAATAAAGATATATGGTTATACTGCCCAGCCCTACTGGACAGCAGAATCTCATATCACAATAAAGATATATTGTTATACTGCCCAGCCCTACTGGACAGCAGAATCTCATATCACAATAAAGATATATGGTTATACTGCCCAGCCCTACTGGACAGCAGAATCTCATATCACAATAAAGATATATCGTTATACTGCCCAGCCCTACTGGACAGCAGAATCTCATATCACAATAAAGATATATCGTTATACTGCCCAGCCCTACTCGACAGCAGAATCTCATATCACAATAAAGATATATCGTTATACTGCCCAGCCCTACTGGACAGCAGAATCTCATATCACAATAAAGATATATCGTTATACTGCCCAGCCCTACTGGACAGCAGAATCTCATATCACAATAAAGATATATCGTTATACTGCCCAGCCCTACTGGACAGCAGAATCTCATATCACAATAAAGATATATCGTTATACTGCCCAGCCCTACTGGACAGCAGAATCTCATATCACAATAAAGATATATGGTTATACTGCCCAGCCCTACTGGACAGCAGAATCTCATATCACAATAAAGATATATGGTTATACTGCCCAGCCCTACTGGACAGCAGGGAAATTCTTCCAGTTTGCACATTTAGACCATCGAAAGTGACAGTAAAGTGCAGTAAAGCCATGACAAAGTTTTCTCAACCCGACTGGCACAAATAAAGTAGTCATCATAACTGTAATAATAATAATCAGAATAAATCTTAGTTCGTTTATTTGCACAGTATAAAACAAGAAAAAAACACAATGACAACTATACAGTAAGGAAAATAATACAGTGCAGGAAGAGAGAAAAAGCCCAGAAGGCTTCTAAGAAGCCTCCACCTATTAAAAAAACACATGAAATATAACATAGCATAACATTTGTGTGGTAGACAAAGAAGGTTGGAAACAAAATCATGTGGGGAGGGTTAATACAGCTGCAATTCCCCTAATGACTTTGAAACTGTTCATGTGATGACTTAATGAAGTGCTGTGCTCACCTAAACGTTTATCTTTTAATTAGTCAAATAAAGCATTGTATATTCTTGTACTTTACTACTTGTTGTTGTTCTTTGGGGTCCAGATTTTAAACTGGTTTAGTCGCTTAGGCGACACGTACTCTCACTGCCAGAAGTGCCAGTTCACAAAGTTTACATTCTCTCTCTCTCTCTCTCTCTTTCTCTCTCTCTCTCTCCCTGTGTGTTTTGCAGAACATGGCCGCCAGTGGATGATCTGTGAAGGTTTCCAGTTCATCCTCAGAAAGCAGGCCGACACTCCGACTCTGAGAGTCTGTCCGGCCTTCAAGGTCTGAGCTTTCATTTGATTTCACCTTCATTCAACAAAACCAGACCGCTCACATCGCTGCACCGTTCAAATCCCCCCGAAAACATTTGTCCATTTTTAACTAGAGCCCGACCGATACTGGATTTTGGAGGCTGATGCCAATACCGATATTAGAGAGTAAAAAAATTCCGATATCGATATATCGGCCTATATTCTTACATTATATAATACACATTATATTACACAATACTTTTGCAATGATCCCTCAAATATCAAACACTTGACAAATATATGACTTGACATGACTTGAGATATGTAATGTAGGGAGGATATTTTACAGCTTATCAATCAACTTTATTGTCCAAAATTACATCAGTGCAATGAAACAGTAAACTGAACTGGGAATTTAATAATTATAAATAACTAGTAGAAATACAAAAACACAAATAGAACAAATATAAAATATAACTTGAGTTAAGAAAAAAGATCAAATATATACAACATGCTGTCTATAACTTAAAAAATACAAAATAAAAAAATATCGGCATATCGGCCAACATATCGGGCGATACCGATATATCGGTTGGGCCCTAGTTTTAACACGCGCGCACACACACACACACACACACACACACACGCACACGTACACGCACCATACCTGCCAACATTAGGCTGTGAAAGAGAGGACCCCTTTGAAAATGCTGTTTCCTTAGGCTAAATTTAGAGCATGAATTAGCCATCTTCCTGACAAGCTAGCATGATGGTTGCTACCACTCTATGCCTTATGTCTTCTAGTTTCATATGCTACCAGAAACTTCACTCTGGCTTTCAAATTGAGCCCGCTATCGCCTCTCAAAATAAAATGTCAAAATCGTGATATTCAGGAAATATCGCAATATTCAATATAATTGAAAATGGGCCCAAGCCTAGTGGTTACTTGTGCTGTTTCAGGACGAGGTGTTGTGTCAGATGTGGAGGCTATACCTGCAGAAGGCGTTCACCAACACCCCTGTCTGCAGCGTCAAGTTCAATGTGGTGAGTGTTCACTAACCATAATCGGTTAAAGGAGAATTTCGTGTTTTTTTTTTACCTGGAGCCCTCTCCTCACATTAATTATTGTCTGACGACTCACACACACACAGTGTTCTCCACAGTGTTTTTGTGCCTCCTACGCGTTGTTTGGAGATCAATAGTGTCCAAGCCAGTCCTAGAATTGAGCTCCGTCGGGGCCACATGGCAGCGTGCTGTTCCTCCATGTAAATAGACAGTTTTATTCCCGTTTTCGACCCATATCGTGATTATATGATCCCTAAAGAAACAGACTGCCAATCTCCCCCGGGCTATTTCCAGCAGTCTTTACAGGGATCCCATTTCCTCATTTCGGGTCAGTGTCACCAACTCTCGCCAAGTCAGTCCACAGCATAGACTGTATGGTCCACAGGCCAGCCGGCAGGAAAGTCTCGCGGGACTTGGCGAGAGTTGGTGACACTGACCAACTCTGGGACAACTTCTTTCTTTCAATATGACATTTTGTCTGTGCGATCGTGGCTGGAATTTTCACTTTTCTTGTAGAATAAACAACTCTCTCATCACCAAACTTTTTATGCTGTTCATTTTCTGTAACTCACTCTGTGTTAGTTTGCTTTCATAATGATCAAGCCATTTTTCTCTACATACCGGTCTGATCCCATAGCCCCTCCACCATGAAGACTTCTGTGTCAGTCAAAGATTCTTTTGAAAACAAAGTAATGTTGAACTCTTCAACAACAGCTCCCTCATCTTCTGTTAGCTTTGCATGTTCTTTTTTATGTGGACAATCCTTTGCCCAGTGATATGTGCTTTGGCAGACTGCACACCTTGATCTTCTCCCGTATCTGTCAAGTGGATTCGTGCCCTGAGCAGCCATTTGATTTTGGGAGCTTGACCTACTTTCTCTCCTGCCTGTAAAGCATGTCACCATCTCCACTCATTTGCAGCTCACCAGCGCCCCTCTGTGGCGAGGTGACGTTATCACCAAAGATTCTTTTCAAGGCTGACTTCATGTTTACAAACGAGAGGCTTGGACAAGCGGTAAGCGCCAATTGTTTGTCCTTAACCTTCAGTCCCCCAGTATCGAGTAGCTTGAAAGCTAACACAGCATCTGGAGCTCCAGAATCGGGAGGAACCAGACGGAGATGATGGCTTCCGCCCCTGGGCTGTGCGGGTGACGTGACGGAGCCGGATTTTTTTAATTAGGTGATTGCCCTAATTACGATGTCATAGAGCAGGCGAGGCTGCGACATGCAGTAGTCATCCATGATGTCATAGGAGCGAGTGAGCCTGCAGGGCGGGCGAAGGAGCAAGTGAGCCCACAGCCTGCACAGCAGTCGAGCTGGAGGGCGGGCTGGTTTCTTTGATAATTAGGTGTTGAGGGGCTGACCAAACAGGCCATGGGTCCAAAATAATCAAGGAATAGTAGCAAGGCTACTTGCAAGAGGCCTATCATGATCAAGATACATGGCAGAGTTAAGCCCAATTCATGCTTTGTCTGCCGACACTTTTGAGGACTTGAGTCGACACTTTCAAGTGTTGGCGAGCAGTGTCTGGTACCTGGTGAAATGTCTAGTGTCGCTGACTACGTCACAATGTGTCACGCAAGTCTGATTGGCTATATAGACGGCACGCGCTTGACTTCCTTGTTTTGGTTTTCGCTCGATTGAAATGGATGAACGTGTCCCCGCTATTTTTATCAGCCTGTCCTTGATGTATGACTTCGTGAAAATCACAAAGAACATCGTGACCAATTTCCCAGAGAGAGAGGAGGTGAGTTGTGTGGTTGTGTGTCGTTTATATGCGGCTGCAGCCAAGTAAGTTACATCTTGCCTCCGAGGTGGTTTCACTGTGCGTTCCCTCTCTTCTCTTGGGTGTCTGCACTTATAGCGTTCGAGTGTCACGTGACTGTTGAACCGAGGCAAACGTTCAATGAAGTATAAATGCAACACCATGAGCGACACTTTCTTTTTCGTCTGCGACCATGTGCTCAGCGACACTTTCTAATAAGTATAAATTAAGCTTTAATCATGGTAGCTGTCTGGCTGCAGATCATGAGACAAGTTAAATATCAAAACCCCTCACTCACCTCAACACAGAGCCTGTGCAGAGATCAAACCCACCATTTTCCTCTCATAGTTCATTTCAAGAATAATCTTGAGTATTCACAAATACACAGCACGTTTTTATGAAGTAGAGCAGGTAGGCTAATATACTCCAGTAAAGAGTAGAAGTATAGTTTTAATAAAGTAACATGTAAAGTACTCATTCCTTTAAAAAACTGCCTTTTTACACTACTTTTAACTCGTTACTAGCCGCACACTTCCTTCCACGGTCCCTCTCTCCCTGTGTTTCAGAGGATGGCCACCGCCCGGCGCCGATCCCAAGCAGCTTGAGCGGACCGGGACAGTCCGCCAAAAGACAACATCATCCTGCAATGAAATATGTTTGAAAAGTTTGATAGCATCTAGGTTTTTGATGAAAGAACAAAACATTTCCCTTCACTTTCCATAACAACTGGGCTCTGGCAGAGCCGTAGTGAGCCCATGGTGACGCTATTTCATGATGCTCTTATGATTGAACTGGGAGAGATGTCATTACAACAATACAAGTTGAAGAAAAGGCACCATGAGGCTATAGAGAGGGGTGGGATTCTTTTCATGTGACAAATACACATCTTTTACATCATTAGAATACACACACCTCTCACAAAGTTTTGTGTATGAATGTGAGTATTCTAATCAAATGTTTCCTCATTATTCAAAATGAGAAACATACCAAGATTGTTGATCAGTTGCATATTAACGGGAGGAAGAATGATATGATTGGTTAGTTTGATTTCAATCCAGAATGTAATGGTTCTGAATGACGTTAACTGTATATGAGAAACATTGAGAGTGAGGTGAACCTTTCACTTTAAACACCAACTTGACAAATTGACCCATCATTGATATTCACTCAATTTGAACCAAAGAGTCTTGAATCTTGATTTGAAAATGAGATAAAAAAAAGAAAAAAACAAGTAGAAATGCTCCCCTCTACATACTGGCTTTACTTTGAGTTTTCAGAGACGGCCTGGAAATGTTCTCAGAATATGTTTCTACTTGTTGAATAAAAGGTTTTATGGCATTATTGTGGATGTCTTAGCGATGCAATGTGAAACAGATTTTTTCTTTTCTTTTTTGAAACATTTAGCAAAGTTTCAGATCAGGAGAACAGTAGCCGTCTGACTATAAAAAAAATATTTTAATTCAGCATAATGACTAATATAAATGTGACATTAAATTGATCTGCATTCCTTTCAGAGGGTTGAAGTCATTTTCAGAGGAAGATATTTTTGATTTGTTTCCTCTTGCCTGGTGATAACTGATCCTGAGTTGAAGTCATTTTTAGTCTGCCAGTAGATTACTTATTATTTTCGAGTGCTGATGACCCAATGTGAGACAAACACTTTGAAAATAAGAACAGTTATATCAACAGACCGACTGTATTTGGGTCACTATTACATTTTAATCATTTAGATTGAACTATATAGCTGAGTTTATCACATTTAAACTAATTGCTTTTGACAAAAGTCAAATCTGTGTCTGTGACAGTCAAACAACAGGATATGAACCGATTGGTTGGGCCACTATTACATTTCCTAATTCTGACTTTAATCCATTGACAGTAAATATACCTTTAATCTCACAATTCTGACCCCCCCCCCCCCCCCCCCCCCCGTCAAAATTCTGACTAACTCGGAATTCTGAGTTATAATCTCAGTGATTTTCATCTAAATACAAACAAAAGTCATCTATCTGACTGACAACGCCCTGCCGCCATTTGGTAGGCTATAAATATTAATAAATATTAAATATTACCAGTCTGACAAAACTAGACTGTGTTCTCTGTCACGTGATTGTGTGACTTTGAGCAGTTTGTGAACTCCTCCCCCAAAACAGGAAGTGACGTCCAAACCCGCACGCAGTATAAAGGAAGTGTCCCGATCCTACTTCCTGGATTTGTGTAGCAGAATGACCAGACCAGACTACGACTGCTGACCTGACGCTGACCCGACCGTGACTTTGCACATTTCATTTGTTTTTTCTGTCCTTAATAAAAAAAAAAAAAAGCACAGGTAAAAGCACGCTACAGTACTCCCGAGACGCTGCAGGACACATTACCAATAGTAAGTTGGTTTTGAAGCGAAATTGGACCAGCATTCATCAAATGAAATGAGTTAGCTTCTTGGCTAGCGTTAGCTTGTCGCTAGCTAGCAAGTATGGCGGTGCCAGTAGATGATGGTATCTCCGTAGCTGGATGCTTGATGATGGTGGATCTGGCTACCTGGGAGCTTCCACGGGAGGAGGGAGGGTGTAGTGACGTCCTAGCATGTACGGCTCGCTGGCACCGGCAGACGGCGAGACTGCTCCAATTCGAGGCGGACGGACGAGTCCGTTTAGGCCTTAAATTGTAGGTTACGTTAACTGTACGTTAACTCCTGTGTGACGCTAGCTCCGTCATGGAGGCACCTGACGCAAATAGTGTTGTGGTTCGATCAATAAACAAGTTACCACAACATCCAAATCGCAAGAATAGTTTAAGGACCATAATCTGGCCAACAATGTCGCCCCAACAGTGAGGAAGTGAACAGCAGTATTTATTCCAGCATCCAACCATCACCCAGATTCTACTTTAAACTCTTTTCTACCAAGGAACATTTGACAGGAAACGGTCTTGTGTCATATATCATAACATTTCTAGCCTAAGCTCATTTGCAATGTTTTTCCCTATATGTTATAGGGCAAATATTAAAAACAAAACAATAAATCATCATCCTCCACCCCCCCCCCCCCCCCTTAATATAGTATCAGGTGAAAAGATGAATGAGTTGAATTCAGATCATGATCATATGGACCAAGGAAAATTACTAGGTTATTCTATGAAAAATGTGAAATGCTTGTTTATCAGTAGGATGTAAGGTTCTAGTTGTGTTTTTAGAAATGACATCTTAAAGTGTATTAATTTCAGGTGAATGTCAGACTCAAAGTATGTCTACTGTTGATGGCAACTGTTTTGTAACAGCCAGAGGAAATGACTTAAGGACATTTACTGCCACCTGCAGGGCAGTTGATCTGTAGGCCTACACAATAATCATATTCTCCATGTCTGCATTCACACAATAGAGCAGTGACCTACAAATTAATACATTTGTTAGTGCAAAATCACATGGCAAATAGTCCGTCTTTACAAATAGGCCTACCGTATTAATCTCCTGATTATAAAGCAAGCCAGTGACTCAAAAGGTGTTGAATATTTGGCATGTCTATAAGGTCTTTGAAAACATTTAATCTGAACAATAAGCCAACATAATGTCCATTGCCTTTACGTCTCTGGATTTCTTATTATATCCAAAGGTTTTATGAATAATCTCCACATGGTTTGTGGTCTTAACCACATGCATTTATGTTTAAGCTATGTATGTGTATGAACTTGATAAGATATGAACTTGTTTCTATTGCCAATTGATCAATTTATTTATAAGACCTGCACTATTGGCGGATATTAATTAATCTCAAGTGTCATGATGTGAGGAATCAGTTTGGTCTTACCCGTATAACTGTTGTAGTACACGTTTTATATAGTCTTAGACCTCCACAACACTGCAAATTAACCAATCCCTGTAAATATCACAATTGTTCCACATGTAGCCTACCATGCTCAATGTTAAACATGGCCCAGGCTGCTAGTTCAGTGGGGAAGATGATTTGTGCCTGCAGTGAGGCAAAGGTTATGGTGTTATTACATAATAGCCTATGTAAGGACAAACATGGCAAATTAGCTTAGGCTATACTGTAAATGTTATGTGACATCAGACTGTTTCTTGTTTACCCGACTGTCGCCATGAGTAGAGCGCGCCGTCTGCCCCGGTGTTGTCCTTAAGAAGCATCCTTTACTGCAAAAGTACTAATGCAGTAATTAAGAAAAATAATAATTTCAAGTAAAAGAAAAAAAAACTTAAACTCTGATTTTCAACCCGTTGAGGCTACAAAATCAGTAATGTAAACAGTTTTGAAGTCATTAATTTCGTTTTGACCGTTCGTGAGAGTTGATTTGAGTTAAGTTGTGGAGCATGACCAGTGCTGCTGTTCATGCACAAACCCTGTCAACCAAATGAAAAACTGTTGACAGTTTTCTGATATAGGCTACTAATGATTTTGTAATGATACAAAGCTGGTTGAAAATCTGAGTGCAAGTAAGCAGCATGTTTACTGTTGTAGCTGCTGAAGCTGGAGCTTTGAACTACTTTATTTAGAGCTGGGAAATATATCACTATGATATCAATATGATAGATGGTCTTAGATCTTGGATAGTATGGTGATATGAGAATGGTCTTAGATGTTGGATATGTTAACATGGTGATATAAGACTAGATGGTCTTAGATGTTGGATCTGGTAATACTGTATGGTGAAAACACCAATAGTCAATATTGTAACAATATCGATATATGATCGTTAGGTAGGCCTATATTTGGTCAAAAATAGTTTTTCTTCTGTGGTGTTTTATGGCAGTTGGCATCCTTTATGTTGCATTACCACCTCCTTCTGGATTTATCCATCCACTGTTTCTCTACATTCTTGCGATCTTTAAAAATAGTTATTTGATGATGTCCATATCGCCCAGCGCTAGGAGCTGTATATTTTAAAGCAGGGAAGGAACCCTGGTCTTTGCCTGCTATTTTACTCACAGTCTTGTTTTGTGTGTTTCTTCCAGCAGTCAGTGTGAACTCACTTCATATCACCATGATGATGAGCAACAGCACAAAGAGACGAAAGACCTGGTGAGTGACACACAACTATGGAATCGTATCGTATTCTTCTGAAACCGGTGCTAAAACGATACTTTTAAAATGATACAGATGCCCCCCCCCCCCCCCCCCCTAATTAAAAAAATCTGGCTCCATCAGGTCACCTACACGGGTGCTCTTTACACTTCCTGAAAGTTTCAGCCCGATCGCATGTGAAACGGCATAGCTGTGGCCGGATAAAATTCCACTCTCACACACACACACACACACCACTATTCAACTATCCTAAATCCTAATCTAACTAGCTACAAATAATTCAGTGGATTTCTTAGTTACAACTAGATTGAGCTAACAAGGGGCAGGCTCGTGTTTATATGTGTGGTGTGTGTGGAGTTTTGAGAGCTCACGATCTCTAGCTCAAGTTAGCTTGCTAGGTCAGCACCACACTTCAAGGGGAGAGCTGACCACGCACATTTAGGAGACCAGAACAGTACCATTTCTTGCTATTGGCAGAGCCTGGAATAAGCGATCTCTATAGTCCATTATGTGTGTTTGTGTCTCCCTCAGTATAAAGGGCTGTCTTGTCTTGGTGGAGCGATCGAGCCCATACTGCAGAGTCAGACCCAATGCAGGGCAAACATCTGAATGGAGCCTAAAGGAGGTAAGCTTACAGCAAAATCTCTCTTGACTTGTGGGAAATCAGAAAAAAACAATATTATACACAAATTATGGATATGCCTCAACCTCCACTCATTCTATTCAAAAGCATTTGACAAACAATGGGGGCCATTCTGGGGTCTACAAATGACGCTGCTCTGAAATCAATAAAACCAGTGGGTCATGATAGCTACGTCCATATATTTATACCTTCTATGCTTCCTGCTTCCTGTTAGGATCCTGTGAGGTCAGAGGCGGAGACTCAGCGCAAGTGTCTTCAGACACTTGATCCTAATGTTGCGTTGAAACATCCCTGGACCAAGCAGGAAGACCAGATGGTAAAAGCACACCTCACCTCACCTCAGGCCGTTAAATGCTCACATCACTGTTGTGCAAACTTTGACATTTATGAAGCTATAATCTAAGGCTGGGCAATATATCAATATGATATTGTAATATGCTGATATGACATAAGTGTTGTCTTTTCCTGCTTTTAAAGGCTGCATTACAGTGAACTTATCAGACTGTTAAAAATGTGCTGTGCTGTGATGCAGGTGATGGAGCTGGTGGGTCAATACGGGACGACAGCGTGGGCGCGCATAGCCGCGCAGATGGGCAGCCGGACGGGGAAGCAGTGCAGAGAGCGGTGGAACAACATCCTCAACCCTGCTATTATAAAGACCGGCTGGACCTGCGTGGAGGACAGCATCATATGCCAGGCCCATCAAACCCTGGGCAACCGCTGGAGCGAAATCTCTAAGCTGCTGCCTGGCAGGTAAAGGAGGAGGAGAGAGGAGTTAGTTTATTTCTCGTTTCGGAAAATCGTTTTGCGTCTGTAGCAGTCAGACAAGATACAGTACAGTACAATACAAAACAGTTATGACAGATACAACAAATGTTTTATCACAAAGTGCTTTACACCAACCCTCGTGAAAAATGATTAGAATATTACTATGTTTTCAGAGTTTATTTAGCAGAAGGTATAAAAGATCTCTGGGCACAGGAAGTCTGCAGAGACGGTGCCCTGTACCTCTGTCTTGGTGGTAACAAACTCATATTCAGTATTGAGAGGGTGTGATGTGTCAGTGAGGATTGCCCTCTCAGTTCATCTCAGTTACTCTTGGCTCTTTGCATGAAGGTTTTGTTATGAATGGATGAGATTTTGTTATGAATGGATGATGTTTTGTTCCCAGGACGGACAACGCGATCAAAAACCGCTGGAATGGGAGTTTAAAAAAGAAGTTGGAGAAGGAGGGCTATCCCCAAGCATACTCCAAGCCCATCAAGGTCAGCTCACACTACCTAAACACCCAGGCCTCTGTCTGTCGGGCTGAGTGTGTGTGTGTGTGCGTGTGTGTGTGTGTGTGTGTGTGTGTGTGTGTGTGTGTGTGTGTATGTGTTTGTCAGTCTGTGTCTGTCAGTCAGTCTGTCTGCCTGTCTGTGTGTCTGTCAGTCTGTTTGTCTGCCTGTGTGTGTGTGTGTGTGTGTGTGTGTGTGTCTGTCTGTCTGTCTGCCTGTCTGTCTGCCTGCCTGCCTGTCTGTCTGTCTGTCTGTGTGTCTGCCTGTCTGTCTGTCTGTCACTCTGTCTGCCTGTCTGTCTGTCTGTCTGCCTGTCTGTGTGTCTGTCTGTCTGTGTGTCTGCCTGTCTGTCTGTCTGTCACTCTGTCTGTCTGTGTGTCTGTCTGTCTGTCACTCTGTCTGTCTGTGTGTCTGCCTGTCTGTCTGTCAGTCTGTCTGTCTGGTTACACACACACACACACACGCTGGCTCTCTACTGTCCACTAGTGGATGTATCGCTTAACATGATACCAACGTGAAAGACGCATAGAAGTATGTGGGCAGTGACAGTTGCATCGTTTGAAACGGACATGTTTATTTTCGTACGAAAAGGGAGCATAAATGAGCCATTAGTGTGCCTTCTTGTTATATAGTGACATTATCTGGTCTGATAGCTCTCCTATGCTGTGCCCCTCCATTAGGTGGAACCCCAACGCTCCAGCAGCCAGGTGGAGAACAGACGTCCCCCCTGCCCCCCCACTGACTGTCACCTCTCTCCGGCCGGCAGCGAGCTGACAGCTGATCCACAGTGGATGGAGGTGGGTTACCAGCAACGCTCCACTAGTCTAGCAGTGATGTAGTGCTCAATAAATGTGTGATAATCGCAGTTATCAAACCTACATGGTTTTAATCATAATTTAAATTTTTAAACAATGGACATGTACATTGTTTTGTCTGCAGTGTTTGTTTGTCACCATGTTTCTGCAGAAACATGTGGGAGAACCTGATTGAATCAATTAAGGGAACATGCCAACATTTTTGGGAGATTGGCCTTTTCCCCGTTTTCACCTCAGCCATTTTGTGTCTAAGGCAGGAAGCAACACAGGCCCCAGCACTGGAACACCTAAATGGATTGGAAGTTGGAAACCTTCGTTAATGTTTTGCTTGCACCCGTGTTACTTCCTGCCTTTTAGACATAAAATGGCTGCTGTGAAAAAGGCCTACTTGCCATATTCCCGATAGTAAGAGGAGATGATATCTATCTTCTCGTCTCACTATTGAGAATATGGCAAATAGGTCAATCTCCCAAAATATTGGTGTGTTGCTTTAAGGATGGATGTTCATGGCTGGGTACACTGTCACTGCTGCAAGTGTGCTTATTATGTGTGCTTATTATGAGGTTGATACCTGATTGGATTGGATTGCACCTTCCCACAGTGGGAATTGAAGCTGTAATCCTGGCACTGTGTGCTGAATTGCAGGTGGTGATGTTTGGCCAGACTCCAGACCAGGTCAGCATGACTGAGCTGGCCAGGCAGTTCCTGCAGTCAGAGCAGATGTTGTTCGAGCTGTTCTTTGCTGATCCGGTTAACTCGGAGACTGTAAACCAGCTGGAGAACATTTATTCACAGAGGTATGTGTTGTCATATTATTGATTGAACATGATTGATGTTGAACACGTGAAGCATTTGTTGACAGCATTTGATTTAAAATGGCCTGGTTGTCACTGCTGTCAGGTGACATAACTTATAACTACAATGTATTTTTATGCCTCCGCCGGCGATAGCCAGGCCGGAGGCATTATGGATCCGGGTTGTCCGTACGTCCGTCCGATGTTCGTTAACGCGATATCTGAGGAACGCCTTCATGGAATTTCATCAAATTTGCCTCAAACATCGACTTGGACTCAAGGATGAACTGATTAGATTGTGGTGGTCAAAGGTCAAAGGCCAAGGTCACTGTGACCTCTCGAATGCCATTTTCAAGCTTGTTAACGCGATATCTCAGGAATGCCTTGATGGAGTTTCATCAAATTTTCCTCAAACATCGACTTGGACTCAAGGATGAACTGATTAGATTTTTGTGGTCAAAGGTCAAGGTCACTGTGACCTCACGAACGCCATTCCCAAGTTTGTTAACGCAATATCTCAAGAACGGCTTGATGGAATTTCTCCTGATTTCAAGAATGAACTAATGGCGGAGGCATTCGTTCTAGTTCTTTATTGACAGCTGTGTGTTTTTAATTGTATGATTGGTAATACCAGGTTTTTTGTCTCCCCCATGCTATCCCAATTAACACAGTTTGCTATCCTGTGATTGAGGAGCGTTTCCGTCGCAGCCTTGAGAAGAACTACAAGGAACCGGACCCCGTGTCCAACTCCCTTTCTATTACAGGCTCAGTGGACGAGCACTTTGCCAAGGCACTCGGGGAGACCTGGCTTCAGATCAAGGCACTCGGGGAGACCTGGCTTCAGATCAAGGCACTCGGGGAGACCTGGCTTCAGATCAAGGCACTCGGGGAGACCTGGCTTCAGATCAAGGCAAAGGGAGGCACTCATCAAAGCCCAGAGGGCAGCAAGCATTACTTGCTTCAGCGCTGATCAGAGAACCACAATCACTTCCTTAGTGTTTCCAGAGGAGTGGAGTTTGACCACGGTGTCATCTCTGGCCAAGCATCAACTTCCCTTAGCTTAAGAACAATGTGAGACAAGTGAGGTATTCATTTGAATATGGTGCTCACATAGGCTGTTCACGTGTGGATCTAGAGGTCAACTTGCTATCAAATGACTCATTGTTCAGATTTTTACTTTAAATTGGCCAAGAGTCTCCTTTCAAAGATGAGAGAAAATCCATTTTTGGGTGGATAGTGTTGATCTGGCTTGTATTGTAAAAAAAAAAAGGTACAATCATATAGATTTGCTTCGATAAGAGACTCACAAATATGATCAATTGTTAGAGGCCTCTCAGAACATAATGTTCTGTTTTCAACAGCCTTTCGCCTGCCTTGATAACCAAAGAAATCCCTCGACTTTTCTAACGACTTACAAGCCATTAGATGTGGTCTCAGTCTTTGTTCAGTACTAACACCCTCTGCGTTTCATTCTAAAATCATCCTGCTTCTGAATCTGTTTTACTTGAAAAGGAGAGCCAGGTCTGATTTCCACTATTACGTTTGTGACAGTTTAGGTAGCAAGTTAACTTACCGGTTTATTGGAGCTAACGTGTTGATGAATGTGTGTTTTTGTTTTGAAATTGTGATAATGCAATCAAGGCTCTGGTCCGCGAAGACACTATGAATCTGTGTTCTCTTTATTATTCTGAACTGTACTTACCCACTGTTAAGGTTTTTTGTTTTTCATCTATATGCTCACTGTGGTTGATTACTTGGTAAACTATATCAAGGATAGTAGTCTATTCCTCTAACTAGGAAGCATGTTTCAAATAGCTGGTTTCTATTACAAACCTTGTTCTATACTATTTACTCTCAGAATTTATTTTTGATCAGTAACGCTTTTAGAAATACTCACTGCTGGTACAGTTGTACTCAATATATTTTTTCTATCTGGTTTTCATTAGTATATGTAGGTATACCTTAGCATCCATCTACAAATCACAGCCTCTGGCAAGGTTGTCTGAATGCAGTATAATGGGCTAAATTGCTTTGTTATTCTGTGGTGCTGGATGCTATCGCTTTTACGCATGACTGAATAAGCTAACCTTAAACTTCTGTAGCGCAATACAGCTAACTTTATACTTATGTAGCGCAACGCTATCAGAAATGATAATGCGGTTAGTTAGTAATGGCTTTATTTATTCTGAAAAAATAAAATGTTTATAGCCTCACGTTGAACTTTGGCAAATTGTAGGATTCTGCTAACACTGACTAACTTTGTTTTGTTTCTTCTTTTGAGAGCAACCGAGCATGTTTCCATCGCTCCCTTGTGAAACTAATTGAATTAATTAATAATTGAATTTGAACACACATGCAATGTGGTTGTCTCTAATGTCATGAGAAGGCATAAACATTCCACAATGACCGCCTGACATCTTGTCAGTCACTTCTAGTGTTTAGCAAATATTGTGACATTGTTTTGTGAGCAGGGATATGGTGCCCTTTCAGATGATGTACTGTAGGTGATGTTACCGTGAGATGATGTACTGTAGGTGATGTTATGGTGTGAGCTGCAACATCTGAATTATTGTGTTGCAAAATGTGTTTGGAGTCTGAAAGAGTCTCTATGCAGTTGAGTTTTGTTTAAATTTGTGTCACCCTTCTGGCATCTCTATTTACTTAGGGTAGCATAACCTATTTGTCAACACTGAGAAGAAATGGTATTGTAAATTGAGATGTAAGTTTAGTTATTGGGTTGTATTATAGATTAAATGTGTATTGTTGTATATAGTTAAATGTATTTTTTTTGTATTATATATAGATTAAATGTTTAATGATGACCTGAAGGATTTGTTGCTTTTCTTGGTGCTAAGTTGAGTGTTTTGCCCTCCATGTCAACATTGAGCCAACATATATCTTATATATTAACATATATCTATCTGCTGCTGTTGCTTCCATAAAGGTTAAAGGTTAACTAAACAGCTTTAAACCAATGTATATGGCTTTTGAGTCATGTTGCTGAAGGATTCTGGGCAAAATCGCCACATTTGAGAGTAAACTATTCTACACACTATATAATTTTCATGCAGCGAGAGTGCCCTCTAGGGGTTGGAACCTGCTTTTGCAGTTGGGTCTGCTGAGCTGATAGGCTAATCTTGGGTTTGGTTGACATCACATTCTGGGGGCTTGACTCCCCTTTAAAACAAAAAACACACTTCCTGTGCAGCAGAGGCTTTTTTTTCTCCTCCAAAGAGGGACTTTCTCATTTGTTTACAACAGCAAATGTCAAAGCCTTCATGGAGCGTACAGGTTGAATCACTCTTGTAGGACCCATCAGAATAGCTTGCCTTGCACCTCATGAACTACCCTCACCGCTGATTAGATTAGATGGAGGTTTTCAGCATAACTGTGTGGAAACCAGACACCCAAACCAGGAAAGAATCATATATTCAGCTAATGAAAGCACTCCAACTTACTTAATGATGGAACAGTCATTTAAATCAGAGTATCAGTGGAAGCTACAATTTATTTTTCAAGGTTATCCTTTATTTTTATTTATTTTTTATGAACCCTTCCATCAGCGGGTCAGTGGTGCAGGTGTGTTTACCTGGCACTCAGGCCTCCGTGCTGGACAGCCTGAACAGGCAGCGAGAGGACGACCAGCTTTGTGACCTCTCCATCCAGGTGCAGGGACACGTGTTCAAGGCCCACCGCTGCATCCTGGCTGCCTCCTCATCCTACTTCCATGACCAGGTGTGTGTGTGTGTGTGTGTGTGTGTGTGTGTGTGTCCTCACCCTACTTCCATGACCAGGTGTGTGTGTGTGTGTGTGTGTGTGTGTGTGTGTGTGTGAGAGAGACACTGCAGCTAAAAGTGTCAGAAATCTGATGTTTTGCTCTCACATGTGACCCAGATGTGACATTTTCTAATCAGAGTGTGAACAGCAAAAAGCTGAATGGAGTTTAATTTCTTTTTTAATTGTGATTTCTGATTCTGACCACATGGATTTTGGCTACAAAAGTGGATCCAGAGGCGAAGCTACAATTGCTACATGCAACTTGTATTTGAAGGCTCATATTTGCCAGCCTTGCGATGACAATGAGTCAATCTGACTTTCAGCAGAAACACTTATAGCTGTGAATATGACTAGACCAAAGCGAGTCTGCAGCACAGGTGCTCTGGGCACGCTATGTTATTGTAACAGACTGTATAGGCTACAAGGCTCTGTGTCCCCCCTGAGTTGCCGGTGTTAAATTAAGTTATAACCTCTGAAGCCCTCCAGCCTACAGACTACTCGCACACACACAGTCAACATAATTTTAGTCTCTTACATAATATAATAGTCTGATACACATTATATAAAATACACCTGTCCCATGATCGTTTAGCCTGTGGTACCATGCAACCGTACTGTGTATAGAGTAGGCTATATATATGCCTGGCGCCCTGTAGCTTTTCACCAAACGTATAGCTCAGCTGATAAAGCATGGTGGTCTCGCGGTCAGAGGTCAGTGGTTCGCCTCCCGTGTGAGGCTTTGCAGTTTTACTTTAATTAAGATCATGGTGAAATGTGGTCTAAATGTGAATGTTCAATCAACGTCTGCAAATAGTGGGTGAACAAAACTTTCACTTTAGAACCTTTCTTGTACGTTTTTTAAATGTCTTTTCAACCGAAAAATGCGCACTGGGTTGAATCATAATTGTGGTGCACACGGCAGTTTGGCTGAGTCAGCATTGGCACTTCCAAGTGCTGGTTGTGGTTACTACTGTGGTTACTATTCCTGTGGCTACAAAACCGAAACTCAGATTATTAAATGGCCTAGATATATGTCTACAAAATAGGTTACTTTTTGTATATGCGTGTGTGTGTTTATACCTCGGCTGTGGATTGGAGGAAACTTCATTATTGGCACAGCAGAGATGATTGTCTAATCTGGGCTGTCAACTACCCAACAGGAAATGTAATCGCTTTCATTGTCGGTAAGTCAAAAATATAAGCGATGTGTTGTAGGCTATAGTTTTTGATAACAGCATAATTCCTATGCATACACATACAGCAAGATGCCCAAGGTGTTCACGGGTGTTACCACTGGAGGGCAGTAACGTTAAGCCTGTGAGGACGAATTTACCGCAAACAAACAAGAAGAAGAATGAGAACAACAACAAACACCAGAAGACATCATGCCAGACGACAAGGTCTGTGTGCAAGCACAAAGGCGATAGAAAGCTAGGAAACTATTCAGGCTATTGAGTATGATTAGAAACAGCATCACCAGTATCTATCAATATGTGAAGAGTTCAAGTCCAAAATTACATATCGACCATTTGAAAGAAAGTGACAGACTATTACAAAATGATTAATAGGACAATGGGAATAGAACAAATGAAAGATAGGAGGTAAACTGAACACTTTAAGAGGCTAGTGTTTTCTGCCTACTTGTTAGCGTAGCTAGAGGCTAGTGTTTTCTGCCTGCTTGTTAACGTAGCTAGAGGCTAGTGTTTTCTGCCTGCTTGTTAACGTAGCTAGAGGCTAGTGTTTTCTGCCTGCTTGTTAACGTAGCTAGAGGCTAGTGTTTTCTGCCTGCTTGTTAACGTAGCTAGAGGCTAGTGTTTTCTGCCTGCTTGTTAACGTAGCTAGAGGCTAGTGTTTTCTGCCTGCTTGTTAACGTAGCTAGAGGCTAGTGTTTTCTGCCTGCTTGTTAACGTAGCTAGAGGCTAGTGTTTTCTGCCTGCTTGTTAACGTAGCTAGAGGCTAGTGTTTTCTGCCTGCTTGTTAACGTAGCTAGAGGCTAGTGTTTTCTGCCTGCTTGTTAACGTAGCTAGAGGCTAGTGTTTTCTGCCCGCTTGTTAACGTAGCTAGAGGCTAGTGTTTTCTGCCCGCTTGTTAACGTAGCTAGAGGCTAGTGTTTTCTGCCCGCTTGTTAACGTAGCTAGAGGCTAGTGTTTTCTGCCCGCTTGTTAACGTAGCTAGGGGCTAGTGTTTTCTGCCCGCTTGTTAACGTAGCTAGGGGCTAGTGTTTTCTGCCCGCTTGTTAACGTAGCTAGAGGCTAGTGTTTTCTGCCCGCTTGTTAACGTAGCTAGAGGCTAGTGTTTTCTGCCCGCTTGTTAACGTAGCTAGAGGCTAGTGTTTTCTGCCCGCTTGTTAACGTAGCTAGAGGCTAGTGTTTTCTGCCCGCTTGCTAACGTAGCTAGAGGCTAGTGTTTTCTGCCTGCTTGCTAACGTAGCTAGAGGCTAGTGTTTTCTGCCTGCTTGCTAACGTAGCTAGAGGCTAGGTGTTTTCTGCCTGCTTGTTAACATAGTGTAACGTGTCGGGTAATCCAAGTATTACCTGTAATGTGATGTGCAACATAAGTGTCCGGATTGTAGCTAGGAACTAATGTATGTGGGTGTGTTCCTAGGGGAAACGGGGTATATAGGACCAGCGGCCGGGGTGCCGGGGGTCAGTCAAGCTATGGAGTGAGCGAGACCGGGTGTTGTGTGTAGAGCTAGCTCTGTGAAGCTAGCTGCTAGGAGCTAAAGAAGCCTGTAAATAAAGAACCTGTACCAACTACAACTCTCCGTTCTTTGGCGTATCACCGATACGTTACACTGGTGTCAGGCAGTAAAGCGGTAGCGCCTCTGATTCGGTCGAGAGGGGAGAGAGTGAGGAGGAACAACGGAGAATAGTTGGAGATCAAAGGCTCGAGCGACCTAGCGGTAGCGAGCTAGCTGTGTGAGCTAGCTGCTACGAGCGCCACGTGTGATGGTGCGCCTAGAAGAAAGCCTGTCGGCGAACGGGAGAAAAGAGGGGCTGACGACTGAGATCAGCTCGATGCTGGCGGGCATGGAGGCCCGTGTGTTGAAAGAAGTCAGACGGCTGGTGGAAGGAACTCCTGCCTGGGCAGTGGAGGTATTGCGGACGCTGCGAGAAGTCATGCAGCGGTTGGATTTGATGAGCGCAGAGGGAGCGCAGTGTGAAGAACAGCCGGAGGAGCCACAAAATAGACTGTGTTGGAGCTGTGGAGAACCGGGCCACGTGGCGAGGTGGTGCCGAGGCGCTCCCGGGAGACGGACCGGGTATGCGGGACAACGACATGGACAGCAGGGAGCCTGCTGGGCATGCGGCGCGATCGGACATTTAGCCAGAGAATGTCAAGAAGCTGTCGGAGATTGGAGAACAGCGGGAGAGGAGAGACGGGCAGGCGCCGGACAGGTGAGGCTTTGTTGGGCTTGCCAGTCGCCTGAACATTTAGCTAGAGACTGCACTAAGAGTGCGAACGCTGGAAGAGACACACAGCCGGGGGAGCAGCCGGAACAACAGGCAGAGGAGCAGCGGAGTAGCGGAGCAGTGGAGCAGCCTGAGCAACAAGCGGCGGAGCAGCGGAGCAGTACAGAGCCGATTGTTCTGGGCAGGAGAGTGACTGTTGAGCCGGCCCAGGCTAGCTGCTCTGGAGCGGGGATCGTTTTGAACAGCCAGAGGGAAGTGAGCGACATCATCTGCAGAGCTGTTACAGTCGGGGGAGCGGCGCTCGTGTCCCCGGGGGAGCGAGAGGGGTCGGGGCCGGAGGAAACGGCCCGGCCAGGCCGCTGCACAGCCCCGACGGCTGCACTGCAGAAAGCCGAGGCGGAGATCGACGCCGATGGTGTTCGCCCTGCTGTCCTCAACACGCCGCACCCTGGGGGAGAGGGACGGGAGGACGAGCGAGGGCAAGAGGTGGAGCAGATAGACGAAGACAGGGCCATCTGGGAGGTCGACGGGCATGAGCGGAGACGCAGACAGATGGAGGATGCGGATATCGGTCCGGTGTATGCGTGGGTGGCGGCCGGACGCCGGCCCCCTGTGGAGGAGATTCACATGTTTTCCGGTGCCACGAAAGGACTGTGGAACATGTTTTCGGACCTGCAACTGGGTGGAGCTGGGGTTTTAGAGAGAAAGGGGCACGGGAAAAGCGGGACCCAGTGGGTGGTACCCGGTTGCCTGCGAGAATTGGCACTGAAGTGGATGCACAAGGGCCCATACGGTGATCGTGGGACCGAAGAGACACTCAGCCTCATCCGTGGACATTTCTACTGGGGCAAACAAAAGGAGGACGTGCGGAGATACTGCAGGGAGTGTGAGGTCTGTGGGGCACAAAAGGTGGGACAGACGCTTTAAAAGGGGGGATGGAAATAGTGGTTGAAGTGGGATAAGGTGAATAAGAAAAAAAGGTTTAAATGAAGGTAATGGAAAAAGAATGATGTAAATGTTGGGGTTATTGTCTAACTGAAATGATATGGGGGTTGAATTTAAATGAATGGGGAAAGAGGAAAGAAATGATGTCAATGTGATGGGTTTGAGTTAAATTGAAGATGAGTGCAAGGAGAAAAGAGGGAATGTAAATGTTGGGGCTTGTGTTAAGTGAAAATTTTGGGGAAAAGGGTGCTAATGGGAAGTAACTAAATGATGGTGGGAGTGAATGCAAAATAAGTGGTGTTAAAGAGAAGGGCTATTGGAATGGGAATGTGAATTGAAATGTGGGTTGAATGTAAAGGAATGGGAAAAGAGGGAAGAAATGAAAAGAAATGCAAATGGTGGTGGTGGAACGAAATTAAGAAGTAGTGAAATAATAAGAGACAAATTGGGGGAATACAAAATGTTGTGGGGTGGTGTGTTTTGGTACAGGGGGATATGTGTGGGTTGTGGGTGTCAATGTGGGCATTGAGCTAATGTTGGGTGAGGAGTATGTAACGTGTCGGGTAATCCAAGTATTACCTGTAATGTGATGTGCAACATAAGTGTCCGGATTGTAGCTAGGAACTAATGTATGTGGGTGTGTTCCTAGGGGAAACGGGGTATATAGGACCAGCGGCCGGGGTGCCGGGGGTCAGTCAAGCTATGGAGTGAGCGAGACCGGGTGTTGTGTGTAGAGCTAGCTCTGTGAAGCTAGCTGCTAGGAGCTAAAGAAGCCTGTAAATAAAGAACCTGTACCAACTACAACTCTCCGTTCTTTGGCGTATCACCGATACGTTACAATAGCTAGAGGCTAGTGTTTTCTGCCTGCTTGCTAACGTAGCTAGAGGCTAGTGTTTTCTGCCTGCTTGCTAACGTAGCTAGAGGCTAGTGTTTTCTGCCTGCTTGTTAACATAGCTAGAGGCTAGTGTTTTCTGCCTGCTTGTTAACATAGCTAGAGGCTAGGTGTTTTCTGCCTGCTTGTTAACGTAGCTAGAGGCTAGTGTTTTCTGCCTGCTTGCTAACGTAGCTAGAGGCTAGTGTTTTCTGCCTGCTTGCTAACGTAGCTAGAGGCTAGTGTTTTCTGCCTGCTTGTTAACGTAGCTAGAGGCTAGTGTTTTCTGCCTGCTTGCTAACGTAGCTAGAGGCTAGTGTTTTCTGCCTGCTTGTTAACGTAGCTAGAGGCTAGGTGTTTTCTGCCTGCTTGTTAACGTAGCTAGAGGCTAGTGTTTTCTGCCTGCTTGCTAACGTAGCTAGAGGCTAGTGTTTCCTGCCTGCTTTCTGCCCCTCCCCTCCTCCCTCTGCCCCCTCTACTCAGCCATGTGCCACCCTTCAGCCAAAAAACACACAGCTTTTCCTCATGTTTAGAAGCAACCATCCCTCATGTCTGGAAGGGTCTCTCTGGGAAATACCCAGACCTGATTTACCATGCATAGTCCAGAGTTCATGATTTATCATGCATAGTCCAGAGTTCATGATTTATCATGCATAGTCCAGAGTTCATGATTTACCATGCATAGTCCAGAGTTCATGATTTACCATGCATAGTCCAGAGTTCATGATTTACCATGCATAGTCCAGAGTTCATGATTTACCATGCATAGTCCAGAGTTCATGATTTATCATGCATAGTCCAGAGTTCATGATTTATCATGCATAGTCCAGAGTTCATGATTTATCATGCATAGTCCAGAGTTCATGATTTACCATGCATAGTCCAGAGTTCATGATTTACCATGCATAGTCCAGAGTTCATGATTTACCATGCATAGTCCAGAGTTCATGATTTACCATGCATAGTCCAGAGTTCATGATTTACCATGCATAGTCCAGAGTTCATGTGTGGAAATGGCTTAGGACTCAGTCTAGTTTAATCCCTTACAGCTAATTTGAGTTCTAGTTTGAGTGTTTTGTGTGTGTGTGTGTGTGTGTGTGTGTGTGTGTGTGTGTGTGTGTGTGTGTGTGTGTGTGTGTGTGTGTGTGTGTGTGGGCTCAGGAGCAGACGGGTCAGGTGGAGGAGTGTCTGAAGGTCAACCTGCTGAAGATCAAACAGAAGAGCTGCAAGAAGGTAGAGACATACACACACACACACTCACACTCAGACACACACTCACAGACACACTCAGACACACCCACACACACACACACACACACACACACACACACACACTCACATTCAGACACATACACACTCACACTCAGACACACACACTCACAGAGAAAAAGGAGAGCGCTATGAGTGCTTGAGCAGAACTAGTGTAGTTTAAATGTACAGCCGGTAATTAGCCACTGTAATGAAAATATTTCAATAAGTTATTGCAATATGAACCTGGTTGAGAGCAGCAAAAATAGCAGTAGCAGTAGCATGGTGGGCTATATGAAGCCTTTCTTTTTTAGAAGTGTATGTTAGGATGAAATCCCTCACCCTAACCCCTCCCCTCCTGCAGGAGGTGCTGAACATGCTGAAGGAGAGTAAGGTGGACATCTTCGTGGACCCCGTACTGCACATGGACATCAAACACCACTGACTGTGCTGCCATCCCACCCGGCCGGGGACGCCGTGGGTCCACCAACAAACACACCCACCAGAGCAGAGCCAGTGAAGGGAGTCCTGCCTCCAATAGACAGGTTAGGTTTGGTGTTGTAGACCTCACCCCAAGTAGGGATTTCACTCCAGTCATGTAGAGAGTCTCCACAGATTTTAAGGGCACTTTGGCCCAAGCCTCGCACCCGTACAAAATAGCTGATGAGAAGGCAGCCTCAAAAAGCTTCAGTTTGACACAAAATGGGGCATCATAGTTGGTGGATAAGAAGATGATCAATTTGTTTAAGTGCTTTGTCTTTTCCTTTACATGGAGGGCAAGTGAGTTTCGGGCATTTCCATCAGCAGTAGGGGTGGGAATCGTGGAGTAAAGGTCCTTGCACACAGAGTCCGAATTGTTTGCTGCGTTTTTTTAATCCGTCATCCGGGAAAAAAACGTCACGCACAGATACCTTGCCCACTGAGTCCGATGCGTTAATATTCATTGCGAAGATTCGCAACGAAAAGAAAACTACCGCGATCCTATTGATCCACAACTGGCAGTGTGTCTGTGTGGCTCTCTGTCTCTCTCCTCCCCCTCCCTTCCCCATACACACACACACACACACACACACACACACACACCGCGTCCCGCATTCCAAGCTGGTCTGCAATCACCCGGCACATTCTGTCTTTTAATTCCGAATCTCTGTATTCCTGCTTTGCCATAAAATGCTTTGTGCTGGGAGACGAACTGAATTAACTTCTCAGACGCCATTTTTCATTGTGAATAGCAACACTACGGCAGCTCTGGGTGGTCAAACACCTGTCAAAACGATTTCATGGATGCGGAAAAACGCAGAAAATCGAACCTCGTCCGAAAACTTAAATGACGGACGTAATTGTCGGACTCGGTGTGTCAATGATGATTGACACAAATGAGGTCGTATTTTTATTTTTTTCGTGCGTCAATTTCGGACGAAAAAATGGACTCTATGTGCAAGGACCTTAACTCACGATACGATATGGTGGTCACAATACTTGGCCCTCGATAACGATATTATCACGATACAGCGATTCTGCGATAATCGATATATTGGAAGAAATTTTACCTACGATACATCACGATATCTGTGTAACCGAAGAGAAAAAAATACCCCTAAAAGGCAAGAAGCAGGTATTATGTATTTATTAGCAGAATTGACATGAACTCTCTCAGAGTTCACTCACTCACTCATACCATTTTCGATACCACGGAGGAAAAGTTACACATTAAGTATTTTTATTATTATTATTAAAACAAGAAAACCTATATAACCTACCTACCTATATAATTTCTAAAAGTAGATATTAATGATCAAACATTTCCATTCATGTAGCCTACAGTATTTATGTTTTTGTTTCAACTACAAACATAAATAAACGTCAACTTGAAACTATGTTTCAACTACCACACACAGCATAATATTTTAGCCTGTTTATTTTTTTATTTTTTTTATTTTTTTAAAATAAACATATCGATACTTGGTGCCAGTGTATCGATAACGTATCACAAGTGGAAATATCGCAATACCGTGAGTATCGATATTTTGTCCCACCCCTAATCAGCAGTGAAGATGGCTCCAAGATATGTATAACTGTCACAATGCGTCACTGTAAAAGAACCAAGCTGAATAGGTTGTTTGTCTTCATCAGATCCCAAAATCGCCATAAACCTTGTTTTACCTTCATTAACTAGCATTCCATATTCATCACAATATTCTTCCAGATATTTCAGTTTCTCGGTCAGCCTTTCTCTTGATGTTGCCAGGATGACAGTGTCGTCCATCAGCATTAGAACATGGAGCCATTTCAGGAAGCCATCATCTCCACATTGTTGTTTCATTTTTCTGATGAGCATGTCCACAAACATCACAAATAGAAAGCACCATGTGGGGGAACCTTGCCTCACCGCAATGGATGATGTTATTGTGGTGGAACCCAATCTACTTGTTGTCACATTGTACAATGACATTAGAGCCATGATCATAGTTAGACCACATCCAAAACTCTGTCATAAGCTTTGGAAAAGTCTATAAAAGCAATGTACAGTTGAACCTTCTTTCTGACACAATGCCCCATAATAAGCCTAAGTGCCACAATATGTTCAATGCAGCTTCTTTTGGGTTGGGCTCCTGCTTGCTCCCGGAAGGGCTTATACCAGGCTGTCAGTCTGTTATTCAACACATAGAAGGGCTTATACCAGGCTGTCAGTCTGTTATTCAACACATAGAAGGGCTTATACCAGGCTGTCAGTCTGTTATTCAACACATAGAAGGGCTTATACCAGGCTGTCAGTCTGTTATTCAACACATAGAAGGGCTTATACCAGGCTGTCAGTCTGTTATTCAACACATAGTCATATAACTTTGCTGCACTGTTGATCACACTTATCCCCCTGTAATTATTACAATCAAAGGGGTTACCTTTCTTAAATAACATGATCAGTCTAGCAGGGGCCCAGCTCATTGTGGAGAGCAAACTGATTTATGATGATGATGATGAGATAAACTTTATTGTCCCAGGAGGGAAATTTGTCTGGGGCAAAAGTGCGATGTAACAGACACAGTAACACAAAACAGACACGGTCATAGTCACAGTCACAGCATTGCACTAAAACACAGGAAGAGTGCCAGCTAGGCACAAGATTGCACTATTACAAAGATTGCACATGCCCTATTGCATGGTGTGTTTAAATCATCCAAACCCATTAGTAAGGGAAGAATAAAATAAGCAATAAAACCATAAAAATCATAAAAGTAAAAATCAAAGAAATAAAAATAAAAATCGGCAGCGGATTAGATAAAAGAATAAAAGAGTAAAAGAATAAACCAATAAAAATAGGATTAAGAGGTAAGAGAATAAGACCAAAGTAAGAGCAGTAAAAACAAAAACAAACAAACAAGGCTTTAAATACCGCTCCTACTTGGAAACCTACCTAACCTCACTGGAGTGCTACACCTGGGGGAAGAGCAGGCTGTTTGTTCAACAGTGCAATAGAGGTGGGGAGAAAGGAGAGCTTATAGCGGTTGCTCCTGTGTTTGCTAGCTCTGAATCTTCTCCCGGATGGTAGCAACTCATATTCCGAAAATAAAATGTGGGAAGGGTCAGTCAAGACTTTATGAGCCAGGCTGATCACCTTTTTCTCAAAGATGGACTGGAGCGTCGCCGATTCATTCTTTCCAATCACTTTCAAGGCTGTGTGGACTATTTTTAGAATTCTTGCCTTGAGCTGGACGGTGAGGGACCCAAACCAAGCCGCCATGCCATATCTAATCAGGCTTTCCAACACAGCATTGTAAAAAGTGGACATGATAGTTGTGCTCACACCAAATAGTCTGAGTCTGCGTAGGAAGTGCAGGCGTTGCGCTAATTTGGCGCAGAGGTAGTCTACATGGATGTCCCATTTTACCAAGTGGTCCATTTGGATCTCCAGATATTTGTACGACCCGACCTGTTTGATCGCACTGCCCCCTATGACCACGGGGTCATGTACCCTAACTGTTCTCGGGTCGAAGATCATTTCTTTGGTTTTGTTTGTGTTTAAAATGAGGTGATTCCTCTCGCACCAGTCTTTGAAAGAGTCAATTTATCTGTGGTAGACAGAAGGACAGTCGTCTCCCTTCAACAAACTTAAAATAATGGTATCATCAGAGAACTTGATGACAAAGTTACTTGGATCGCAGTTTCTGCAGTCGTTTGTATACGCAGTGAAAAGAAAGGGTGAGCTCACCCCCCCTGGGGGGCGCCAGTACTGCAGTGTTTGACATTGGAGAGGGAGGAATTAACCTTGACCTGTTGAGTCCTATCTGTTAAAAGAGAATAGAACCATTTGATGATGAACGCATTTATGTTCATCTTAACTAACTTCTGAACTAGCAGCAGGGGTCGGAGTGTGTCAAACGCAGAACTAAAATCAGCAAATAAAACGCGTGCATAAGCTTTGGGGTTCGCGTCTAAGTGCTTACTAATTAAGTGAGTCACACAGACAACAGCATCCTCTGTGCTTCGTCCCTCCCTGTAAGTGAATTGTAAGGGGTCCATACAGGAAGTAATTTCAGTTTGAAGTTGTTTGACTATCACTCTTTGAAAACATTTCATAACCCCACATGTGAGAGCGATAGGTCTGAAATCCTTATTCACAGCAGGACAAGATACTTTGGGTACAGGAATAATCAATGATTTTTTCCACAGAGCAGGAACAGTGTGACTATCTATTGACTGTTGAAAGATCGGGCACCAGGCCGCTGTAAGCTCTTCAGAACAGGATTTTAGCACGAAAGCTGGCATTTACATCAATATTCGTGAAGGACACTGGTTTTCTGCAACGGAAATTGTCAGGGTGAGGTGTAATAGAATGCGTACGATAGGGGGCAAATCTGCGATGTGTGATAACATTGTTCAATATTGCGATGACGATATTACTTGCGATAAACAAATATTACCACCACTGAGGGGCCCTTGAACAAGGCCCTTAATCCCAACTGCTCCAGTGGAGCTGATCAGTGGCCAGCAGATCAGACTGTGGTTGTACTGGTCAGCTTCCAGGTGTGAATGTGTGTGTGAATGCGAACAGGGCTCAAGAGAGCATTGCTGTCAGTGAGACTCCCCCTGTATAAATAAAGGTTAAAAAAAAACGAGGTATGCATATTAGCTATACAGTTCCTATGTCTATGCTTTACTACTGCTAACATAGACCCCAAACATTGAATAGCCTATGCCAGGGGCGGACTGGGATCATAATTCAGGCCGGGCATTAGATACCAAGCAGGCCAGGCCGATACGGGCCGACGCGCGTGCCGGCGTCCGAAGGGCGCCGGCGGAAAATTTAGGGCGTTTGAAGCTCAATTTGGGCCGTTTGAAGCCCAATTTGGGCCGTTTGAAGCCAGATTTGGGTCGTTTAAAGCCAGATTTGGGCTGTTTGAAGCCCGATTTGGGCCGTTTGAAGCCCAATTTGGGCCGTTTGAAGCCCAATTTGGGCCAAGTCCAATTTTACAATGAGATGCACCCACTTTAAACCTGAATAAAGTAATAAAACCACTAGTAAACCAGTAGGCGGCGCCTGGCCTGCTGTTCAGTGAGTGGCCTGGCCTGGCTTGCAAAAAAAAAAAAAAAAAATTTTTTTTTTTTTTTTTTTGGCAGGCCAGGCCAGGCCACCGGGCATTTGCCCGACGTGCCCGATTATGCAGTCCGCCACTGGCCTATGCCCATAAGCATGGCTCCCTGTTACCGCTGAAACTAAACAGCATGCTTGGGCTTTGGCGGAGGGGGGGGCATCGCTGCAAGGGAAAGTTGTGTGCTGGATTTACAACACAAGACAAAACGATCACATGCTGAGTAATGCATGACACGTGTAAATAACATGATTGTTGTGATTAATTTGGTTTCAGGAAGTCTTTGCCATGTGTTTATTGTGCATGCTCATTAGGGGTGGGGGAAAAAAATCGATTCGCCTAAGTATCGCGATTTTTAACTCATTGAGTGCCAGCCACTTTTGGAGAACGGACGCTCCCAGTGCCAGAGTTTCAGAGCGTTTTCAGTGATTTCTCGAGGCCCACAGAATATTGTGCGATATTACTATGTAAACACCGAACACGCAGAAAGAACGAGGAGACTCTATTGTATCGTCAGCAAAAAAAAGTTTATTGATACCATTTTCCGTTCTTTAGTTATGAGCCGGAGAAGATAGGTTGTTTTGAGCAAAAACATGCGTTTCAAATTAGAAGCTGAGTTATTCCGCCTTTTGTGAAATGAAGCATTTCAAGCACATTCACTGAGTCTGAAGCTAATATTTTCTGATGTAGTGACATGGTGTAGTTGTGTGGTGCCCTGCGTATACAGCAGAGACAGAGAGGCTCAGTTGTGGGCGCGGATTGACTGCTGTTCGCAGCCAACGTCAGCTCCAGCCAGAGCAATCTATATGGCTCTGGCTGCAGCATGAGCGGTTTCTCTTTCATCACAGGGCTTTTTCCTGCTGTTTTCCGGACCTTTCTCTAATCTGGAGAGCACTGTCGCCACCTAATGAGTCCGTAAAATAGGTTATACACCTTCAATAGCTACAATATTTGTACAGGAGATGCAGGAGGCTTTGATCCACGTCCCACCGTCAAAAAACGCATTTGACGTCGATCGACGTCTTTGGCACTCTACGTCACTATTTACTTTGACGTCGATCAACGTCCTTGGCACTCAATGAGTTAATGTCACGATTTTTTTAATCGATCTTTTATTCCAGAATCGATAATCGCAATTTTTTTTTTTTTTTTTTTTTTTTTGGGTGCTTGCAGTCAGGCCACTCACTGAACAGCAGGCCAGGCGCCGCCTACTGGTTTACTAGTGGTTTTATTACTTTATTAGTTAGTCTGAAGTAATAATTGCACTTCAGGGTTAAAGTGGGTGCATCTCATTGTAAAATTGGACTTCAAACGGCCCAAATCTGGCTTCAAACGGCCTGGCCTGCTTGGTATCTAATGCCCGGCCTGAATTATGATCCCAGTCCGCCCCTGTTTTTAACTATATCGCCCAGCCCTACTCATGATATAATATACAGTCTCTAGTGTATGATTCAACTTTTCCCATGTTCTAATCTAGTGTAAAAAAGCAAACAAACTGAAAAAAGAAAAGAAAAAAATAAACAAAAATTGCAATAAATCGTAATATCGAATCGCAATAATCGTAGAATCGCAATACTTAAGAATCGCAATATAAATCGAATCGGCACCCAAGAATCGTGATAGTATCGAATCGGGAGATAAGTGAATCGCCACAGCCCTAATGCTCATATTCTTCATGTCCCAAGCCAATGTTAGGAGATTTGTAATGCAACTGCAAAGCCTCCATAGTACAGGGCAGTGTTGGGGGTAACTCATTACAAAAGTAACACATTACATGTAATATATTACATTTTGAAAGTAACTTGCTCAACACTGGTACAGGGTTAGGGTATCCGCAGGGTCTTGAAAAGGATTGAAAATTGATACATCAATTTAGGGAAAATGAAGGCCCTTAAAAAGTATTAAAGTCGAGCTGAACCCAAGAATGACTTTTCTTTTCTTTTAGTTCAAATACCTGGGTATGCAGTGCACCTATTTAATAATGTATGCAAAACAAATCACAACAATCTAATTTCTTTAGTTTTTCACACTTTTTCACATCAAAAGTTTGTTTTTCAAGATTTCATTGATAACAGTAATTTACAGTTTGCTTACGTCACCTAGGCTAGTACTATCAAATTTCTACCCCATTTCAACCAATCATATCACGACATGCAGCTGTCAATCAAATCTTCATTTCTGGATAATTTTCTCTTCCAAATGAAGTCGAAAATGGCGCCTAGTGCCTCTCATCTGGCAGAATTCCTATCCCATAAACTAACTACTAACTTGGCCAATTGTTAGAAACACGAACAAAAAACAAAAACTATAATCTCTAAGAATGCAAAGAAATGTAACTGGCTCGTTAAAACGCGCATTCCAGGGATATCGTATCGTTACAGCAGCGATAATGGCGCGCGCATCCGAGAGCTTGGTTGTCAGGGGTTGCACCTCGGAGATTCCAGGCCGACGTGCTGCACTCTCCGCTCGGCAACACGAAGGCAGCTGGCTGCCTGCAGCTCGCTGAGCTCCACTCCTCCTGTCAAAAGGCTCTTCCCGAGGGGAGCGCCACAACTACTGAATCCCACTCGATTTGGAGGCGGAACACGCCAGGATTGGCCAAAGCCCAATCCAGTCCCCAGAATTGTCAAATAAAATCATCTATATGATACTATGACCCGCCTCTCAACCTGTCATCGAGACAAACTATGTTTTCAGTCTGAAACGGACTCATTATGCACGTGACGAACAGGTTCAGTTCGACTTTAATCAATGTGATGTGGTATTACATTTTGTAGCTGATTGTGTTATTTGGGCATATATCGTCTCATATCGATCACAGATCCCTGACTTGAATCAAAATTGTATCGTTACAGACTGTGATATCAGCAAATATATCATTGGCCAAATAATGTATCTAATATATCATGATGAAACTTGTGATTTACACCCTTGTCGCTGAGGTGACGAAAGTGGAGATCGGTCTTAAAATATATTGAAAAGGTCTTAAAAAAAGTTCTTGAAAGGTATCGATTGAATTGAATTCCATGATTCCTGCATATACCCTGCCTGCAGTGTAACTGAATATTAGTTCTGTTTAAGTGTGTTTTTGTCACATCACTGATGATGTCACAGTGGGATTTATGACATCACTGGTGATGTCACAGTGGGATTTATGACATCACAGATGATGTCACAGTGGGATTTATGACATCAATGATGATGTCACAGTGGGACAATCACAGTGGGACAGACAGAGCCCACGCCCTCATGTCACAGTAGGATTTATGACATCACTGATGTCACCGTGGGATTTATGACATCACTGATGATGTCACAGTGGGATTTATGACATCACAAATAATGTCACAGTGGGATTTATGACATCACTGATGTCACAGTGGGATTTATGACATCACAGATGATGTCACAGTATGATTTATGACATCACAGTGGGATTTATGACATCACAGATGATGTCACAGTGGGATTTATGACATGGGTGATGTCTGTCACAGTGGGATTTATGACATCAATGATGATGTCACAGTGGGACAATCACAGTGGGACAGACAGAGCCCTCATGTCACAGTAGGATTTATGACATCACTGATGTCACCGTGGGATTTATGACATCACTGATGGATGTCACAGTGGGATTTATGACATCACAAATAATGTCATAAATGCCCCTTTTTGGGGGATAGAAAGAATGAATAGCGTTGTTGTGATGGTATTTTTGCCGTGTTTTTAGCTAGCATAGACAAAATACCAATTCATTAATTTCGGGTTCAAGTGTTTTTTTGGTTTGATAAACATGTCTACTAATTATTTTGCGACCTTGCCCGAACCTGAACGGTCGAGATATATTAATAAATTAAGGTTGACTGGTCTGTCGTCATGTCCGTTCAGCCTGAGTCAAAGAGGATTTCCGCATTCCCCCAAAAAGGGGCGCAGTGCAGTGCGATGACGCGTTGCAGTTCTGGTCTATGTCACAGTAGGATTTATGACATCACTGATGTCACAGTGGGATTGATGACATCACTAATGATGTCACAGTGGGATTTATGACATCACAGATGATGTCACAGTGGGATTTATGACATGGGTGATGTCACAGTGGGATTTATGACATCAATGATGATGTCACAGTGGGACAATCACAGTGGGACAGACAGAGCCCACGCCCTCATGTCACAGTAGGATTTATGACATCACTGATGTCACCGTGGGATTTATGACATCACTGATGATGTCACAGTGGGATTTATGACATCACAAATAATGTCACAGTGGGATTTATGACATCACTGATGTCACAGTGGGATTTATGACATCACAGATGATGTCACAGTGGGATTTATGACATCATGGATGATGTCACAGTGGGATGACAGGGATTTATGACATCACTGATGATGTCACAGTGGGATTTATGACATCACAGATAGAGATGGGCCGATACCGATCCTGGTATCGGTACTTGGCTCCGATACCGTACTCAAGTACTCGTATCGGTATCGGAAGAACGTCCAGATACTCTGGCCCGAGTACACTGCAAACAGGAGGTTACTTTTTGCAGTGACACAACGGCCCATAGATGGCTCCGCCTCCGCCTACCATTGAAACGTGCGCGCGGTGCTGCCTGCTGCTCAGCTCAACAAACAACACACGCTTCCTAAATGAATGAACATGCAACAACATGTCGTCTTCACCGGTTTGGACCTTCTTTAATGTATTCCCCCCAAAATCTATAAATCCTTCTCAAAGTCTACAGATCCCCCCCAGCCTACAAATCCATCTTATCCTATCCTATCTTATCTTATCCATCTTATATAAGGGGGAATTCCCCCCTAGTTTGCAAAATGAATTTAGGCCCTGACTGTAATACAGAAGTTGAATTTGAAGTTCAGCATTAATACACTTGTCATTTTTTGTCTTATATTTACCTTTGTGTGTTATTGCAATATAAAACTACATAATTGAGAATCGATTCTAGATTCTGGAATCGAGAATCGTTGGAATCGAGAATCGTTGGAATCGAGAATCGATTCTGGAATCGGATCGTGACCCCAGGAATCGGAATCGGATCGGATCGTGGCTTAGCCGGATCGGAGCACCCCTACAGATAACTAACATCATGCATATAGAACAAGAAATCATTTTAACCTCCAAAACACATTGACAAACAAACAATTGACACAAAAACACAGTTCCCCAGGGCATGCTGGGAACTCCGTCCACTTTCCTCTTCCACAGGTTAAATTTCCCAGAAGGCTTTGCATAACTTTTTACACTCGGTTTTACAATTAAATCAGGCTAAAAAGTGTTAGATAGAATTATTATAGATGTATTTTAACACAACATGCAATTCTGGCATATCTGAATATTGGACAAAATAAAATAAAATGAAATGTAAAAGTAAACCATAAGAGAAAGCCACATACAGCGATGGGGTCTGTAAAATACCCCTCGCAAATAGAACGTCTGATAGTGAAGTGGGCGTGTTGTACCCCTGTAAAGGGGAGAATAATCACGTGAGTGATGAGAGTGTGTTTCCTCTGTGACAGCGTTTTACTGAATCAAACATCATAAACATATACACATTTTACAAATATACATTCAACAAATTAGCTGCAATAGCAGTATCATGTTCAAGTTACAGCTTGTATTTATCAGAGACATAATTCCCATTTTTCCCCACTGTTACTGGTACATAAAATGTGCATAAATGTGGTAAATAAACTCTCAGAAAACGTACAAAAGTCACAAAATAACAATAAACAAACTAGTGTGGAAAATGCATTTACACAGCTGCATAAAATTAACCAAATAAACAAATACCATCAACTGTGCAAAATAGCCTATTTACTCCTGTGCATGCGTGAATCCGCCACAGGGCGGCAGCACTGGGCTGAACACAGGTTGAACTCTGTAAACCAGCAGGGCCTGAAACTCCTATAACACAACAAGCACTTATTTACCATACTCGACAAACGTTATTTTAACTCAGTCAAAACGTCACGTGCACCATCTCTTTACACTCAAAACATGTTCTGAACAGAGTACAACCGCTTAGCAGTGTGAAAGAGCGACAACATACCTGTAAAGGAGAGAATAATCACGAGAGTGATGAGAGTGTGTTTCCTCTGTGACAGCGTTTTACTGAATGAGGAAATAGACCCCTTCTCCTAGATATGTGGGCGGAGACAAAAGCAATCGATCTCAAGCTAGTTGATTAAGGGTACATTGATCACTGAATAATAATCTTTTTAGCTTAACTTTTAACAGATAAATGATGAAATAAACAAATGAATTGAACGCCTTTTAGCATTTTTACCCCTGATAACAGGATATGAATTCTTACTGTTTTTAACCATTTTGACATCTTATAGTTTTTTTATGACGATATGATCTTTTAAAACTTTATCACAGTATTTGAATCTTATTACAGATCATGCATTTACTGTTTTTAAAACGTCTAACAGTCCATTAGTGATTAGTGTATTACTATGTATTCCTTTCAACGTGTCACAGGCGCAATGCGGTATGCTGAGTAATAATCTGCCAGCAATCTGAGTAATAATTGCATTGCAAGCGTCGTCTTCTACAACAACTTTTTGTTGCGCGGAAGGACAAGACATCAAACCTCTCAAAGCATCTGCAGTGGAAACATGCTAACACAAAGCTGGTTGCAGAGCCAAGCTGAGTCGCCCGCCTCGACCCCAAGCAAGCAGCAAAAGCTTGCTTTTCACCAGGTAACACCAACATCAGAGATGGACAGGCTTGTTGCCTCCTCCTACATGGTAGAGGAAATGTTGCCAGTTTCAACAGTAGAATGAAATCGCCATTTTTCAGAAACATATTGAGCAAAATACAGATGGCAGGGAATGGACAGCCACCATCAGACAGGAAAAGATTTGCAACCTACCTTATTACGACATAGATTTGTGCTAATATATGGGCATATATGTAAGGTTTAATGTTGTATTGTTAACTGGCAAATTACGTGACAATCTGAGGTGTAGTGCTATCTGGAGAAGTGGGGGAACGCACCTATGGGGAACACCCCCCCCCCTGTCTGTTGAAACAATTCTTGTTGAAGATGAACTTTTGCTTCCTCCCACAGACCACAAAAGCAGTTGCCCCACTTACCCATGCACTGCGCTCTGTAGATATCTGCAGCACTATATCAGCAAGTTGCAGGCAGCATCCAGACCACAACCATCGCTACTGCAGTCAATAACATGCCATCTTCTCCTTCCCTAAAGCTTTTCTTACCATAATTGGACAGAAGAATTAGTCAGTGGAAACAAAAGTTGTGGTTATAGTTAGTTTGTGTGTGTGTGTGTAAATGGCCTAAAATTTGGTAAATGGCAAATGGCCTGCATTTATTTTCGACTCAACCTATGAGTTTATTCCTCATGTAGTATGCTGCTGTTTTTTGTAAAAGAAAAAGAAAAAGGGGAGAGGGAGAAAAAAGGCACATTTGTATTCTAACAAGGGCAAAGGTTCCCTATCAAGGCTCTGAAATGTGAGTGATCCATGCCCCGCAGCAGGTTTCATACTCCCCCAAGATGTTTTGGCTGGAAAGGGGAAGCCCACAGTAGCGACTTGTTTGCCATTTTTGTTAATGATCTAGCCCTAAGATCTCTGCAGAATTTCTCATTTGGAACCCTGCATCTGGAATATACAGATACTTATAAATACTTGGGCTTTACTCTGGATGAATTTATGCCCTATGATTCTGGGATTGGAATACTATCAGACTCTGCAGGGAGAGCTGTAGGGGCAATAATAGGTAAAGTGAAATTTTGTAAAGACATTTGCTATTCCACATACTCACAGCTCTATGGAGCATGTGTTTGTCCTATTTTTTGTTACAGTATGTAGCTGGAGTATGGGGTTGCAAGGATGCCAAAAAAGTAAATTCCATCCAGAATAGAGCCATAAGATGCTTCCTTGGGGTACATGCATTTGCCCCTACTCTTGCCATACAGGGTGATATGGGTTGGGAACCAGTGGAGATTAGACTAAAGGGAGAAATGATACGGCTGTGGAACCGCATCATTAATATGCCATAGAGTATCTTAACAAAAAATGTCTTCAATTGGGACAAGGCTCACAGTCACCCCTGGATAAAGGAATGTGTTCTACTCTTAGAGAGGCAGACCTGGCATGTATTTTTCACAACATGCCATGCTGTAACGTTAATATGTTGAAACAAAAATGTTCTCTTAATTATAGAGAGAAATGGGCAAACGACATATGGTCTAAACCTAAGCTTAGATCATATGTTCAGATGAAGCAGTATTTAGGTCCTGAGCCCTATATGTTACTTCGTCTCTCACCAGAAACCAGAGCTCCTTACACTATGTGCTCAAATGAGAATTGGTATCCTGCCTCTTGCCATTGAAGTAGGGCGGTTCACAGCTATACCAGAAGAGAACAGCATATGCAATGTCTGCTAAAGGATGTTGAAAATTAGTTTCATTTCATGTTTTATTATGCTCTGTATGATGATTTGAGGATGTCCTTATATTTGATGAAATGCAAAATCAAAAACCTGAGCTCTTCTGGGCAGATGATGGCCAGAAGTTGGAGTGGTTGTTTGTTTAACCCTAGAACACTAACGTGATTTAAAGTCACACCAATACTAACGTCGGGTGTATTTTACCCGATGCAATATACCCCATAAAACATACTCCTCATCAAAATACCTTAAAGTACAACAATACATGGCAAATTGAGGTACTCTTCTTTTGTTTTTAAATGTGAAATATCACAAAAAACACAAAAAAGTTTATTATGGGGGACACTATAAAAAATATGTAAAATTCGGGGAAAATGAGGTAATCGTTATAAAAAAATCCCCCCCCCCAAAAAAAAAACAGGAGCTCCCAACTTCTCCTTCGGTCCACCCATTCATGGGACTTGTGTGGTGAAAAAAAAAAAAAAGTCACCACAATACCATTAACCCTAACCCGAAGATATTTTACCCTCTATCACTAACGTCGGGTGAAAATCACCCGAACACGTAGCCGGTAGAAAAAACCATGAATGGGAGCAGGGAAACAAAGCTACATTCAATGACGTTAGTGAGCATCCTGATGGTACCTAAGGACCCGCCCACCTCAGACAGCAGCAAGACAATGAAAATCACGTGAATTCAATTGTCCGGGTGACAATCACCCGACGTTAGTGTTCTAGGGTTAAGACTGAAGTAGCCTATTTAAGACAGCTCATTTTATTTGTAAGGCCTAGAATAGAAGGTGAGCTCAGCTCATAGGTTCAGGCTGTTGTTTCATGCTCATATGATTGCACTGTATGTATTTAGGATGTTTCTGTTGGTTTTATGTTTGATCGCTTGTTTAAATGATGAACAGTAAAAGTGTCCTGTAAGCCCATATGGGCTGGGCTTCATTGGAAGCATATCACTTAAATAAAGAAAATCAATCAATTAATCAATCATGTAGGCTGAAGGTAAGAATGATCTCTCTGTTCTGCAGCCTACCAGTCGATATGGAGGGGTTTCAGTAAAACAGCCTACCACAATGCATTCTCAGGCGATGTTACGGAGTAACGCAAAAGTAATGTAACGAGTAGTGTAACAAGTGAGGTCTCTAGACCATATTTCAAGCAGAAGGCCATTCGTGCATAATCTAATCCGATCACCCCTGACGTCAGTCAAGTTCTAGTATGACGTGGTCAGTCAAAGTCTTAGTATGACGTCTGTAATGACGTCAGATATGACGTCAGTTAATCCTCATATAATGTATATAGCAAGGGTTCTACGTCACCTCTCTCTCTCTGGCCGATCATAGCAGCAGCTAGCTTCACGGCAGTCCATCTCCCCTGAAGCCGTCCTCCGAAGCGTTGTTTTGCGGCTGTTTTGCACCACATCTGCAGACCGAATCAGCACCCCCAAGTCCTCTTTACCCGTGGATAATCCCCGCGGATCTCTCAACGCTCCCCCACCCCACTCCTGGCATGTCGGATCCCGAGCCAGAGCAGTCCATGGACAGTGACGACAGCTTAAACAACGATACCCTGTTCCGGATCAGCCACGGAGCGTATTTGCCCTCCGAGACGCCTGACGACACCGGCGAAGCGGCCGTGCCACAGGCCCCGACGTATGCCAGGACGAGAAGGCACGGGGCGCGCCACTGCGACGGGCCGCGCCACAGCTCAGCAGCCGATCCTGTCCCGGGTGTTCAGCTGCGTCCGCACCCAGGCTCCTCCAAGCAGGCATCACAGGCCGTTCCATTCCACGTCGCTTGTGGTCAGTTGCACGGCAGGCGCGGATCCCTCTCACCGGGCAGTTAAGTCTTGTACAATTTACATCATTCATTTTTATGCACAGCCTGTGAGTCAGTGAAGCAATTCACACACACACAAAATAATAATGTAACACTACATGTAGGCTATATCATCCAGTGGAATTTAACATTACTATACATGTCACATAACTGAATTGCATATAGAAATTTGACTATTGCACAACCGATTTGACAAAAGATTTCCAGGAAGGGGGGGAAACCCCACCTCTAGCCCCTCACCTCCTACCTTCAGCCCCTCACCTCCTACCTTGCCATGCCTTGGCTCTTGCTGAAATGACGCCACTGTGCACACTTGGTGGTTCTCTGATCAAAAGCGTATTCTTTTCCAGGATGCACTGCAAACTTTGCAAAGACCACCATAGCATAACCACACACACGCACGCACGCACGCACACACACACACACACACACACATACACACTCACACACTCACTCACTCACTCACTCACTCTCTCACACACACACTCACTCACTCACTCACTCTCACACACACACTCACTCACTCACTCACTCTCACACACACACTCACTCACTCACTCACTCACTCTCACACACACATACACACTCACACACTCACTCACTCACTCTCACACACACACTCACTCACTCACTCTCACACACACACACTCACTCACTCACTCACTCACTCTCACACTCACTCACTCACTCACACACACACACACACACACACTCACTCACTCACTCACTCACACTCACACACACACACACACACTCACTCACTCACTCACACACACACACACACACTCACACACACACACACACACACACACACACACTCACACTCACACTCACACACACACACACACTCACACACTCACTCACTCTCACACTCACACACACACTCACACACACACATACACTCACACTCACACACTCTCACTGGTTTCCACACGGAGCTAATTCCATGCTTGTGAATCATCTGCATGTTGAACAAAGACAGCAGTGTGTTTTCTTTGACTCAGTGACAGGCAGCAACTGAACAGGCAACCAAGCACAGCAACGCTTTGGGCAACTGTGCCTGAGGAGGAGTTGCCTTATGACATCATTCATGACATCAGAGGAAACAAACCAGTGTTTGACCTCGTGGCTTTTTTGCCGACATGTATTGCTGGTTGCTGTCATACAGCACATTGGCTAAGGAATGGCTTAGGTTGCTGCTCTGTCTGTCTGTCTGTCTGTCTGTCTGTCTGTCTGTCTGTCGGTCTGTCTGTCTCTCAACCTGTCTGTCTGTCTGTCTGTCTGTCTGTCTGTCTGTCTGTCTGTCAACCTGTCTGTCTGTCAACCTGTCTGTCTGTCTGTCTGTCAACCTGTCTGTCTGTCTGTCTGTCTGTCTGTCTGTCAACCTGTCTGTCTGTCTGTCAACCTGTCTGTCTGTGTGTGTGTCTGTCTGACTGTCTGTCTGACTGACTGTCTCTCTTGTCTGTCTGTCTGTCTGTCTGTCTGTCTGTCTGTCAACTTGTCTGTCTGTCACCCTGTCACCCTGTCTGTCTGTCTGTCTGTCTGTCTGTCTCTCAACCTGTCTGTCAAACTGTCTGTCAACCTGTCTGTCTCTGAACCTGTCTGTCTGTCTGTCTGTCTGTCTGTCTGTCAATCTGTCTGTCTGTCTCTCAACCTGTCTGTCAACCTGTCTGTCTGTCTGTCAGTCAGTCATATTGACCCTGTTCTCGCTGTCTCTCCATGTGTTCCACAGGTCTTTGCCTATGATTACTGTTTCTGGTCCATGGACGAGTCGGAAAAGGATAAATTTGCAGGTCAGTTAATCAAAATAAATCCAATTCTAACGAGGTTTTTACAAAAATGCCAAAGTGCCTTCCTGAACAGCAAAAGGATACGAACAGTTCCGTTAGAGAACAACACAAATATTTCAATGATGAAAAACATGTTTGTTTCTCAGGTCAGGAGGTGGTGTTCCAGTGCCTTGGAGAAAGTCTTCTCTGCAATGCCTTCCAGGGCTACAACGCCTGTATCTTCGCCTATGGACAAACTGGTAGTCTACCATGAAACACCTCTGTACTCTGGTCTAGAACATCACTTGAGCTATACGTCATCAAGTAGTCATGGAATTGGATGAAGAACCCTATAGACCAAATCAGCGGGATGTTTACATTTACTTCCGGGTACCCCTGGGTCCACACATTATAATGGCGGTGAACGGCACAAACTGACAAAGAAGACAAAAATGGTTCGTCCGTGTTGTGTTGTTGTTTAATATCATTCATAACAACACTTTCACTAACGTTAGTGGAGACCAGACTAGCTTATTTACCTGTTGGACCAGACCAGAGTAGACTTGACGCTAAATTAAATTAACGTGGCGTCAGTAGCTCTGTCTGTAACGTTAACGAGTCTGCTCTCGCCGAGAAGAGCCTGGTGACGCGAGGTTACGAGTCTGCAAAAAAACTGTGAGTTTGACAGTCAAACAAACGTTATTAGCTAGCTAACACTACATAAAACAAACACAGAAGAAAGGCTAGATACGTCGGACAAGCATGTTTACCAACCGTTTAACCATTTAAATTGAAAGTAGTCGGCCGAAAACAACGAGAGGGTTTGACAGCATTTATTTGACAACACGCACATTTAAACCTGCCGCCTTCCCCAAGTGGTACCCGGAAGTAAATTTGTTTACATGGTGACGTCACGGTGATTTGGTCTATAGAGAGGCAAAGTGACCGCCTACTTCCTGCTTCAGCACTGTACCAGAGATTTTCATCCGCCATTTATTTTTCCATAGACATTTTGTAAAATGCTTATAAAAATAGTTTTACTTCGTCAAACCAAACGGTTCAGATATGTTTAGAAACAGGAGAGACCATATAACATGAGAGATAGATAGATAGAGTACTTTATTCATCCCCGAGGGGAAATTCTGGCGTTACAGCAGCAGTAGCATCAATGACAGCAACAAGAGCATCAATGACAAGAGCATCAATGACATTAAACAATTAAACAATAAAAAAAGTTACACAAATAAAAAAGTTACACAACTTCCGTAGGTAAGGTGCAGAAACAGCAGTATTAAAATATTGCAATAAGAAAAGAAACAAACCAATACGCGAAAATATACAATATACAATATATACCACTTTACTTCCACCGCCTTTACATCTTACGTTTCCCAGAAACTGTAGGTAAATTAAATCAAATCAACTAAATACTCCTAAATAGTATTGAATAATACTATTATTTCTATTTCTATCATTTCTATAAACTAAAGCTGTACAGTTTGTTATTTATATAATGATTGATATGACTATACATACTATACATAGTGAGTGTGCAATGTGGGCATGTGCACAGTGCATTGGATTCAATGTTCAGGAGGGCGGGAGGGGAGGGGGCGGTAGGGCTCTCTGCGTGTCCAGGAGTTATTGTAAATTGTTATTGCGGTGGGTACGAAAGACCTCCTGTAATGCTGCCTACACACTAGAGGATTTTCAAATCTTAACCGATTTTAAAAACATGAGAGACCACAAACATAAGGACAATTTCATCAGATTTTAACATTAAAATCGCCTGAACACACACACTAGAGTAGACGATTCGGCCAGACTGCGAGACCACACACCAGCCGTTTGAAGTACAGACTCAAAGCGATTCCAGCAACTAGACTGTAGGCTGTTTATATCCCACAAAACCGCAATTTTTCCCCACAGACAACAGCAGATAGCTCTCTAAACATGCACCGAGCGGCGGGTCCACTTCAAGCAGGCAGACACCCTCGCAAAATGAGCTAAAACAACGTCCTGAGAGCTCATATTACAGCTTATACCATGGTCTGAGTGAATACTCGATTCTGATTGGCTGCAAGGTGTCCATTAAAAAGTGATATTGTACAGTGATAATGGACACCTAGCTAAATGGTCTGTTCACCGTTCATATCAATGCGCCATAGTTTCATCAGTGTTATCAGGAGAGCAGTTTGAGCTCTATACCCCTGTTAAGGGTTAATATGACAATTTTGGATGTTGAGAAAAAAATTGACTCGGTCAAAGTAAGTATTTAAATCACCCCTGTGTGCTCAGTTTATCAAAAATAACTCTTATTTACTATTTTGATTTTCGTTTCGGAGATTTTTAACCTCGCGTCACCAGGCTCTTCTCGGCGACAAAGAGGATATTTCCCTCGCTCGTGCACGAGCCCGGCCTTTGACACAGAGAGAGAGAGAGAGAGAGAGAGAGAGAGAGAGAGAGAGAGAGAGAGAGAGAGAGAGAGAGAGAGAGAGAGAGAGAGAGAGAGAGAGAGAGAGAGAGAGAGAGAGAGAGAGAGAGAATTTTCGTTTCGGAGATTCCCTCTCCTGAGAGAAGCCGGCTCTGTTCTGGTCAGCTGACAGAAACCGGGCTCTCAGCTGTCAACTGTCAAACCTCCTGTTTACAACTTGCAGCAACCAGCAGCCAGGCGCTCTGGGAGAGCGCGCGCTGCCTCTTATCACTGATACAAATCAAGGGGTCCACCCGCTATGCACAAATCAAGTCAAAGAGGAAAAAGACGAGATCAACAAAAAGAAAACAACGCAATGGGCAGTTAACAGCAACACACTGAGAGACGTCCTTGTACAAAACATACCTGGACTCCAACATACTGAAAGCAGATAGTTTTCACTCTACTCCTGCCTCGCGCCATTTACGTCTTATAAGACCCGCAGACGTTAACGCAGAGAGTTCTCTCTGCATGTCACCACATACAGCCCCCGCTGCTCTGTGTTACTTCCTGAAACTCGATCGCTCTTAAATGTTAATATACTTGGCCAATACGTATCTATTGTAGCGTTGTGATAAACCAGGCGGAGTCCGGATATAGTTACCGCACTTTATTCCATAAAACACAGAGGGGAACTACTGTTGGCCGTAGCCCACGCCAAAACAAACCCGAGCAATATATCAGTCTCTCTCCAAGAACACACACCCGTCTCCTTCAACTCTCTCTGGCACTCTCTCCTTCCTCATTCAGCACCCCCAAAACAATCCCTCCCTCTCTCTCTTAGCCAATCCCCGGCGGGCTTCTTCCCGCGACCCGCTCTCATAGGTGCTAACATGACTGACAGGCCTCTCAGCCTCTAGTTTACCGTTAATCCCCGTAACGTTCAAGTCCCTCCAAAACTCGTAATAAAGTGCATGCACAGAACATTGCATTAACGTGTCAGACTTAACCATAGCAGTTATCCCATAACTCAGTCCGTTACACTATCATACAAAATAAAGCAAGCTGCCAAACGGTAATGTCTTCATTTAATGTAGAACGCAAAACATCGTTAAACCCGCATTCCTGTGATAAAGTTAACGTTTGAGTCGGCTTTAAAACGGAGGGTGGTGGAATAGTGGGAGGGACTATTTTATTTCGTGGAAGACTGATTTACAGTATGAATAACAGACATTTAGCCATTTAGATTGCTTTATTTATTACACATGGAAATATAAATGACTGGTCTTATTGTTTTGTTGGCAAGTGACCATGGTATAAGCGGGTTAATGCACTTCGAGGTGTACATTATCACTTTTTAAGGGACTTCGCGGAGGCAACCATCCTCGGCTTCGCCTCGGACGGTTCACGCCTCTCGCGTCGTCCCTTAAAAAGTGATAATGTACACCTCGTCGTACATTAACCCTTACATATCCGCTCGCTTGAAGCAAACAAACCACTCCGCTCGGCACATGTTTGGAGAGCCCTCCGCCGCTGTCCACCCTGTTTTAAGCTGTGAGGATGCTGGGGAGAGAGGAGCTACATGGCACTGCTGTTGCTCGTTTGTGAGCGCTGCATTAACATCCGGGTATGACACGTCGACGCGTCCCGGTCTGCTCGCTCTCATTGGCTATTGCGGGTTCCGTCGGGAGACAGCCATCGTAAATATCAAACATGTTTGATATGCCCGATTCGAGATCGGGCAGGCTCCGATTCAATCAATAATTTATTGACACCAGACACTTGACAATTATTTTGACAAAAAATCGGTTGAGACTAGCCTCGAATCGGGCCACGCCCCCCCCCCCGAGGGGAATCGGGCATTAAATCGGGCCTTTTATCCTCTAGTGTGTGGGAAGCATAACGCTCCTTGCTGCAGGGGAGCTGACGAAGCCTCTGACTGAAACCGCTCCGTTGTCCAGCCAGCAGGTCGTAAAGGGGGTTTCAATTGGACCATGAAAATATTCTTTTGATTTTAAGTTTTTTTAAGTTTTGTTCGGAGTGAAATGTTCTATGGTCTCTCCCGATTCTAAATATAGCTGAACCATTTGGTTTGACGAAGTAAAACTATTTTTTATAAGCATTTTACGAAATGTCTATGGGAAAATAAATGGCGGATGAAAATCTCTGGTACAGTGCTGAAGCAGGAAGTAGGCGGTCACTTTGCCTGTCTATGCGAGGGATCAGCGTGACATCACAACCACCCAGAAATGCAGAACCCCGCAGCAGTTATTAATATGAGTTGTGCCAAACAAACGTTAATATCACTATATTATAACTATACATCACATCGCTTATATTTTAACATTCTGAGTAAGAGCAGAAGTAGCTCAAGAGACTGATACTTGTGGGAACTGTCGCCGTTTTTAAAATGAAAAGTGAATTTTGTAAACGGCACAGCCGGATAGAGTGAGACACTCAAGGCTGGATCCATACGGTCCCATGATGAAGTTACTCGTTTCCACCCAGTGACGCGGTTTGTTTACCAAAATGCTGATTGGCTGATCCCTCATATTAATCTGGTTAATTATGCTCTTCATTATGTACTGTGTTAGATGCTGCTCTCTCTGCAAAATATATTCTTCACGTCAAATAAATCCATGTCATTCCTGGTTGAATGACGGTTAAATTAAGTGTCATTCTCTGTTTACCAAAACTGTCTACTTAAGGACATTCTTTTCGTGTGTGTGTGTGTGTGTGTGTATGTGTGTGTGTCTGTCTGTGTGTCTGTGTGTGTGTGTGTGTGTCTGTGTGTGTCTCTGTGTGTGTGTGTGAGACAGGTTCGGGGAAGTCGTACACCATGATGGGCTCAGTGGACCAGCCGGGCCTGATCCCGCGGCTGTGCAGTGCTCTGTTTGAGCGCACGGTGCTGGAGCAGCGGGAGGAGGAGAGCTTCACGGTAGAGGTTTCCTACATGGAGATCTACAACGAGAAGGTCCGAGACCTACTCGACCCCAAAGGGTACGAGCGCACCCTGACCTCTCGACGTTTCCACAAAGTGAAGGAAACGTTTAGGGTTTACCACATAGCCTTAGACTTAGACGTACCACAGTTAGACTTAAGCCCAATTGATGCTTGGTCTGCCGACACTTTTGAAACGGTCGCCGACAGAAATGAGGACTTGAGTCGACACTTTCAAGTGTCGGCGAGCAGTGTCTGCTACCTGGTGAAATGTCTAGTGTCGCTGACTACGTCATAGCAAATCTGATTGGCTATATAGACGGCACGCACTTGACTTCCTTCCTTGTTTTGGTTTTCGCTCGATTGAAATGAAAGAACGTGTCCCCGCTATTTTTATCAGCCTGTCCTTGATGTATGACTTCGTGAAAATCACAAAGAACATCGTGACCAATTTTCCAGAGAGAGAGGAGGTGAGTTGTGTGGTTGTGTGTCGTTTATATGCGGCTGCAGCCAAGTAAGTTACATCTTGCCTCCGAGGTGGTTTCACTGTGCGTTCCCTCTCTTCTCTTGGCTGTCTGCACTTATAGCGTTCGAGTGTCACGTGACTGTTGAACCGAGGCGAACGTTCACTGAAGTATAAATGCAACACCATAAGCGACACTTTCTTTTTCGTCTGCGACCATGTGCTGAGCGACACTTTCTAATAAGTATAAATTAAGCTTAAGACGTACAGTACCACATAGCCTTAGACTTAGACGTACCACATAGCCTGAGACAGTTCACACAACTTTACCACGACATGCATATATTATACATCAAACTCTTGAGCTACTTCTGCTCTCACTCAGAATGTCCAAATATAAGCAATGTGATGTATAGTTTTTGAGATATTAACGTTTGTTTGGCACAACTCATACTAATAACCGCTGCCGGCTTCTGCATTTCTCTGGGATTTGTTGTTGTGACGTCGCGCTGATTCGTCCTATCACAGGGTATCCGACCATCATTTGGAGTCTCACCCTGTTCTAAACTTGAAGTCGGCTGCTGATTGGCTGCTGGCTTGTGGGTACCAGCAGCTGCTGTGGTCAGTGGATGAAAAGGTTCCGCCTCCTCCTGGCCTGTAGTCAGTGTTGGAGCGCTGCAGCTCATGTCCAGCGGCTCAGCAGTAAATCAGGAGGCTGAGGCCTCTGTCTGCAG